>NW_016808100.1:279103-354355 GCF_001698545.2 Rhinopithecus bieti
AAAAAAAAAAAAAAAAAAAAGTACTAGATTGGGTAGAAGATTTCTGGTTAGGAGTCATGTTGTCTGAAAACAGGTTTATTTTTTTTGTTTTGTTTTTGAGACAGAGTCTTGCTCTGTCACCCAGGCTGGAGTGCAGTGGTGTGGTCTTGGCTCACTGCAACCTCTTCCTCACTCAGCTAATTTTTGTATTTCTAGTAGAGATGGGGTTTCACTATGTTGGCCAGGTTGGTCTCAAACTCCTGAGCTCAAGCCATCTGCCCACCTCAGCCTCCATAAGTATTGGTATTACAGGCATGAGCCTCTGCACCTGACCTTCTTTTAACAGATAGGGTCTTGCTCTATCACCCAGGCTGGAGTGCAGTGATGTGATGTGATCGTAGCTCACTGCAGCCTCAAACTCCTGGGCTCAAGTGATCCTCCCACCTCAGCCTCCTGAGTTGCTGGGATGACAGGCACATACCACCATGTCTGGTTAATTTTTAAATTTTTAATGGTGACCTATCTCCTTGCTATCTTGCTATGTTTCCCAGGCTGGCCTGGAACTCCTTGCCTCAAGCAATCCTTCTGCCTCGGCCTCCCAAAGTGCTGGTAATACAGGTGTGAGTGACTGTGCCTGGCCTAAAAAATAGGTCTCTTTAAATACTAGACCCAGCCTCCTTTTGATGAGATGCCCATATATTGGGGGGTGGGGTGTGGACAGAGAGACCCATGAGACAAAGCCAGAGGGTCCTGTCCCTTTCACCCTCACTTCAGGGCATAATGGCAGGCGGTCTCACCTGTGCTGTTGAAACAGCTTGTTCTGTTTTCAGCAAGTGGTCAGGGTGAATCACGAGAGTTAAACGAAGGTGGTTGTGATGTGACTGTCATATCGTGGCTTCTCTGAGGGTCTGAGCTTGGTGGCAACGGGCCTGTCAGTGGGGGTGTTGGGTGGTTTTAGCTTTAGCTGCAGGGAGCCTTTGTTTTTGCATGCAGTCACCCCCACCCCACCCACTGCCTGAACACATCCCCACCTGAAGGGAGCCTGGAGGATGTGGGCTTCCTCGCTGGGTTTGTCTGCACTTCACCCTGGTCATTTGACCTAGGAGCGTGATGCCAGAGATGATCATGGGCTGTAGAGAAGCGATTTGCTATGCTTTTGTGCAAAGGAATGGACACCCATTTCTCTGGGCATTCGCAGCCCTGCGCTAGGACACAGTGCCGGGTGGACAGAATGTGGGTCACATTTCAGCTCTTTCTTGCCACCTTTGCTTGGCCTTCTGTGCAGTGCTTGGCCTATACCCCTCTCCCTGCTGGGCCTCCCTACCTGGTCTATGCTTTTCCATTCCTGGAGGTTGCTCAGTAGTAAGTCAGGAGTAGTGACGCTCTGTTTCATGCTTGACAATGAGACTTGGGGCTCTCGCTGTCACCTTTACCCGTCGTGGCCTTGGCCTGCAGTGTGTGAGAGGGTTTCGCTAAGGGTGAGCTAAGGAGGGGCAGTCATGTGCCCCTTGCCTGGCCACCACCTCTGCTGGGACAGGGATATCTCTGGGGAGGCATGGGATGCTGTAAGGGTGGGATCGTCCCAGGGGCCAGCAAAGCACGGGGAGGTTTCCCAAGGCCTTGGGGAAAGCAGCTGAGAAAACTCCGCAAATGAGAGCCATTGGTCTCTGGGTGCTTAAAGCTATTTTGGGAGTGGAGGTGGTTCTAGATCTTCTGATGAAATCTATGGATCCTTTCCCCAGAACAGTGCCCTTCTGTGCCTGTGTGCCTGTGTGAAGCCAGGCTGAGCAAGTAGCCCTAGTGTGGATTTTGGAGTTCAGAAGGGAGCGTTCTGGTTCTTCCCTGGCCCTACTAGAGGCCTCCTCTGACCCTTGGACCAGCACTAGCCTCTGTTTGTCTCTCATTCACCTGTTGCCACTGTCTGCCTCAGAATCTGGCCCCCAAGCTTTCCTTCCTTTGACCTGAAACTTCTCTGCCAAAACACATCTTGCCTGACTTTGACAAACTCCTGAGCAGGGCCCCAGCCCTGTCTGGGCTCCACTGCTGTGTTCTGGGCCCTGTTTCCAGACCCTATGCCTGGCTTTCACCTTCCCTTTCTGTTTCCCTCCCCAGCTCTGTCTCTTCTGCCTCTGTGAGGTATTGGGGAGCCCTGTGGATGGAGGGCATTGCTCTCCAGGCCAGGAGCAAGTGACCTGGAGGAGGTGGTGCAAGCAGGTGTCTGCCTAATGCCACTTGCTCTGTGCCGAAATCCAGAGACCCAGCACACAAGGGATCTCCGTGGTGGCAAGGCTTGTGCTAGTGCATGGGGACGAGCTGTGGCCACTCCCAGAGCATGAGAGTTGCAGCTTCTTATGCACCTGCTGTGAAGTTGGGGGCGACAGCATTTGGGGGGACTCTATATTCCCATTCATCAACCAGCCTCCCACAACTTGTGACCCCAGAGCTGAGTGTCAGCGTGGAGTCCTGATCTGCCTGAAGCCCTGGCAGAGCCCCAGGATCCTTCTTAACGCACGCCAGGAATCATGGTTAATAGTGAGAACTGGTCTTAGACCTGTTGCCACCAAGCAGGTGCCCTCTAAGGGCCCTCTGGCCTCTTTAGGCCCCTTGTCCATCGTTGAGGATCTTGATTCACACAGGGACCTGGAAGCCCCCCAGGACTTCAGAGATGGCCACAAACACCCCCGTTCTCTTAACAGGACGTATTTGGTGCTCCTTTGAAGGGCTTTCTGCAGCAGCCCTTGTCCAGAGGCTGCTGGATGGCGCCCACCAGGCTCCACAGCTTGGGGGGATTATCCCAGGACAGCTGGGAGTCTTAAGATCGAACCCGTTCCTACCTTACTGTGCAGCTCCCTCCATCCCTGTGGAGGCAAGGCCTCCAAGGCCCTGTCCGGTGAAGTGTTTTAGCAGGAGCTCCTCGTGGGGCTACTGTGGTGCCCTTGGGCCCTCCCAGGGCCACCTGATTGTTGAAGTCACACTCAGCCCTGGGAAGGATCCCATCTCTAATGAGCGATGATGATTCCCATTGCATAGGCAGGAAGCACTCCCTGCTCCATCCATCTGGTAACCAGGTTCTGTGGCCAGAGTTTTCTGTTCAGTGCCTGCCTGACCCCAGGCAGGAATGATTTGTGCTCAAGGCCAGGGCAGGTGTGAGCTCCATGAGGGAGCTGGATTGGCACGTGTGAACTCCTGCTCCCAGAGCTGGTGTGACTCTAGTGTGATGGGGTGGGGACAGTGGTGGCATGGAGGGGACAGGTGTATCTGTGGCTGCCTTGCCCACTGCCTGGTTCTGAACAAAGCCCAGTCCTGCTGCAGGCCCTCCGGGATGTCACCACACATCCTGTGTGCTTATTGATTAAAAAATTTGGGCTGGGTGTGGTGACGCATGCCTCTAATCCCAGCACTTTGGGAGGCTCAGGTGAGTGGATCACCTGAGGTCAAATGTTCAAGACCAGCCGGGCTAACACGGTGAAACCCCGTCTCTACTACAAATACAAAACTTAGCCGGGCATGGTGATAAGCGTCTATAATTCCAGCTACTCGGGAGGCTGAGGCAAGAGAATTGCTTGAACCCGGGAGGCGGAGGTTGCAGTGAGCTGAGATCACACTATTGCACCCCAGCCTGGGTAACAAGAGTGAGACTCCGTTTCCAAAAAAAAAAAAAATTTTGTTGTTGTTGTTGTTGTTGTTGAGGACCTGCCACTATGTTTGCCCTGAGCTAGGCACTGGGATACAACAATGAACAAGACAGGCATGGTTCATGCCCTAGTGAGGGAGGCAGATAAGAGCCCAGGAAACCAATAGGTGGAAGGAATAATGAGAGGTGTTGGGGTTATGGAGGGGTTAATCTGGGAGCTGCCCTGCAAGGTCAGGTCTGGGAGTCACGAGCAGGAGCTGGTAGACCACGGGGCAGGAGTGGGCAGCTGCAGCGTGGCCATGTGACCTGGGGCCTCTGTAGAGCCTTTCTGCATCCCACACATGAGCGTGTGCACTCCTGCACATGTGCTTAAGCAGAGGGTCCTCGAAGTCCACTGCCTGGCGCCAGCACAGAGCTCGTGTGTGGGGCCATACAGCTGAAACAACTGGGGGAGTCCTTTGAGACAAAGAATGCAAAATGCCTGTGGCCATTCTCAAGGTGACCAATAGGAGAGGAAATGGGATGGAAGAGCGTTTGGAGTAGAAAGAGAAAGCGGGCCAGGCTCAGTGGCTCACACCTGTAACCCCAGCACTTTAGGAGGCCAAGGCAGGAGGGTTGCTTGAGGTCAGGAGTTCAAGACCAGCCTGGGCAACATGGCAAAATCCTGTCTCTACAAAAAAAAAAAAAAAAAAAAAAAAAAAACCTGCAAAAATCTACCGGGTGTGCTGGCATGTCCCTGTGGCCCCCACTGGTCGGGAGGCTGAGGCAGGAGGATCACCTTAGCCAGGAGGTTGTGCCTGCAATGAGCTGTGATCACACCCCTGCACTCCAGTCTAGACAACAGAGAAAGACCCTGTCTCAAAGAGCGAGAGAGCAAAAGCGAGAGTGAGAGCAAGCGAGAGAGAGAGGTCTTAAGTAGGTAACAGATCTTTCCTTTGCAAAGGGTACAAAACATGTAGGGCTACAGAACCCCACTGCTGGGACCCCTTCCAGTGCGCAGAGGGGCTTGTGTTTGCAAAGAGCTCTGGAGCTGGGGCTTCATTCACGTCGTGGTGAATCGGGCTCTGCCATGTGCCCCTTCCCTGTGTATTCACATCCACCCTGCATGCCCTCCTTGTGCGCACACACTTGCCCTCATGCCTCCTCTCTGTGTGCACACACTTGCCCTCATGCCTCCTCTCTGTGTCACACACTTGCCCTCATGCCTCCTCTCTGTGTGCACACACTTGTTTCACGTACTCTCCCTATGCCTGTATACTCTGTGCACCCTCCAGTGTGGACACACCCTGGCCACCCACCTACCTTACAAATGCCAGTCATCCACAGGATTGGACGTCCCTGTGTTCCCCTTGAAGTGGGGTAGGGTGGGGGTGTGTGTCTCTTGGCTTCAGTGGAGCCAATTATTGTATACATTACAAAACTAGACGTGGAGCTGGGGACGTCTGGAGAAGGTGCCGTGGGCCGGCTGAGTAGCCCCTTTGGTGTGTTTTCCATATCGACCCCTGTGCGGATTGGGGTTTCTCTGAGCTGCGAGTCTTCAGTGTCCAGTGGGGCTCGGCCACAGAACTCCCCCTTAGGGATTTCGGGGGCTCACTGCTTGGGCCCCCAGAGAGTACTTGCTGCCAGTATGGGCTCAGGCCACCCCTGTACCCAGCTCCAGCTGCAGATGGGCCCTCCTTCCTCTGTGCCTGCTGCCCCTGCTGGTGATGCCATTGCTGGAGACCCAGTCTGGACAGAAGAGTGCAGCTGTGGGGAGAAAAAACCTCACTCTCATTGCCGGGTAGCACAGGGGCTTATGGGGGTGGTGGGGGGTTGGGTGTTGACTCTTACTCATCAAGAGTGTACAAAAACCAGGCATGGTGGCCCATGCTTGTAACCCCAGTGCTTTGGGAGGCTGAGATGGGGATCACTTGAGCCCAGGAGTTTGAGACCAGCCTGAACAACATAGCAAGACCCTGTCTCTATAAAAAATATAAAAATAAAAAATTTAGCCAGATGAAGTGGCACATGCTCAGCTACTCAGGAGGCTTGGGTGGGAGGATCACTTGAACCTAGGAGGTCAAGACTGCAGTGAGTTATGATCGCACCACTGCACTCCAGCCTGTATGACAGAGCATGAGCCTGTCTCATAAAACAATCTGCTAGCCCATATTCTGTTTTTGCTTTTCTGTTTTTTGAATCCTCTAGCCCATATTCACCTTTGAAGGTGTGCTTCTACCTTCAAAAAACAGAATATAGGCTAGAGGAGGGCATGTGAGTGGGGTGGTGCCTGCAGTTGTAGGAAAATGCATTAACACCCAAGTCATAAGTAAGGTGACCCACAGATCCCTCACCACACAGGGATGTGGTTCCAGGGACTGCATTGTGTCACGCGGCTGCTTGCAGTGAGGGAACAGGAAGCCTGTAGTGAGATCTGCCACTCTGGACCTCCCCAGCCAGTTAGCACTGGGCCACTTTCCTCCTCTTTCCACCCCTGCAGGCCTGTCTGGACTTCTGGGACCCAGCACAGAGCCTTGACTTCCCCCAGGGCTCCAAAACGGTGGATGTTTCCCTGTTCTCTTTCCCATTATGGCTGAGGCCAGATCTTCCTAAGAGGATGACTTGACGTCTTTGGGATATCCTCAAGTTCAGTGACTTGGGAGGTCACACTTCTTAACTAAACCGCCTTGAATGGGTGCAAGTGTGCGGACTATTTGTCCTGATACCTGGGTGCACAGAGGTCAGAGGAGAACTGGGGTCATGTATTAATGTCCTGATACCTGCAGATAACTAAATCAATAAAAGAAAAAAAATAATAAAAAAGAAACTCGGTATTCTTAGCTATCACTCCTACCCTCCTACCCCTCCCAGCCCCAGGCAACCACCGATCCACTTTCTTTCTTTTTTCTTTTTTCTTTCTTTGTTGAGATGGAGTCTTGCTCTGTCGTGCCCAGGCTGAGAGCAGTGGTGCAATATCAGCTCACTGCAATCTCCATCTCCCAGGTTCATGCGATTCTCTTGCCTTAACCTCCTGAATAGCTGAGACTACAGGCACGCACCACCATACCTGGCTAAGTTTTGCATTTTTAGTAGAGATGGGGTTTCACCATGTAGGCCAACTGGCCTCGAACTCTTGACCTCAAGTGATCTGCCTGCCTTGGCCTCCCAAAGTGCTGAGATGACAGGCATAAATCACTGTGCTCGGCCCTGGACATGTCTTTTTAATGCATACAAAAGAGATTCTGCTGAACATATTTTTTTGTGCTTTTTATTTCAAATTTAACATATCTGAGATCTTTATCAGCTCATATAGCTTTATGTCATTCTTAAGGTTTAGGAACCCATGGAGACCTTGTTGAAGGTGTCTAACAAAATGGCAGCATGGTAACCTTGCACACTGGCAGCAGTCTCTTAATAGAAGCACCATATATTTATATGTGTGTATGTAAGTAAAAGGTGAAATGTAAGGGAAACTGATTTTTTGGCACGGCATTGAACGCTATTAATAACAGCTTAGGCATTAGCCACCCGTGTTTTGGAGGCTGTCTGGTTGAAATCATTTTAGTGAATAATATCAATTTTGTCTGACACGAGGTCTTGATTGCTATTTATAAAGCTGCACATTTGAGAACCCACTCCAGCTGTAACTAGCTAAGTAAAACAATAGCTTGGGTCCCAGCTCAAATTATCTGTGCATTTCATTGTGTTGATCCTGCCTGTCCACTCTCAGGATGCGGGCTTGGAAAAGAGAGCACACTTCATTAGCATTCCCTGGCTAGTTGCTCAGGGATGTTCCCTCTTGCATGTGCTGTTTCTCAGGGTTCAGAGAAACCTGTTCTGTGAGGCTCTGGAGGGGGAGGAAGACCATGGGTAAATGGTCAAGTGGGTAGCTTGAGCATCGTGTAGGCAGGACTGTTTGAGCCACGGCAGCGACCCCCACTCAGTTGGTTGGGGCACTGTTCCAGCAGATGACAGCCCTGACATTATTATGGGGGCAGTTACCCTGTGCCGGCACAGCGCCCAATGCTGCACAGATGTTATCCCATTTAATCCTCCCAGCAGCCCTATGGCTTAGGTACCATTATTTTCTCCATTTTTGAAGTGGGAAAACAGAAACCCAGAGGTTAGATCATTTGCTCAGGTCACATACAGCTAGTAAGAGGCAGAACTGAGATTTGAAGCTGGGCTGTGCCTCGTGCTAGAACTCAGGTTCTGACCACAAACCAGCCTGCTTGCTCCACTTGCAAGGTGGCTGCCTGTGTGTTGTACATGCCTTCCATGTGGTGGGTTGGGGTCACTGCCCTCCAATCTGAGTTGCTAGGGTTCTGGATAGCATCTTTTGTACCCTGGTCAACCATGGTTTTCGAAGCAACCTTGGAGACAGACAACCCTGGGTTTGAGCCCAAACTCTTCATGGCTCTCACTACCTGTAAGACCTCAGGCACCCCTCTGAGAGACTGCTGAGGAAGACTAAACCCAGTGATAGCTGCAAAGCCCTAGCACAGTGCCTGGCTCAGTGTGCACCCACGTGGTGCCAGCAAGAACATCGACAGTGCAGAGAGAACTGGGTGGTTCGTGGTGGCTTCAGCCTGCACATATGCAGAGCTAGAAAGGCCATTAATTCTGAAAAATACTGTGTATGCACATTTTTGGCTTAAACAAAGTCCCATTTACGAAGTCCATAACCCAGCTTTAATATTATTACATGCCCCAGACTGGGATTAATTCCAGGACAGGAGTGTTATTATGCTGTGTAGTGTTTCTCCCATATTCTCCTAGTGCATGGCCTCCACCAGCCTGGGCTTATGTCCTGGGGTGTGGGATGGTGGGTACACCCTGTCTCTGCCCAGCTTGGTTCTGTGGGGTCCTGGGTGGAGTTGGGGGAGGCTGGTTGCCTTCTGATGTTGTCAGCTCATAAGTTGCAGTGCTCAGACGTGCTGTCATTGGGAGAGTTGACCTCAGCATGTCCTGAGGTTTGTCTGTGGGTCAGATCTCAGCAGGGTCATGAGCACTCACCACTTTGCTGATCTCTGAAGCAACCTTATTGGTTTCTTGAGGCAGTGCTGAGATTGATTAGTGATGTCTGCCAGGGGCACAGGGCTGGGGAAACTATAACTGATCCAGCACTTAACTTGCTATTCCTGTTTTATTCCGATCATTTTACATCTCTGTGAAACCAATAAAGGCCTCTTTGTAGGCTTTGCCCCCTCTCCTCTGGTCATGGGTATTATAATAAGGACCCCCACAAATATTCCTTCTTCCTCACCCTGCACCTCACCTGATCTATTTGTACAGTCTTCAAACTCACAGGCCCATCTCTGTTCTCTCTTTCAGTTGAAGAGGGGGAGGCCTCAGACTTCTCGCTGGCCTGGGATTCCTCCGTGACAGCAGCAGGTAAATGCCCGGGGTCTGGTGGAAGAGTTGCAGGGGGTCCTGGGGCTGGTCCAGGAACTCAGAAAGCCACCCAACTGTTTATGGAAATGATATTCTTTGTGTCACATTCCTGCCTCCAGTCCAGACTACCCCATGCAACACGATTTTTATATCAGTTCCATATGGTCAATAAAATCTATTACATACAGAGACTAATATTCCCTTATTCTCCTGAGGGCCATGTTTCCTTCTAGTGGGCACAGTTCAGATGGGCGGTGATTTTCCCACTGCACAAGCCTTGAAGCTCCCTGCTATGGGCGTCGCTGCACATTCATTCCAATCTAATTGCATAAAAGCCACTTTAATAGGACTTTAAGACTCCAGTCTACTTCAGAATTCCTCTTTCCCTCCCTGGAAGGGGCTGCTCTGCACTCTCAGGGCTGGCAGAGCTGAGCTCATGCCTCCAGGGAGAGGTAACAGAGGGAGCTCAGACTCGTGAGGTGTCGAGGGTGACATGACAGTCAGGACATGGGATTCCCGCATAAGCTCTTCCCTGTACCTCAGTTTCTTAGCTGTAAAAATAGGTGGATGAATAAAGTTTTTCTAACTGTGAAGTTTTGCAGCTTGGAGCCTTCCCATGAGTACTGAGATTAGAACTGGCTTAGGGGGGTTTTGGGGAGCTCCTGAGTTGGGGGCCAGGGTCCCCTGTTTGCTCCGCATGCAGCCAGGGCCTCTCTTGGTAGTGGTGCCCGTGGCTCTCTGACCGGCAGTCGCTGGGATCCCCTTGCTTGTCCTCCTCCCCTGCCTTGGGCCAGGCCTGCCCTGGGATCCTGACCGGCTTTTTCTGGATTCCTGGGGAAGCTGGAGCTGCTTCAGTCCTGCAGAATCTTAAGGCCTTAGGAAGCCTGTGATGGAGCATTTAGTCCAAGCTTCTCCTCTTTTCGTTGTGGAAACTGAAGCAGGAAGAGAGATTTGCTCTGGGTCAGTATTTCAAAAACGTGGTTGGGCATCGGGTATATAAACATTGAATGTTTTCATGATTATGTGTCTAATGTGTGATATTATAGACATTTGTGACTTAACTATGATGCTAAATTAACGGAGTTGACAACGAAGTGTTAATAGCACAAAATACAGAGATTCAGCAGGAAGTTGGAAGATGGTTCAGTGAAATTTGGGAAAGGAGACTGAAACCTCGAACCCAAGCCTGTGGCCCCTGGCTCCATGTCCTTTCCAGCAGGAGCTGATGCTGCCTGCAGAGTCCACAGGATCCTGGTTGACCCAGGCTTGTGCACTGCTGTGGCTGCAGGTGCCCTGGCCCTTGGTGACAGGGGGCTTCCTCCATAGAGAGGGGACTTGTCTGAAGCCAACATGGTGAGTGGTGCTCAAATTCTGGGGAGGAAGGTCCGGGACTAGGACAGGCTTTGGGGTCAGCACTGGGCAGGTAGGAGGCTGGGGGAAGGGACTGTGTAGCCCCCTGTGTGTCTCCTTCTGTGCGGGCAGCGCGTTCCCCGTGGTGGGAGGAAACAGCAAGACCCTAAGGCGCTGTGTCTCAGAGATGTAGTCCTCGTGAGAGATGAGGGGTGCAGGGGCTTACGCTTGCTGCCTGCTCTGGAGAGGATCCCACTGTACCTCAAACCCCTGAACTAGGAGAGTACTCAGCCCCATATTGTCTACAGAAGGTCCTCGTTCCCAGCTGCTTTCCCAGTGGGGCCAGAGGTGATGCAGACAGATGGGAACATCAGTGGCTTGCAAGGAGGGTGCTGGCAGTGATTGCTATAGACAGAAAGCCCTGGGCAAGGGGGTGTCAAGCACCCTGGCTGCATCCCTAGGCAGTGAGGTGTCTCCCAGCTTGCAGAAGGCAAGGGCAGTGTTGATGGTAGGGCCTTGGAGTCTGCAGTTCTGTAATTCCATAGTTGGGCGGCCAGTCTTAGGGCCTCTCTGGGCTGTCTGGGAATAATGGGAGCTGTGGGATTTGCCAGTTTCCAGGCAAGAGCTGAGCATGCCTCGTGCATGTAGGAGGATGCACGCTCCTTGTGACTCCACAGCCACGGCTCGCCATGGTGCCATTCAGTTTCGAATTCTCTGCTCAGCGATGGGGAGAGGGAGGGCAGAGCATCCCCGGCAGTGGATAATCCACAACCAAACAGCCAGGCCAGGAATTGTTTTGTTTTCTTTGGCTCATTTTTGCTGGTGTTTTTTTGTTTGTTTGTTTTGTTTTTTTTAGTTTGTGCCGTGCATGTGATAAATTTTCATTCCCAGTTCTATTGGACTTGAGCTATTAAAGTCAGCTTGTATTCCCTGAGCATGGGGTGTGTGAGATGGCTCCAAGCCTGGGTGGCAGGCAGAAGTCAGTGTGGGAGGTGGCCCTCGACGTGGGCAATGTCACATTTATTGAGCACTTACTTAGTGTGTGCCAGGCACTGAGTGAACACTCTACCTGCAACATCTCGCTGAGCCATCGTGACAGCTCTGTGAGGTGGGTGCCGCTTCCAGCAGCAGCTCCATCATTTCTCTGTGGGCTTGGCTTAGGGACAGCCATCTGGTGGACAACAGGGCCAAAGGCCTGGTGAAAGCAGCTTTTGTCTAATACTTTTCATTAAACTGAGAAAATGTCACTTGGCCACATCAGAGAATGGCAGCAGGTGACAAAGAAGATTATAGGGGAGCAAAACCTCCCAGGCCACCCTTGGTACTGCTACTGAGAAACCCCATCCTCATTTGACAGATGAGGGAAGGAGCTTGGAGCAGTACAGTAGTGAATCCACGGTCCCCAGCTGGCAGGCTGTGCATCAGGGTCTCGAACCCAAGTCCTCCGGAAGCCAGAGCCTGTGGTTTCACCTCTGCACCACCTGGCATCAGGATGTGGAGAGCTGAGCAGGACCTGAAAGCGGGGCATTATGGCGACTTCTGGAAGGTCCTTGGCAGGACAGGCATGGTGGCTGCAGGGCATAGGTGGGTCCTGCTCACAGGCCCCCATTGGCCCTGGGCTGAGGGCATTTTACCAGGAGGAAGGGAGAGCTGTAAGGCATGGAGTAGCTCCTCTTCTGCGGGGGCTCTGTTGGCCCAGAGCTTTTCACGCACCTTCCTCTCTTCTGCTTTGCCCAGCCCTGGGCGTGTGATGGAGAACTGCAATAAAGAAGCAGAATGTGCAGTTTGCATCTTCACTCACCTCTGGTGCCCGCTGGCCACCCTGCTAGTGGGGACCCTGTGGCCCTCCGCCCCCAGGAACAACCAGGCTTGCTCCTTCTGTGCCCTTGAGCAGGGGCCCTGACAGTGATGGAGAGCCCGGCCTTGCCTGGCAGGGAAAGGAGCGAAATGATGAGCTCATGGCAATATCCCGCAGTCCGGAGGCGGGGGTGTGGGGAGCAGAGTGCGCAGGCCCACTCATGCCGCTTGCTGGCGAATGGGGCTGCTGATGGTGAGGCCCAGGGGAAGGAGCACTTCATTTGGAGTCAAGATGTGGGGTTGCCTTGGAGGTGTGGAGCTGGAGTTCTTAACCTGTTTTGAGCCACAGGTGCCTTTGAGCATCCAGTGGAAGTGCGTGGATTCTCTTTTGGACACACACAGGATTTCATGTGTGATTTCAGGGTTATTCGTGGGCCATTCTTCTTCTCCCGCCAACCCCAACTTCTCCCGCCTTGCCAGGCCATAGGTGTGAACTCCTTACAAATGTGAAAGTCCTTTGCAAATGGGAAAACCTTGCCAGGGTCACAAACTCAGAGGCCCACCTGAGGCAGGCTGATGGCCCAGGTGGGCTGATACATGAGGGGGCCACGGTGGATGGTGACACAGACCCTGCAAAGGGGATGGCTGGCCCTCAGCTCCTACCAGCTGGGCCATGAATTGCCAGAATTCTGGCTGGGTCCAGAGTTGCCAGATCTTCAGAGGTTTTAAAAGAAAAGTCAGAAAGCTGGATTTTCATAAGAAATCTTTAGATTCTTAAACCAACCCAGCTTATATCTTTTTAAAAACAGCTTTACTGAGATATAATTCACATATCGTACAATTCACCCATTTAAAGTGAATTTTGGTATATTTAGAGATATATGTGACCATTACTAGAGTGAACTTAGAACATTTTCATGTCCTTAAAAGGAAACTCTGGACCAGGAGCGGTGGCTCACGCCTGTAATCCCAGCACTTTGGGAGGCCGAGGCAGGAGGATTGCTTGAGCCTGGGAGTTTGAGACCAGCCTGGGTAATATAGTGAGACCCTGTCTCTACAAAGAATCAAAACAAAATAGCCCTGGGCATGGTGGCATACACCTGTAATCCCAGCTACTTGGGAGGCTGGGGCAAGAAGATCATTTGAGCCCAAGAGTTCAAGGTTACGGTGAGTTTTGATCATGACACAGCACTCCAGCCTGGGTGACAGAGTGATAGCCTGCCTCTAAAATAACTAACTAAATAAAAGAAAAAGAAAAAAAATAATAAAAAAGAAACACTGTATCCCTAGCTACCACCCCTGCCAGTCCCAGGCAACCACTGATCCACTTACTTTTTTATTCTTATTTTTGTTTTTTTGAGACAGAGTCTCACTCTGTCGCCCAGGCTGGAGTGCAGTGGCGCGATCTCAGCTAACTGTACCCTCCACCTCCTGGGTTCAAGTGATTCTCCTGCCTCAGCCTCCCCTTGTAGTGGGGACTACAGGTGTGTGCCACCGCACCTGGCAATGTATAAGTTTTTGTTTGAATGCTTGTTTTTAGTTCTTCTGGGTGTATTTGTAGGCGTGGAATTACTGGGTCTTAGGGTAACTTTATATTTAACCTTTGGAGGAGCCACCAGACCTTCCCAGGCATTTTGCATTCCCACTGCCCATAAGGATTCTACTTTTTCCAGATCCTTGTCAGCATTTCTTATTTTCCTTTTTGTAAATTCTAACCTTCCTAGTAGGTATGAAGGTATCTCATTCTGGACAACTCATGGATTTTTTTTTTTTTTTTTTTTTTTTTTTTTTGAGATGGAGTCTTGGTCTGTTGCCAGGCTGGAGGGCAGTGGCACCATCTTGGCTCACTGCAACCTCTACTTCCCAGGTTCAAATGATTCTCTTACCTCAGCCTTCCCAGTAGCTGGGACTACAGACATGTTCCACCAAGCCCAGCTAATTTTTGTATTTTTAGTAGAGACAGTGTTTCACCATGTTGGCCAGAATGATCTTGATCTCCTGACCTTGTGATGTGTAAGCCCCGGCCTTCCAAAGGCTCCCAGTGCCTTTGACCTACCTCCTAGCAACGTCTCCAAATCCCCTGTATCCTGCCTGTCACAGCCTGGCACTAGCCCTAACCCTAACCCCCATCTCTCCCACCCATCCCAGCCTGGTACTAAACCTAACGCTATCCCTAACCCCCCTCTTTCCCGCCCATCCAAGCCTGCTACTAGCCCTAACCCCACTCTAACGCTAACCCCCTTCTTTCCCACCCACCCCAGCGTGGTACTAACCCTAACCCTAACCCTAATCCTAACCCCCTCTTTCCCACCTATCCCAGCCTGCTACTAACCCTAACACTAACTTTAATGCTAACCCTAATCCCCCTCTTTGCTGCCTATCCCAATCTGGCACTAACCCTAACCCTAACCCTAACCACCCCCTCTCCCGCCCATCCCAGCCTGGTAGGGAGACGCATCTTACCTTCAGCACTTCCTCCCTCTTCCTACAAGACCTTTGGAATGAGGTCTCTAAGTGGCAGATATCAGAAACATCATGCATGATCCTTAGGTCTATGATGTGGGCTTTCAGGGAACCCACACAATCATGTGGAAAGTTACCTCCTCTTTCCCCATCACTGAGTTTGTTCTGGGAGCTGAAGCTGCACGTCTATTTATTTTTATTTTTATTTTTTTTATTGAGACAGGGCTTTGCTATGTTGCCCAGGTCGGTCTCGAACTCCTGGGCTCAAACAATCCTCCTGTCTCAGCCTCCCAAGCATCTGGGACTACAGGCATGCACCACTATGCTTAGCCTGAAGTGGGTAAGGAGATCATTTGTATGTAATTGTCTAGTCAGAGTCTCATTGGAATCTTCCACCTCACCAGGCTGGGTTTTGGGACTGATTGGGCAGAGTCTGCTCCATGGATTCTATCCAGCATGGCAGCTCTGGAACAGCAGCAGGGAGAAGCAGTAAGAGGAGGGTCTGTGGGTGTGCCAGAGACAGGACACAGTTAGTTCATTGACACATACTTCTTGTGAATGCCTGGGCAGGTTAGGTAAGTCTATTTCTGGCATGGTGACAGACATACTTGTTTGAGAGGAACACTCAGTATCATCAGTTGACTGTGATGGCCCCGCAGCCTGAGACCTTATTTGTGTTGCACTGTGATCAGACTTTTAGGCCTTCCTGCCATGGGACAGGTGTTCTTGCCCCAGTTAATAGGAACCGTCACTCCCATTTACGAGGTGCTTCTAGGAGCCAGGTCTCCTTTGCTTTTCACATGCATATGAGAAAACTGAGAAACAGAGATGCTAGTAACTTGCTTCTAGGTCACTCAGCCAAGAAGCGGCAGAGCAGAGATTTGAACCCAGGCAGCTCAGGCATGAATTTAGTGCCTCAACTGTAGATGGCAGATGTGCCAGTGAGAATGCGGGTCCCATGCCTTGTTTTAGAGGAGAATCTCTGGAGTCAGCTCTGTGCCCAGGTCACTCCTGGGTCAGGTAGAAGAGTCTAACTGAAGCCAGCCCTCGGGATTTGCTGCCTGGAAGGAGAGGAGGTACATGTTTTGAAGACCTTGCACACATCTCCTATGTTCAAAGCCAGGCCTGGAAAACACTGGGCCAGGCTCTCTGCAGGGACTCACACCACCTCCAGCCCCTGTCCCCAGCCCTCCTTCCACATCTGGGTGTTGGGCATGGGGGCAGTTTGCAGGGGAAGGTGGGGATAGGACTGCAGGCTCTGGGACTTCCTCAGATGGGAGGTAGAGCCGGCGGCATTGGGGTAGCTGGTGTCCTGGGACCTCCTTGAGAAGAATGCCTTGAAGCCTCTCATTTTTCTTTTAGCCTGGTTCTGGATAAAAGGTGGGGTGAGGAGAATGGTCGGGGTCCTTGCTCCTGACCAAGGCGACAGCCTCATCCCCTGTAGTCCTTTGCCCCCAGGTTTTGGCTGGGAAAATGGACAGAAATGTCCAGAAGCCTGGGCCTTTCACCATGGGGGGGCAAGGCTACTCCGTGCAGTCCCGCCTGCACTTCTGAACCACGCGGAGCTGCCTCCCGCCCTGCTTGTGTTTTGCTGGAGCGCATATTTATTATTTCAATGGCTTCACAGAAACTCCACCCACACCCCTGTGCTTCTGCACTTGCGTTTGCATTTCTCCCAGTCCCCTTTCAAGCTCTGTTCGTCTATAAGCTTCTGCATGAAGTCCACGCTGTACTCGCAGTGGATTTCCTTGTAGTTCCTGTTGGACCTGAGCTTCCTGTGTTTCTGGGACCCATGTACCTCCCACCTTAGTGTCTGTGCTGGAGCCCTCGAGTGGATGGGCATGAATGTTCTTCTCCGCCTCTCCCCTGTTGGACGTTCGGACTGCTTTAGGTGATGGCTGTTGTAAATAACGCCATGATGAACATCTTTGTGTGGGTGGTCTTTTTTTTCTCCTTTGGAGATTTTCTTAGGGGCTCCCAGCACCTTCCAACTTTTTCTTTCAATCCCCAAATCAAGGCTGGAGAGACTGTTCCCCTCGTCTGTGTCCATTGCCCCCCACTGGGTCTCACTTTGAACACTTCCCCCAGTGACTGTCCTGCATTGGGTCGCCTGTGGGATGTCTCACCCACCCATGATACTTGCCTGGAGCCGTGTGACTGTGGCCCGTGGTGCAAGCTGCCTGGACACCCTTTGGCTTCAGGCTGGTGTGCTGGTGGCATCCACCTTTTGTGCTTGAGCTCCCAGCCTAATCGTCTTTTTGATGAGGACCAAGAGACATTTTAAAGGAGCAGAAAAGTCTCACTAAGTAGATGTAGAATTTCCCAGTATTTTAAAGACTTATGAAATGCATTTTTATATGGGGCCAGCTGGGGAGTTTCTCATTAGCTCGGCTGGGGAGCCTGTGGGGAGTTGAGCTAAGTGGAGCCAGGCAGGCTGGGTAGGAAGACGCGGTGGCCCCGAGCTCACCGGGGGAGCGTGGCAGGCATGCGCCAGCGAGTCGGCTCCACGGACCCCTGGCCAGGCAGCCTGGGCTGCGCCTTTGTTAGAGCTGCTCCCTCTGCAGCACAGGGGGCCTCAGAAATCATCAGGTGGTGACTGGAGCTGAGAGGTGGCCACTCTGTTACCATGGTGAGCAGTCCACCGGGTAGGGCATTCTGTGCCGCGTGTGCACGTGGATGCATGCACTTGTGTGTGTGCTTGTGTGTGAGCATGCCCAGGTAGCTGCAACCCTGACTCGGACCCCTGGCAGGGGGGCGCTCCAGCACCTCTGCTCTGCCTGCTGGTTGGTGCTGTATCCCGGGCTCCCTGGTGCTACCTTGAACCAGTTCTCTCAGGAGGAGGTGGCATTTCCTGCCCACCCTTTTCCTCTGGCTCTGCACCAGCCTTGGGGCCCCCACTGGGCTCCACTGTACTTGGCTTCCTCGTTGACATGCCTGCTGTGCACATGTGTATGCAGAGCCCGTGCATACATGTGCACATGTGTGCTCAGGACTCAAGTGTGGTGGTACCCAGGGCATGTGGAAATGAACAGGTGTGCAGTGCGTCTTCTGACTCCTGTTTTCCTCCTGTACTTCTATCCTGGCTGATGACTTCACTTCCACAGAGCTAGGCTTGTCTTGCTGATGTCCACCCTCTTGAGATGGACTTGGGGCTTCCCTGATGGCAGGGATGCTGTAGTTTGTCTCGTGTCCCTGGCCTGGCATTGGGACTTTGCAGCGCAGTTGCTCAGTTGATTTGGGACCATCTGCCCCAGCAAGCCCATGGCCCTGTCCCTCTTCTCCTGGTGCTGTTGGGCTTTTCGGGGGACATCAGTAATGAGGATTATAAAGACAAGGAGGGGCCAGTCCTACTTTCTGCAAAGCTGGGTGCTCCCTGAGGATGGAAGGGCCTCTCTTGGGTGTCGGCCCTTTCCCAGGTCCCCAAGGATCCTGCTGTCCTGCTGGTGGACATTGGAAATCAATAGTTCTTTGGCAACTTGAAGCCTGCCCATAAACAGTCAGTTGTGTCTGTGGGTTGGGGTGTGTGGGGTGGGGTGATGATGGCATCACTCCTCATGCATTTGGGGGAGTCGGTGCCTGTCCTACTCCCTCCAGTGTTGCCCAGCCTTGTGCATGCGTCCTGGGTTGGTTTGCACCAGCGCTGCTCAAACTTGAACATGTGTACAAATTGTCAAGACTCAGATTCTGACTCAGCAGGTCTGGGTAGGGCCTGAGATTCTGCATTTCTAACAGGCTCTGGGGTGATGTTGATGCTGTTGGTCCACAGACTGTGTGTGACCCCTTGGCATTTTTTGAAGCTCAGCCTAAATGACACCTCCTCCAGGAAGTTTCCCATGATAGCCTTGCCATAATTCTGTGCCCCCTGAGCCTAAGAGCTCCTGATCCTGGCCCTCAGTGCTCCCACTGCCTTCTGCTTGGTTCTAGCGTTCCTTCTCTTCTTATACCCAGCTCCCTGATGCTCTGCTCACTCCTAGGGGGCATTGACCGAGTCTGATTCTCTGTGTCCCCACAGCTCAGCCCTGGCTTGGCAGTTGGCAGGTGCCTGGCAAATGTCTGCTAAGATGCAGGACCTCACCTCCACTTCTTTGTCTGTATTTGTCCTGGGAAGTGCAGGGCCTGAGTTTGGTTCACTTTGTTAAGAGCAAAATCTGGGTTTGAGGTCTAGATACTTATTAGCCGTTCAATATGGAGTAAGTTACTGAACCTTCCTGTCCTTTCATTTCCTCATCGGAAATGGGGATAATAATAGTCCTACTTCCTAAGGCCATTGTGAGGATGGCACAGGGAATCCGCATGGAGTGCTTAACCCCTAGGGTGCCATCTGGCACCCTGCACCTTTACTTTTGCTATTGACACCATGTGGAGGGAAGTGCCCATAGGAGCTTAGCTCTGAGCTTGGGTCTGTATGGGTGACAGAGAAGGCTCCGATGGGCCCCTCCTTCTCGTCACATCATCACAGCTCCCTGCCTTTCTCCCCATATCTTGACTGGCAATCTCTAGGCGTGGCCACAGTGCCTGGGGCAATCTGCTTCACCTTCCTGCAGGTTTGGGGTGGAACCGAATCTGTAGGGAACCATTCTTGTTCACCCTGGTTGGTGAGGCATGGCTTGTTTCCCAAGTGGGGCAGGCTGGGTGGGGTGGGGGTTGGTGGGAGGTGGGCAGGGTCTGCTCTGAAAGGCAGAGGCCTGAGGCTGTCCTGAGATCAGATTCCTTCCCTGGGTGGGGCTGGACACATGGACTGTGTGGCCATGGGCCAGTGCCCGGTAGGAAATGGCCAGGGTCAGCCTGACCGCACCACCTGGCATGTGTTGGCTTCCTGGGTGGACACTCTGAAGGGCCCAGCTCCTGGGTTGGATATGGTCAGTGGTGCCCTGCTATAGACTGCAGGCAGCCCACAGGGGTTAGGCTGCTGTCATGTCAGCTGACATTCCCTTAAAATCCTTGAGTGTGCAGGGAGATGCACACACACACACACACTCACACACACACGAGATTAGGCTGAACCTGGCTATCTGATGCCTCTCTGGTTCAAAAAATTATTATTTTACCTCCACTAATAAGTTTTTCTCCTTTGTCATGGTTGATTGCTTTAACTGATGGCTGCTGGCCATATGTGGTAGTAGTTAGCACATCAGACTCATGCTTAGTCTGGCAAATATGATAAATTTTACTTATGCTATTCTACTTATCAAGGCTAAATGTCCTGCAAACCTGGCAAGCTTGTGGAGGCAGGGACAGTGCCTATTTGCTTACTGTTGTATCCTCAGCAATTGACACTGTCTTAACAATAACAATTAAAAAGTAATAACCATCTAGTGAGCATCCACTCAGTGCCAGACAGCAGGCTGTGACATGCATTATCTCATTTAAGCCTTGTTAACCACAGTATTAGCATTCCCATCTCACAGATGAGCAACTGAGGCCAAAGAGGTAAAGAGACTGGTTCAGTCTGCACAGCTAGTTGGGCTTTTGTCTGAGTTTAGGGCACGCTTTCTGTAGTTGCTAATTCATAGTGCCTGGGGCTCAGTGGACACTTACTGCATCTTTGTGGAATGAGGGGCACTAGAATGTGCTGTGAGCCCTAATGTCATTGCAGTGACACACCACTAATAAGAAGCCACCGGGGTCAGTGTGGGAATGAGTGATTGCTGATGGGCACAAGCCTGTGAGTGCTCTTTGGTGGTGACGTGTAAACTTCACCAAGTCTGCGTGTGCAGGTGCGCTATCGGCCGTGCAATGCCAACATACCATATTACATGCACACAAACCACAAGCGACGCAGCTCCGCACACGTTCACTCCCACTATACCTCACTGCCATCACTCCCAACTCAGTGCAAATGTGACTTCCACACACGCTGCACCTGACCCCCCACGTAGGTAACATTCTACACACAATGCCACCACGCCATACGGCGCGCTGTAACAGCGGACATGCTACCAGTGCCATATGCGACCATCACATACCACCACCATATATGCGCCCCTTGCACATATGTGTTCCTCCCGTACTGACACCACTCAATGCACTAGCCCAGTGCATGCATATGCATAATGTACCACACACAGATGCCTGGCAGACACAGCCCGTTCGCCTACATGCAATCGAGCAGGCAGTGTGTTCACACTGCCAACGTACACATAGTGCACATGTGCACACACTTACAAATCCATGCACATACAGAGGCACACATACATATGCAGCATTCACTCATCCACACCCGGGCATGCAAATGAGCAGAAAAAGCCTGTTTCTAGGCTACCTCCCTTGAAGGATCAGGAGCAGTGCCCAGGCGGGGTGTTCAAGATGTCCACATGATCTCCTTGCTCTCTGTTTTCTTTCTTCCATTTCTTTGTCGTACCCTCAGAGTCCTAGACGTTCTTTCCATCCAAAGATTTGCACCCCTGCTCTTGGACCCAGTGCTGGGCTGACCCGGGTGTGGACCTAGACTCCAGTCCTGGTCCATCTGTCTGTTTGCCTGCCTGGCCTGCTGTGGCCTGCATGTACCGCCCCCCAACCCCCAACGTGCGTGTGACTTCATTTTCCACTCTGCACCTGCCTCTTTAAGAGACCAGGGGCCTGGCAGGCCTGTCCCCAGGGTCGGGGCTGGGGGAGGCTGGACAGCTGCAGGTTGGGGGGAAGCTTTGTGAGCTCCCAGCGGCCTCTTGGAGCCTGGGTAACGCTGGGGAAACTGAAACAAAGGCTGACAATGGCCTCCTTCCCTCCCCGGGTGGCCTCAGAGCAGGGCCTGCCTGGGCGGCCTCTGGGGGCCCCTGTTATTTCCTGTGCTGGCTGTGGGGCTTCTGGCCAGCTTGGAACGGGACAGGAAGCTGGGCAGGGCATCGCCTCCCCACCCGCTGGGCTGGCCCTCGCAGGCCAGAGTAGCCGCTCCTGGGAGTGGGGGTCGGCTTGGCGTTCCTGCTCCGTGACCGCCGCTCCAGCCCTGCTTGGCCTGGTCTGCCCTACTCAGGTCTGGCCAGGCCTCCCAGGAGGGAAACTCAGCCTTCCGTCTCCACTGCCCTCTCCCTGCTGCCGACTACATGTGCTCCCACCATCTTTGCTGAGTCCATCCATGCTGTCACCTGAGCTCCTACATCTCCTCTCCCTAAATGGCCCAAGCCGCTGTGGTCAGAGCCCTCGCCCCACAGAGCTGAGGACAAGGCCAGGCAGGGAGCATTTCATGGCTTATTAATTAATTCATTTGGGATTATGCTAGAGGTAAGCATAGGTTTGGTACCAGGGTTAGGGTTACACTGAAGTTTAAGGTTAGCATTAGGTTTACCAAAACCTGCAGACCAAAAAAGCATACGAGTTGAGGGCATGGGTTTTCAGGCAGGCAGGTCTTTATTTCAATCCTGATTCACCACCAGCTATTCATCACAGTATTGTCAGGCATCTGTGTCCTTCTAGGCCACAAGAGCACAGTTGGGTCCCTTACTTCCAGGACTCACATTCTAGAGTGAGGAGGCAGCAGTGGGCAGGTGAACACACACTGCACAAATTAAGAGTGTATTCACTACGAGAATGGGCTTGACTCAGTGATTGCACCTTCCCAGAGCTCAGCTTCCTAATCTGTAGAATAGGAATAACAAAGCCCCTACCTTGTACCACCATTATAAGGACAGGTGAGAGGGTAGATGGCATGTGTCCAGCACGGTGCCTGGCACACAGCATGTCCCCAATAAGCGCTAACTGTGATGATGATTAATGAAAGGCAGTGGAGGTGGCCTGTGGGTCACTGGGGTGCTCAAATAATAGATGAAGAGACTAATTATGTCAAAACCTAAGGGAAGGGTCAGGATGCCTTTGAGCCTCCTGGCAGCCAAGGCCCAAAGCGAAATAAAATCAAAGTTGCTTCCATCTGATGTAAGAGCCTGGGACAGACCAGTGTTTTCCCCCTGGCCTGGACGCTGCCTTCACTAGGCTGCATCTGGGGGCTGGCGGGGCAGCTGCTCCGGTCACTTTCCTAAGTGCCTGGTTAAGTGCAATTAAATGGGTTTCTTTAAGGCAGGATCTCCAAGGGCCTTCAACATGCCTGTGGATGCTTTGAGTTATAGGGAGGGTTCTTAAAACTCTTGGACTCAGAATCTGTCCTTCATCCTTTTTTTTGAGGACCACCTATCCCTAAGCCCAGAATCTTGGAACACAGTTTGGGAAGCTCTGTTTATGTGCTTCTCCTTTGAACTGAACACCACGGGAGGCACCTCACTCACGGTGTCCCCTCCTCCCCTTGCCCAGACTGTCATTTGGCTGTGGTTTATTCCGACAGGCCTGGGGGTCTTCATCTGGCAGATCCCACTTGTTGCTTACTTCTTACTGGATGATTGCATTTACTCATCTTGGATTCTGAGTCCAATCCAGCCTCCAGCAGGGGTGCAGTTATGGAAACTGAGGCTCAGAGTGCTGAGAGGGCTCAGGGCTGTGGCTCTTAATTCAGGGTCTTCCCACTGCCCCATATTCCATAGACACACACACCCAGATGCACATGCATGCTCACACACATGCACACACCTGAATGTATGCACGATCACCCACTTTTTGCTCTGCGTATGTAGGAATGTTGTTCTGTGTCTGAGATCTAAAGTCTGGCTGGAGCCCCCTCTCTTTCTTCTGCCCACCTCCCCTTCCTGGTGGGCAGGACTGGGAGCCCGCCCCAGTTAGGCCTGCCAGTGGCCACTTACCCAGTGTCTGGCAGGCGCCCTGTGGAGTTTCCATGGTGAGCTGTCCTCTGGGGGCCCTGGGTGGGACTTTCCATCTGGGTGGAAACCTGACCCACTGGCTCAGGGCTGGAAGGGGAGGAAATGCCTTCTCCAAATGTGGAAAGAGGAAGCAAAGAGAGGTGGCTGGCCTGGGATTCCAGCCACAGTCCCTGACTTCTGCAAAGCCACAGGGCCTGAGGACCCCAAGGAGCCTGGGGCAGAGCTGCGTAGGACTCACCCATCAGGGACGGCCACAGCTCAGATAGGGCCACAGCTGCATAGTGTGGCTTTGCTTTGGGAGCTGACTGTTGTAGGCTCCTGCGGTTCTGCCCATGAGCTCGTGCCTGTCTGTGCTGGCATTCCCTGCATGCTCCTGCAGAGACTTGGGGCCAGCCAGTTGGTAAATGGCTGGGCCAGGATTTGGACTCGGTTCACTGTCCCCAAGGCCCATGTGGTTGTCACTCTGCCTCCTTGCCTTCCTCAAGCAGGCATTTCCATAGGCATTGCCTCACTGAGTTCTTGCAGGTGTGCTTTGACCATTGGTATTATCATTATTCTTGTATTTCATATGTGGAAATTGAGGCTCAGAGAGGCTAGGCATCTTGCCCAATGTCACACAGCAAGTTTGTGGCAGAGCTGCACTATAGCACAGATTCCACCCACCCTTTACTTTGCTGACAGCAACATATGCATACGTATAGGTCATTTATCATTTAACTTCCTCCAACTTAGATAGGCACATTTGCCAAAAAGTGAGGACAATAACAATGTAAAGAGATTTGGTAATTGCAGTCAGTAGGAGCTGGCTTACTCAGGGAACCTGCGATGTGGTTAGGCACTGTGTCCCCACCCAAATCTCTTGAATTGTAATCCCCCAAATCCCCACGTATCAGGTGGAACAAGTGGAGATAATTGAATCATGGGGTGGTCTCCCCGCTGCTCTTCTTGTGACAGTGAGTGAGGTCTCACAAAATCTGATGGCTTTGTTTTTTCTTTCTTTCTTTTTTTCTTTGTGAGATGGAGTCTTGCTTTGTCACCCAGGCTGGAGTGCAATGGTGCCATATTGGCTCACTGCAATCTTCGTCTATTGGATTCAAGTGATTCTTCTGCCTAAGCCTCCCGAGTAGCTGGGATTACAGGCACCCACCACCATGCCTGGCTAATTTTTGTATTTTTAGTAGAGATGGGGTTTCACCATGTTGGCCAGGCTGGTCTGGAACTCCTGACCTCAGTTGATCCACCCGCCTCGGCCTCCCAAAGTGCTGGGATTACAGGCATGAGCCACCACGCCCAGCCAATCTGATGGTTTTATAAGGGGCTTCTCCCTTCGCTCAGCACTCACTTCATCCTGCCGCCCTGTGAAGAAGGTGCCTGCTTCTCCTTTGCCTTCCGCCATGATTGTACATTTCCTGAGGCCTCCCCAGCCATTTGGAACTGTGAGTCAATTAAATCTCTTTCTTTATAAACTATCCAGTCTCAAATATTTCTTCATAGCAGTGTGAGAATGGACTAATACAACCTGTGATGTGGGTGAGAATCTGTTGTTCCCTTGGGTGTTGGTCTCTGTGGCCCCTTGTGGGGCAGGGGGATTCCACTCTGGGGTTTTAAGATGTATTTTCATCCCACATGGTTGATGTATGAACCAAGCCATTCTCCATGGATGTATCTCAAGCCACAGCAGTTGTATCTTAGGGGAGAGGAAAGAGTTTTGGGGATTAACTTTGACTCTAAGACACATTTGCCTCATAGACTGACTTTAGAACCTGACACTCCCTTGCCCCTGAAGCTGGGACAACAGGGGTGAGCCTATGTCTGACCCACAGGTTCACCAAGGGTGCTTGGACCAGTGTGCCAGGGCAGGTGTGATGGCCAATTTTGTGTCAACATGACTGGGTTAAGGGCCGCCCAGACAGCTGGTGAAACATGATTTCAGAGTTTGACTGTGCAGGTGTTTCTGGAAGAGATGAGCATTTTGATGGCTGGACTGAACAAAGCAGACGGCCCTCACCAGTGCAGGCTGGCATCATCCAGTCCGCTGATGCTTTGGATAGAATGAAAAGGCAAAAAAGGGGTGACTTTGGTCTCTCTGTTTGAGCCCGGCCATCCATCTTCTGCACTTGGACGTCGGCACTCCTGTTTCTTGTGCCTTGAGTCTGGGGCTGAGACTGACAACATTGGCTCCCTTGGGTTTCAGGCCGTGGGACTTGGACATGAACTGCAGCACTGGCTTTCCTGGGCTTCCAGCTTGCAGACCACAGAGGGTGGGATGTTTCCAGCCTCTATAACTGTGTGATCCAGGCCCCCATAACACATCTCTTTTGGTATATCCATATGTGGATCCCCTTGGCTCTAGTTCTTGGGAGAAACCTGGCTAAGGCTCTAGATCTTGGGAGAACCCTGGTGAGGTTATGTGGGAGCTAAATTTTCTCTGTATGAGTCCATTTTCATACTGCTGTGAAGAAATACTCAAGACTGGGTAATTTATAAAGCAAAAGAGGTTTAATGGCCTCACAGTTCCACATGGCTGGGGAGGCCTCATAATCATGGTGAAAGGCAAAGGAAGAGCAAAGGCACGTCTTACATGGTGGCAGGCAAGACAGAATGAGAGCCAAGCAAAGGGGGACACCCCTTCTAAAATCGTCAGATCTCGTGAGATTTACTCACTACCATGAGAACAGTATGGGGGAAACTGCGCCCATGATTCAGTTATCTCCAACAGAGTCCTTCCCACAACACATGGGAATTATGGGAACTACAATTCCAGATGAGGCTGTGCTCGGTGGCTCATGCCTGTAATCCCAGCACTTTGGAAGGCCGAGGCAGGAGGATCACTTGAGGTCAGGAGTTCAAGACCAGCCTGGCCACCATGGTGAAACCCTGTCTCTACTAAAAATACAAAAATTAGCCAGGTTTGGTGGTGCACGCCTGTAATCCCAGCTACTCTCAGGAGGCTGAGGCAGGAGAATTGCTTGAACCTGGGAGGTGGAGGTTGCAGTGAGCTGAGATTGTGCCATTGCACTCCAACCTGGATGACAGAGAGAGAGCGAGATTCCTTCTCAAAAAAAAAAAAAAAAAAAAAGAAAGAAATTCAAGATGAGATTTGGGTGGGGACATAGGACACAGCCAAATGATACCAGTCTCCATCGGTGGTGTTATGCTTAGTCTTACACCTGAACAATACCTCTCAGCCCAATTCCTGGGGCCTGACCTGGAGGTGCCTTGGGCCTTGGCAGAGGGGAAGATTGGCTTCTCTGCTCCTCCATCCCTTGGCCCCATGACTCCTCCAGCCATCCAGCACCCCTCCAAGCTCTGGGGTGAGGGAGGGAAGGCGGGGGGCCTCCTGCTGCTGTGGGGAGGCTTCTTAACCTTATACTCATGGCGTGATGGCCTCAAGGGCCCAGATCAAGATCTGGGCTGGTAGCTTGGTCAGCCAGATGATGGGGGAGCTTGGAGCATGGTAAACAGCAGGAGCACTAGATGAGGAGTTCAGAGCCCCAGACTTGGGCCAGTGCTGTGGCTGACTGGATTCAGAGGCCACCAACAACCTTGGGAAGTCTTAGTGCCCTAGGCCAGCTGGAAGCAACGGAGGCTTCACTGGGGCAGTTGGCTGGGAGAGCCACATTGGTGAGTGATGTCACAGGGCCTGGAGATGGTCTCTTGTAGGCCTCCACTTTGTCCTTCGCCTGTATCCCGGCCCCTGTGCCTTGTGCCCCTCCCAAAGCACCCTATCTCCCGCTTCCCACCTACTCCAAAGCGGCAGTCTTCCAAGGCCCAGCTGCCATTCCTGCCCTCCACAAACCCTGTGCACATGTGTTTCCTGGGGGGACCTGTCCTTTCTGTGAACCGCCATCCTGCCCTTCAGAGCCTATGGCGACCACATGCTGGCTTGTCCGTTTTCCTCGGCCGTTCATAGGCTGCTTCTCCCTCCCACTGTGGACGAGGTTCTCTCCCTCCCCTCTCCCCCTATCCCCGGTAATCTAGCACCAGGCTCACGCTATGCATTCACTCATGGATGGACAGTTTCTCAGCACTTCTAGCACCAGGAAGTTCTGCTTAATGTCTAACCACCTTCTCCATTGCTGCTGGCTGAGCCTCAGTGGTGTTGCAAGACCTCTCCTTGAAGGGCTGTGATGGTTGTGAGCCTGCACCATTGGCAGGATCCACGAGGGCCCACTCATTCGTTCATTCATTTGTTCATTCTTTTATTCATTCTTTCAGTCACAGATGTTATTGAGCACCTATCATGTGCTGGTGAACATCCAGGAACAGAACTGACAAAGTCTCTGCTGTGCTCAGAGCTCACAGTCTTGTGGGGAGATGGCACTAGAAAAGTAAAAAAAGAATCAATGAATAAAAATTCACCACATGTTTTCACCAGGGGTGGCCAGCAGGGTGACCACATAGAGTGGTGGGAGGTGAGGAGGAGAGGGCTGGCTGTGTTGGGGTGGTCAGAGAGGCCTCTGTGCCAAGGAGGGGGCGTTAGAGCCATGCACAGCAGCGGAAGCCGTGTCCCAGGTGTTCCCCACTGTGGGACAGAAGGGACGTCACTGTGCCTGGAGGAGAGCAAGTGCCAGGCAGAAGAGGGAGAGATGGGCTTGGAGATGAGGGAGGGAGACGGGGGGTGTGAAATGAGGTGGTGGGGGAAGTGTGAGGTCAGGGAGATGAGAGGGGAAGAGAGGGGAAAGACGGAGCAGAGGGGAAGGAGGTGAGGTCAGGAGATTGTCGAGGGGAGCATGCAGAAGTGTCTCATTTCAGGCCTTGGAACCTTAGTGGGCGCCTCGGCTTTTCTTTTGAGTTGATGGGGAACCAGGGAGGGCTTTGCACAGGGCAGCAGCATGATCAGGTTTATATCTGGAAGAGATCCCTCTAGTTGTGTATGGGGAAGAGGTGGTCAGGGCTGACCAAATACTCATCCAGGTGCAAGCTGATGGGGCTGGGAGCAAGGTCAGGAGGTGAGCAGATGTCAGATTCTGAGTTTCTTTTTTCTTTTTTCTTTTTTCTTTTTTTTGAGACAGAGTCTCATTCTGTTGTCCAGGCTGGGGTGCATTGGCGCGATCTCAGCTCACTGCAACCTCCGCCTCCCAGGTTCAAGTGATTCTTCTGCCTCAGCCTCCTGAGTAGCTGGGATTACAGGCATGCACCACCACTCCCAGCTACTTTTTGTATTTTTAGTAGAGATAGGGTTTCGCCATGTTGGCCAGGCTGGTCTTGAACTCCTGACCTCAGGTCATCCACCCACCTTGGCCTCCCAAAGTGCTGGGATTACAGATGTGAGCCTAAATTTCTTTTTGGAAGCAGATTGAACAGAGTTTGTCTCTGGATTGGATGTTGGACATGAGAAAAGGAGAGAAGCTGAGGAAGCCTGCAAGGTTTTAGGCTTGGGCAGCTGGTGGCTGGGGCTGTGCTCACTGAGATGCAGGGCGCTGGGAGAAGTTGTCAGGGCGAAGGGCAGCTCGGTGTGGATGGCACGGCTCAAGAGTGTGGCTTGTCCATGATAAGCTTGAGATGCCCGTGGATGTTGAGGAGGCACTTGAACATGTGTTTTGGCAATCAGGGGAGGATGGGACTGAGATGTGTTTTGGGTGCCATGAGTGTGTGGCTGAGACACATGCACCCACTAGGGGGTGAGCATTGACTGAGAACAGAGGAGCTGAGGTCTAGGGCCACATTGACATTGCAGGTTGGGACATTGACAGACGGGATGAGGAGGAGAGACTGAGGAGATGGAGAAAGGTGTCAGGGAGGTAGGAGGAAAACTGGGAACGGGCAGGTCCCCAGAACTCCATGAAGAAAATCTTCCAGGAAGGACAGGGTCACTGGGCAGGTCCAGTGCTTTCCAAAGCAGGTGATGGAGTGGGAGTGCGTGTGCTGTGACCTTGATGGCACCAGCTCTCTGTTTAAATGTGGCCATGTTGCAGGAGACATGTGGAAGGGAAGCCTAGCCGCTTGGCGGGAGCTGGATCTGCTAAAACAGCCTTTGCTTGAAACCATTCTGGGCTGAGAAGAGATGGGGTTCAGGGGTTAATGAAATGAACTCTCGTCTGCAGACTGGCCCATCCGGGGGTGTCCGCGCCGCGCCCCCGTTCCTGGCTCCCGCTCGGGGACGTACCCATGGCTGGAGCAGAGGTGGTGTCTGGGAGCTGCAGACTGTCCGCGGCGGAGTCCAGCTGTGCACGAGCCCTCAGCGCTGAAATTGCCATCCTCGTGCAGCCCAGAGCCAGCCTGCGGAAGTGGGCCAGCCGCACCTCCGTACAGGATTAGAGGGATGTGTAATGGATTAAAGATCAAAAATGTTAATTAAGAAATGGTCTTTTCTAATAAGATGCCTTCAAGGGCACAGGCCTGAAAAGGAGGGGATTTCTCATTTTGGCAACACGGTTTCTGTTGTAATGAAATTGGTTCACAGACAGTGGGGAGGACCCGACGTAAGCCTCATTTTAAAGACATCTCCATCCAAATTAATTAGCAATAAAATACGAAGGCCCGCGTGTCAGGCTGGCAGGCAGACAGTGCATGTTGGCCTGGCTGGAAGGATGCGTGGACTTCAGAGGATTCCTTCTGTGTCCTGGTGCCTGCTGGAATGTTGTCCTTGATGCTGTGTTCAAGGGCATGTTCTTGGGGGTCCTGGTGGGGTCCGACTCTCCCTGGGATTAAAGGATGAGGCTTGGTTGGAGGCCTAACTCAGTGGGAACTTGCTGTGTGACTTCTGACTGTGCATGCCCCTCTCTGATCATTCCACTAGTTCCCTTTTTTTATCAGTTGTGGATAACAGTGAGTGACATCTAATTAGATGTCAATGACAATGAACAACACTCCCTGGGTTGTGGGATCAAATAGATTCCTAGAGCCCAGTGCTGTGAAATCTCAGAATGGTCCATAGGAATCAGTGTGGTGATAGCTAAGGGATAGTTTGGTCTTTTTGTACCTGATGCAGCCTCTCGGCTGGGAACAAAGATGTAGGTGCCTTGGCCCACTTCGAGTTCTGCTTTCCCCGGCCTTCCCTGGTCTCGAGGCTATGAAGTCCCCCATGTTGTTTGACCGTCTCAGAAGACCATCATAGTCTAATGGTTAAGAATTGGGTTCTGGGGCCAGGCACGGTGGCCTGTAATCCCTGCACTTTGGGAGGCCGATGCAGGAGGATGGCTTGAGGGCAGCTGTTTGAGATGAGCCTGGGCAGCATAGCGAGACCCCATCTTTACAAAAAAAATTAAAAAATTATCTGGGCATGAGTGGCACACACTTCTGGTCCCAGATACTCTGGAGGCTGAGGTGGGAGGACTGCTTGAGCCCAGGAGTTCAAGACCGCAGTGAGTGAGCTGTGTTTGCACCACTGCACTACAGCTTGGGCAACAGAGTGAGACCCTGCCTCTAAAAAAATAAATAAATAAATAAATAAAAAATTGGGTTCTGGGGTTCTGGGGTTCTGGAGTCTGCCAGGTCATAAGTTTGTATGCCAGGACCTCCTACTTGGGACTTTAACGTTATACTTGACTTGTGAACGTCAGTTTCCTCATCTGTAAAATGGGATCAGAGGTCCCAGTTTATAGCACTGCTGGGAAGTGAGAAAGGAGATACTGCTGTGAAGAGCCTGGCCTCTGAGGGACTGAGGCTTTGTCTGCAGCACTGGAGCTATTGCTTTTGTTGCCAAGATGCAGGGAATCTGCCTGTTGGTTTCAGATGGGGCCTCAGTTAGAGGCTAGCAGCCTCCCCACGGCTCAGGCTCAGGCTCAGGCCTGCAGTGTTTTGAGTTTCCTGGGCCTTCCAGGGTCTGAAACTTTGTTTTAGAAGAAGCCAAAGGACTGGGAGTCCCCCAGAGCCTCGGACTTGCTCTGAAGGTCAGAGGCTTGGAAAAAGCGTGGGTGAGGATGTCTGAAGGAGGGTCTCTCAGTGCTGTGGCATCAGGTCTCCCTCTAGCTGACGGAAGCATGCGCGTTTTCTTGCCCTCCGCAAACCTTGCTTTTCTGGGAGTGATGTTGGGAGCGTGTGTGAGCAGGGAGAGGAGTCTTCCTGTCGCTCCTTGGGCAGGAGATTCCTCACTTGCTGTGCCTGGCTCCTCCTTTAGGCTCGCTGGAGCTGCAAACCTTCACTTAAAAAAAAAATGAAACAACCTTGTCTTATTTAATGATATTTCCCTTGAATTGCATTTGGTCCTATGTTAATTTCCTGACTTCTGCTTTAAATTTTCTTGCATCTGCCTGCTATACATTTTCTCAGCATTCTACTGTTTTCCTCCATTAAATTTTTCTTTTTAGAAATTGTGGTAAAATACATAAGATAAAATTTACTGTCATAACCACTTTAAGTGCACAGTTCAGCAGCATTAGGTACATTCACATTCTTGTGCAGCTGCCTCCACCATCCATCTCCAGAGTTATTTTCATTTTCCCAGGTGAAACTCTATTCCCATTAAACACTCACTCCCCATTCCCTGTCCCCCAGGCCCTGACAGCCACTATTCTACTGTCTATCTGTATTAATTTGAAAACTGCAGGCAGGCCCTCATGTGAGTGGAGTCATACAGTATTTGTCTTTTTGTGCCTGGCTTGTTTCCCTTAGCATAATGTCCTCAAGGTTCATTCAGCTTGTAGCATATATCAGAATTTCCTCCCTTTTCTTTGACTTAATTTTTTATTTTTCGAGGTAGGGCCTCGTTCTGTTGTCCAGGCTGGAGTGCAGTGGTGTGATCATGGCTCACTGCAGCCTCGACTTCCCGGGCTCAAACAATTCTCCTGCTTTAGCTTCCCAAGTAGCTGGGACTCCAGGTGCATGCTACCATGTCCAGCTAAGTAAAATTTTTCTGTGTGTGTGGAGATGAGGTCTCACTCTGTTGCCCAGGCTCATTTCAAACTCCTGGGCTCAAGCAATCCTCCTGCCTTGGCCTCCCAAAGTGCTGGGATTACAGTCCTGAGCCACTGTACCCAGGAAAATTTGTTTTTATTATAGTAAAATATATGTCACATGAAATTTATCATTTTAACAATTTATGTTTACAGTTCATTGGCGTTAAGTACAGTACATTCACCTTTCTATGCAGCCACCACCACCATCCATCTTCAGAACGTTTTCATCTTCCCAGAATGAAACGATGTTCCCATTAAAACACAAACTCCCTATTGCCCTTTCCCAGGCCCTGGCAAACACTGTTCTATTCTGTTTTTTCTTTCATTTAATAAAAGAGAGGGCTCATTGCTGTCTCATGGGGTTGCTTCTCCATGTGGTGGCCTTTTTGCATACATGGGATTGAGGTGAAGGTAGAGAAAGGTAACCAAGAATGGGGTTGTAGGAAGAAAAGAGGGGGAGGCACTTGGCTGAGGGTGGTGGCTCACGCCTGTAATCCCAGCACTTTGGGAGGCCAAGGTGGGCAAATCACTCGAGGTCAGGAGTTCGAGACCAGCCTGGCCAACATGGTGAAACCCCGTCTCTACTAAAAATACAAAAAAATATTAGCTGGGCGTGGTGGTGCACATCTGTAATCCCAGCTACTGGGGGAGGCTGAGGCAGGAGAATCGCATGAACCCAGGAGACGGAGGTTGCAGTGGGCTGAGATTGTGCCACTATACTCCAGCCTGGGGGACAGAGTAAGACTCCATCTCAAAAAAGAAAAAAAAAAAAAGAAAAAAAAAAGAGCTGGGCATCCTATCCACTGGCTCAGCAGCCCTGCCGATCCAGCCAGTTCTTTTCCACCAAGAGGTTGATCTTTGGAGCCATCTCCATGCTGTAGATCTGCCAGCAAGTTCCGTAGCTTTCCCACTGTTGCCAGTGGCATGGCTTCTCTTGGCACCACTGATGTTGAATGTCCTCAGTGAGCCCATTCATGGCCACGATTCATGGCACCTTTCACAGTCCTTTTCTGTAACATCGCAGTCCTGGCAATGAACTCCAGATGTTTTGCCCTGACCTTGGATTTAAGTCTCCACTCTGCAGGACCTCGTGAGCTCAGTCCCAGCCCACCTTCTTTCTTAAGACTGAATCATAGTCCATTGTGTGTCTAGCCCACTTTTTGTTTATCCCTTCCTCTGCTGATAGACACTGGATTGCTTAAGTTGTTCAGGAATGGTCATACTGCTTTCCATGTAAAACCCTCTCATGTTTTAAGGCTCATCTGCTGGTAGAGTGAGCGGGACCCAGTGCAGCATGGTCTTCTCTTATGCTGGCCCAGATGGAGGGGACTGGTGGTGAGAGGCTGCATGTTTGTGGCTCTCAGGTTCCCCGCAGCAGGGCATGGGAGTGAGGGGTCCTCTGTGGGGTTGGGGGCTCTTGCCAGTGTCCATCTTCCCCACACACATCCTCCCTTTGGCCTGAGAAAGTATGTCGACCTCCTCCCTCTTGCAGTTTGGCTGTGGGAGTGGGTGACTCACAGACACAGCCCCTTTCCTGTCTCCTCCTGTCCCTGGGGCCAGCAGGCTGCCTCAGCCATGAGACTTTCTGCACAAGGGGCTGTGGGAGTAAAGAAGGAGCTCTCCGCTGAGTGGTGTCTGGTTGCCAGACATGGTGGTGGAAATGCTTTAAACCTTAAACGAGCCACTCAGCAAATGGTGGGAAGGAAGGAACGAGTTGATCTGATCTGTGGTCTTCTATTTGTTCATGGTGACATGGATGGGGCAAAAGGATTGGGTGGAAATTGACCCTTTGGAAAACAAAAATTAACAGGAAGGCATGAACACAGCAATAAGGACGAACAACCAGCTGCCACCCCCCCAAGTGTGGGTGACTCGTGTAGACATCATGTTGAACAAAGGAAGCAGAGGCAGCAGAGAAGGGGGGTGCATGTGCCCGTTCCTGTGACCCTGGGGAGCGGGTAAAGTGGATGTCTGTGATAGAGGCGAAGAAGTGACTGCCTTCGGAGGGGCATGTGGGAACCCACTGGGGTGTAGGGAATGTCCCATACCTTGATTTGTGTGCTCATTTATGTAAAACCTTGCTGTCCAGCAAGGCAAAACCCCACGTCTAGAAAAAATACAAAAATTAGCCAGATGTGGTGGCCTGTACCTGTAGTCCCAGCTACTTGGGAGGCTGAGGTGGGTGGATTATCTGAGCTTGAGAGGTAGAGGCTGCAGTGAGCCATGATTGCCTCCACTGCACTCCAGCCTGGGCAACAGAGTGAAACCCTGTCTCAAAAAAAAAAAAAAGAGAGAAAACCCAGAGTACAAAGAACAACAACAACAAAAATACCTGCTGTCACCCAGTTTGCTTAAAATTTGCAAGTTAAACCTGAATAAGAAAGAGATGCTGGGCACAGTGGCTCATGCCTGTAATCCCAGTGCTTTGAGAGGCTGAGGAAGGAGGCTCTCTTGAGGCCAGGAGTTTGAGACTAGCCTGGGTGACATAGCAAGACCGCATCTCTACTAAAAATACAAAAATTAGCCAGGTGTGGTGGTGCATGCCTGTAATCCCAGCTACTCAGGAGGATGAAGTAGGAGAATCGCTTGAGCCCATCAGTCCGAGGCTGCAGTGAGCTATGATCATGAAAGGGACGTGAAAATAAACCGATGATATTAAACATTTTCATTTCAGTGATGTGTAGGTTGTGGGCTTTTTACTTGGCTCATTTCCCCCTCAATTATTAGAATAAGATATTCTAAGACCAAGTGTTGGGCTGGTTGCCTGGGCCCAGCCAGCCTTCAGACAGGGTGCTGAAGATAAGAGTCAAAAGGCCTACCTAGGCCATTCCTGAGGGTGGAAGGTACTGGGAGAGTCTGGAGTGTCCTTGTACCTCCTGAGTGACAGCTGCCAGCCCTCCATTCCTCCCCTCTGCACTTGTAAAGTAAGGCTCAGGCCTTCTTATGCTGGGGAAATTGTTCTAGAATGAGGTGCGGGATGCCTATGTTTTCTTCTTTCTGGCCTGACCTTATTAAATTGCTTGACCCCATGAACATTAGTCCTCTTGTCTAGATGCAGACATGGTCATTCCTGGCTCACCAACCTCACAGATAGGTTGGGAAGCTCACTCGGGGTCTTTGTGCCCTGCGAAGGGCTGGCCACAGGCTTCTGTGTGGGGCATTCTGTCTGGGCACCATGGGCTCCTGTAGCCAGAGATGGGGCTCCTGTAGCCAGAGATGGAGGGAAGACGTGGGGAAAGGTGGATACTGCCGGAGCTTAGGCCCTCAACGGAGGCCTGCTTCCTTCTGGGGCACCGGGGGGCATGCATCATGCCTAATATAACTTGGTGTGGGGATTGCGGTTCACAGGCCTCTCCCGACAGGGCTGGCAGTTCTGAACATAGTGCTTCTCTAGGTGTCTGGAATGGAGGCTCAGCCTGCTGGGCCTCAATGCCTTTCCTGAGCAGCTTTTAAATATGGATTTGGGCTGGGTGTAGTGGCTCATGCTGGTAATCCCAGCACTTTGGGAGGCCGAGGCTGGAGGATCACTTGAGGCCAGGAGTTTGAGACCATCCTGGGCAACATAGTGAGAAGTCTTCTCTACAATTATTTTAAAAAAATTAACTGGCCATGCTCCTGTAGTCCTAGCTAGTTGGGAGGCTGAGGTGGGAGGATCACTTGAGTCCAGGAGTTGGAGGCTGCAGTGAGCTGTGATCGTGCCACAGCACTCCAGCCTGGACAACAGAATGAGATCCCGTCTCTCTCTCTCTCTTTTTTAAAAGGATTCGTTCATTTATTCATTCCCTCATTAAGCCTTATTTGAACACTGTTACTGTGCCTTGGGTGTACATGCAGAGATGAATAGTATTCAGAATTAGCTGGTTAGTGGGAGAAGAGGAGGGAGGAAACGGGGGAGGGAGTTGCCATTTTCTCAGTACCCACTCTGTGCCTGTCTGGGTGCAGGAGGGCTCCCATACGCATGCTGCTGCATTTACTCTTTACAGCAGCCCTGGGAGTGGTTTTTATGGCTCCTGTTTTGCAGGTGAGGAAACGAGTTCAGTTGGGCTGAGTCTTTGCTGCTGGTCCTGGGACCAGCGTCGTTCTCCTCACTGGGAGCTTCTAGGAACACACAATCTTGGGCTTCTTCCCAGACCTGCCGAAGCAGAATCTGCATTTGAGCAGGCTTGCTGGGGATCCGTGTGCAGGGTGAAGGCCCTGCCGCGACACGGGAGAAGGCTGGCACAGGCCAGGTTTGCTTTCCTCTGTAGTATGGCCTCCTCAGTCCTAGCAATGACAGTCAGAATGGAGCTATTGGCAGCGATGGTGCCCAGTGCTGTGCAGGACCCTTTCATGGTTTCTCACATTTAACCCCCAGAAGCCCTATGAGGTAGGCACTGTCATCGTCTCCCTTTATTGCTGGGGAGACCCAGGTCACAGAAAGGGCAAGTAACCTGGGCCGAACCTCTCTCAGGTCACACTGTGTTTGGGAGGCAAAGGGCCTTCTCAGAGGGTGTGTGGATGTGTGTGTGCGAGTGTGCATGTATGCATGTGCATATGTACGTGTGCATGTGTTTATGTGTGTACATGTGCATGTGTGTGCATATATGCATATGTGTTCATGTGCATACATGTATGTGTATGCACACGCGCACGTGTGTGTGTGTGTGTGTTGGAAGGAGCTGGTGGTGATGGCATGGCAGGGGGAATTTGGGGAGATGACTCTTGGAAGCAATGGATATAGCAGATGGTAGGGGGAGAAGTCAGTGGGGTGGAGGGGACCCCAGCTACCACCTGGGGGATGCTGTCCTGAGTCTCATGGGGAGACTCTCTGGCTTTTTGGTTGAGTCAGGTCCAGGCCCCCTCCTCTGGGAAGCCCTCCCTCATTCTCTGCTCAGTTCGGGTTCCGTCTGTGCTCCTATCTTGTGCTACTTGCCCTCATCACATTGTCTGATGTGTGTTTCTCCATTCCTGGCTAAATGATGAGGTCCTTGGCGGCAGGACCATGTCTTGGTCATCTTCGTATCCTCTAGCCCTAGCACAGTTGGTTTTTCTTCACTCATTCATTTATAAAAATATATTGGAGGCCTACAGTGTGCTGAGCCCTGACTCAGGTGCTGATGGGCCCGTGGCAATTAAGGCAGATATGATTGCTAATCCGCTAGAGGACATGCTGGAGAGAAAAACTCTTGTGGAAGGGTGACAAATTTATTAGTTAGTTCATCCATCCATCCATTCATTAATCCATCCATCTACCCACCCCACCCACCCATCCACCCATCCACCCATCCATCCACCCATTAATCCACCCATCCATCCATCCATTCATTAATCCATCCATCTACCCACCCGACCACCCATCCAGCCATTCATCAACCCATCCACCCATTCATCCTCTCATCCATCCATCCATTCATTAACGCATCTACCCACCCCACCCACCCATCCACCCATTCATCCACCCATCCATGCATCCATTCATCACTCCATCCACCCATTCATCCACTCCTCCATCTATCCAGTCATTAATCCATCCATCTACCCACCCCACCCACCCATCTACCCATTCATCCACCCATCCATCCACCCATTAACTAGGCAAACACTAGACACTGGGGGTACAGTGTAAGCAAGTCTAAAGTGATCCTGGCCCTCGGAGCTACAGCCCATGGGAACACCCACAACTCGAAATCTCTCTAAAGAGAACCAGGGCCAAAGGGCAGGTGCAGCAGGAACCCTGGCCTCATCTGCGTAGACAGGGCCACCTCCTGTGACGTCTGAAGGAGGTTGTGGAATTACACAAAAAAGGACTTTACACTTGGAATGTTAGGCACCCAACACATTCCAAACTCATAAAACTTCCACAGTTTGGGGATCTTAACTCTAAGCCGGCACAGTGGTTAAAAGCAGGAAGGTTCAGAGTGTGTCTGGATTTGCAGAAGTGCAACACCATGCTTTACAACAGCCATTGCCCTGCAAAGCGCACTCCTGGCTGATAACTTTCATGAGTGTGTGCTGCTCCTGATGCTGCTGTGGTCCTGCCAGGGTTATCTGTTAGGGTCTGTGGCACCTGTCTGTAAGGTGACCCTGGGCTGGCTAGATGTCACCCTGCAGCCATTCGAAGTCTCTTGGGTTGCATTGCCCCTAGGCAAAGGGATAGCAAACTTTCCTTTTTTTTTTTTCCTCAGGTGGAGTCTTGCCCTGTCACCCAGGCTGGAGTGCAGTGGCTCGATCTTGACTCACTGCAACCTCCACCTCCCAGGTTCAAGCAATTCTCCTGCCCCAGCCTCCCGAGTAGCTGGGATTACAGGTGTGTGCCACCATGCCCAGCTAATTTTTTGTATTTTTAGTAGAGATGGTTTCACCATGTTGGCCAGGCTGGTCTCGAACTCCTGACCTCGTGATCCACCCATCTTGGCCTCCCAAAGTGCTGGGATTACAGGCGTGAGCCACCATGCCCAGCCAGCAAGCTCTCCTTTTATTATTTTTAAAATAGGGTTTTGCTGCAAAATGAAATACAGATCTAGAAACCCACAAAGTCAATGTAGAACTTAGTGAATTTTTATAAGGTGAACGCCATTGAAACCACTTCCCAGGTCTAGAAATAGAACTTTGCAAGCTGCTTCAGAAGGCTTATCCTTGTTCCCTGTCCCTATTTCTCTTTCCAGAAAGAATCACTAGCTTGACTTTTATGGTGATCGCTCCCTTGCTTTGTTTTAAAGTTCTGTCACTCACGTGTGTACCCCTTGCCGCTATAATTTAGTCTTAGAGTGCCATTCTTTAAGGAATATGAGGGAGTAATATTTTCTTGCAGTGATGATTATTTTACATTTTTTGGAGACCACTCTGTCGCCCAGGCTGGGAGTGTAGTGGCACCATCATAGCTCACTGCAGCTTCAAACTCCTGGGTTCAAGCGATCCTCTTATCTCAGCCTCCCCAGTAGCTGGGACTGCAGGTGCATGCCACTATGCCTGGATAGTTTTTAAAAATTTTGTAGAGATGGGATCTTGCTATGTGGCCCAGGTTGGTCTTGAAGTCCTGGCCTCAAGTGATCCTCCCTACTTAGCCCTCCAAGTAGCTGGAATTATAGGTGTGAGTCACCATGCCCAGCTGATTATTTTAAAAATTCTTCTGGTCAGGCACAGTGGCTCACCCTGTAATCCCAACACTTTGGGAGATTGAGGTGGGTGGATCACTTGAGGCCAGGAGTTCCAGACCAGCCTGGCCAACATGACGAAACTCTGTCTCTACTAAAAACACAAAAATTAGCCAGGCATGGTGGTGGGCGCCTGTAATCCCAGCTACCCGGGAGGCTGAGGCAGGAGAATCACATGAACCCAGGAGGCAGAGGTTGTAGTGAGCTGAGATTGAGCCACTGCACTTCATTCAGCCTTGGTGACAAAGCGAGACCCTGTCTCATAGAAAAAAAAAATCCTTTATAACAATTCCTGATCTGGAAGCTTCTGGCAATTAGGCTCCTGGTTAAACCATTTTCTACCTTTGGCAGGTGAAGGCGAGGCAGGAAGTGCCTACCACTTAGCAGGTGTCCACTCGGAGTTTGATGAGAGGCTGGAGATGCCAGGGAAGTTTTACAGTCACCTGGGGAGGAGGTACCAGAGTCCTGAACCAGGGTGACCACAGCCAGGGGGACTAACAGTGTGGAGGGGAGGAGCCGAGGGAGGGTCTGGGGGAGGGATTAACGTGCAGGGAGAAGAGAGAAGGAGCTGTGCGTCATTCTTTCTTTCCCTTTCTTTCTACTTCAGTACACTGGGGAAATTAATCTCTTACCTGCCACGGCGGGGAAACCTGAGTTTGCTGTTGGGGCTGTCCAGGGCACGTGGGGTGTCTTTGAGGCCATTCTTCACCGGGATTGATGACAGAGGCATATTTCCTGCTGAGCCAGGCTCCTCACCCCACCCAAGGGGGATTTGGAGGCAGGTGGTCACGTGTCTGGCTTGGTTTAAGTGTCCACAGTAGCCTGTGGAGATGTGTTGAATTTTAGAAGTAACCGACAGGTGAGTTCTATGGGAGAGGGCCATGGTGATTTTCAAATGCTGGGTCTATAGCATTCTGTAGTCCTCACCATGCAGGTGCTCCTCATGTCCTAGAAGCTTAACTTCAAGCAGGTGGCTGATCAAGCCTTGCTGTTGGTAGGAGCGAGGGGCTGGTCTCCTTATTCACCTAAATCTTCTCTACATGGGAACATGATAGTGGTTATATGACTCATTACTGAAGGCTCCCTTTGCTAGAAGTTCAGACTATAGGAGATGTCAGTGTAGCCAGTTTTAAGCTCAGTGGGGGAGAGCATCGTGAACCTATGGAATCTCCAATAGTACATGGAAACACAGAAAAATGAGAACGGAAATTCTTGGCCTCATTTATAAATAAGCGTTGATTAAAAGTCTGTTTTTTTGTCTTTGGTGTGGAGGACACAGAAGTGTTGGATTCAGTCCCAACATTGCATAGTGTAATGGAAAAGAAATAACTGTCATTGTGCATCGTGACAAGTAATTCATAAGAAAAACAAAACACTTGAGCACAGGGCCAGTTGTCTATTGTGTGTTGGTGACACAAAATGGGACCTTCTCACTATAGTTAGGTGGGGTTTCTGTCTTTTGGCAGGACTTTGACTTTTAAAAGTGCCACACACTCTAGAAGAAAACAAGGAATTATGCAGCCATGTGGACACGGGTTCTGAGGCCTGTTCATGTCTGCCCCCCACCGCGCATGCTGGCTTCCCCACCCCCATCTCGCAATGGACTTGTCCTCAGGGATGCTTATAAGTGTCTGAACTCATCATGGGTGTTTCTCCCCATTCTCAGCCCACCCGCGACCCCTGCCTTCTTGCCCGTGTGCCCTGGGAGGTGGTGATGGTTGCCACCTCCTCCTTTCCATGCAGGTGAGAGCTGGGCTGGATGAGGTGGTCTCTTAGGTCCCTTCCAACTTGAAGCTTCCCTGGGTCCAAGCTTAAGGGGCGGGCAGGGACCTTTCGAGACGCACATTTGGTGGGAAGATGCCCCTGAAAGGTGCCACGGAGTTACCTATGGCAGTCCGGGCGTTCCTCGTCTTGGCCAGTGTTGGAACTCAGGGGAGGGCCCGATTCCATGTCAGTGTGGCGGGGACTGGCCTTCCAAAAGGCTGTTTTCCAAGTGCTTGATGATCATGCTGTTTTCATTCTAAGATGTGTATTGTGTCATTGCCTTACGTTTCTGAAATTGGGAAGCATTTTAGTGTCTGTATGTGTGTTTAACAAAATGACAGTCCCTCCAAAGACAGAGCTGTCATTAAGATAGTGGTGGCCCACGCACTTACAGCCCCTTAGACCTCAGGGGCTGTCGTAACTGGTGATAGGCGGCCTGGGCTGATGCAGGCTGCCTCCAGAATTTGAATACCAGGCCCTAGACCTGTGTGATTATAGCCACAGCATGGCCTCTTAGGCCTCTTTCTGTACTCAAAGGACGCGACCAACAACGGACAGCAAGTCTGTTTTGAAAACCCTTGACTTTGAAACCTTCCAGTCCTCTCTGTGGGCTCTCACCTAATTTTGCTTAAACACTGCATTTGCCTCCCCTCCCCTCACTCACAAACCTTCAATGGCTCCCTATTTCTTCTACCTGGACCTTGGACTCAGCCTAGCTTTCAGTCTGGCCCCTGCATCATTCTTTCTACCTCAGTCAGCCACTCACCCAGTTCCTTTCCAGTGGGAAGATTTCATGATCTCCTCCGAGGCAGGGCCATGTCTGACTCCACTTTTGATCCACTGAGTCCCTAGCACACGGCCTTCCTGGAGGCAGGCATTCTGGCAACACTTGTTGGCTGATGCGTTGATGTGGCTGCAACTCAGACCTGAAATCCTTTGGGCATTTTATTACCATCAGCATCTGGACAGTGTAACTCAAGGATTAACAGAGTTATAGGAGAAAACTCCACTCTGAAAATGGCTAATTATTATTATTTTTTAACCAACTACAATTTACAGAGGGTTTGTAGAGGCACAAAAGAGCACACACCCTGTAAACGAGGGTTAATGAGAAAGCTTCCCGATAGCTTGTGCTTCATCAGCAACAGAACAGCGTGTAAATAAATCTAATTTCCCTCCAACTCAACTCGTCACAGGCTTAATTACCGCAGCCACAATGTGTGCATGTGTGTGTTTTTTTCATTAGCGAAAGAGGGTCATTATTAGCCATGTCTGGTAAGAATTATGATGAAGAGCCTGGCTCACCCTCGATAGGTGTCCTCAGAGAGCAGAAAGGAACTTTCCTTGTGAACTAAAGAGTTCCCAATTAAGGTGGTTTGGAGGAAGCAGGAAGCGGCAAGCAGATTAGAAAAAGATTACAGAAACAGGGAAAGCAGGCGAGGAGGCGGGAGGGTTCTGGTGGGCTCGGTTAATGACCTAGGGAAGAAGGTTTTCTTCTGGGGGCTGTGCCCTCTTTCCCCCCTGCATTGTCATTTACTTGCCCAGAAATCCTGGGGGCTCTGAGACCCCTCCGGGGTCCTCTCTTGCATTCTGGCTCCAGAGAGCTGAAAATGAGACTTGCACTTGTGGGGGGACAGGGCTTGACCGCTTCCAGCCACCTCTTTTCGATGGCTTTTCACACTTCCCTCCCCTCCTGCTGAGGAGGGAAGCAGTGGAGAGCGTGCTGCTGCCATCGCGGAAGATAGCCGCACCAGTGGACTGTTGCAGTGAGTGTATTGTTCTAGAAATAAATAGCTGAAAACCCCGAGTCAGAAATTAGTTAACACAAAGGAAGTCGAACCCTACAGGCCAAGTTCCAATTGTCTGCAGGAAGTGCCCTGCCCAGGGGGCCCTTTGAGGGAGGATTTAAGTCCATTCTGCCTGGCACTCTGTACACAATGTTGGCAAAAAAAGTTTTTTCTTTCCTTTCGACCCCAGGCCCGCAAACCCCCCATAATGATTGCTTTCCTCATTAAGCAATGTAGGAGGCCGCACTTTGAGGTGCAAATACATCTCTAGTGATTGAGAAATTCAGGCGGCTTCTCCGGCTTGGTGCACATGTGTTCCGGCTGCTAGACACTGTCCATCCCTGTCTGTCCCGCAGCTGCAGCCCGAGCTGCCCCTCCATCCCTTGCACTGGGCATAGGGCAGACCTGACAGCCTTCAGAGTATAAGAGGACCTGGAAGCCTCTTCTGGGGTTGAGGGTCCCTCCCTAGCATGTATTCTTCTAGGTCCTGCTTGAATGCCTCCAGGAGTGGGAGTCTCATCTCGTTCTAAAGCAGCTTGATCCCTATTGACAGCCCTGATGATCACATTTACTGAGTACTTACTGAGTGCCAATAATTACTTAATTAAACAAACATTATTGATAATCTCTTCTGGGCCAGGCACTGTGCTAGGCACTGGGGATTCATCAATGACCCTGGATGGAGGTTTCCTGCCCTCTTGGAGCTTACACCAGATTGCATGCAGGAGGCAACTGATAAATGTGATGATGAGTGCTTTGAAAACTAAAAGTGGGTAGAGACAGGGCAGGTTAGGTGGGGGCAACGCCACTGCCTTGCTCAACAAGGAGGAGTTACTAAAGCCACACTTCTCCCCGTTTCTTTATAAAACCCCACCTGACTTGGCCTTGGGTTGGGGCCTTTGCATAAACAGACTATTCTTCCTCCACTTTTTAATGTCTGGCTTTTTTTTTTAGATGGTGTCTTGCTGTTGTTGCCCAGGCTGGAGTGCAGTGGTGCAATCTCAGCTCCCTGCAGCCTTCACCTCCCGGGTTCAAGTGATTCTCCTGCCTCAGCCTCCGGAGTCCCTGGGATTACAGGCACCTGCCACCATGCCCAGCTAATTTTTGTATTTTCAATAGAGACAGGGTTTCCTCATGTTGGCCAGGCTGGTCTCCAACTCCTGACCTCAGGTGATCCACCCGCCTCAGCCTCCCAAAGTGCTGGGATTACAGGCGTGAGCCACCGTGCCCGGCCAAATGCCTGGCTGCTTTGTGCCATTCAAGTGTTTGCTCAAATGTCCTTTCCCTGAAGAGGCCTTTTTTGATAGCCAGAGCCTCAAGTTGCCTCTTTGCTTTTCAACAGTTCCTATCCTAACACCTTTTATTTATTTATTTTTGAGATAGGGTCTTACTCTGTTGCCCAGGCTGGAGTGCAGTGGTGCAGTCAAAGCTCACTGCAGTCTCTAACTCCTGGGATCAAGTAGTCCTCCTGCTTTAGCCTCCCAAGTAGTTGGGACTACAGGTGCACATCACCACACCTGGCTAATTTATTTATTTATTTTTCTGTAGACAGGGTCTTGCTGTGTTGCCCAGGCTGATCTTGAACTCCTGGGCTCAAGCAATCCTCCTACCTCAGCTTCCCAAAGTACTAGGATTACAGGTGTGAGCCAATGTGCCTAGCCTCCTATCACCTTTGTTTCAGTACTTGCCTTGCATTTATCACCCCCTGAGATTTTCTGATTATTATTATTTTGCTTTGAGACAGAGTCTTGCCCTATTGTCCAGGATGGAGGGCAGTGGCATGATCTTAGCTCACTGCACCCTCTGCCTCCCAGGTTCAAGCGATTCTCCTGCCTCAGTCTCCCAAGTAGCTGGGACTCCAGGTGCGTGCCACCACGCCTGGCTAATTTTTGTATTTTTAGTAGAGATGGGGCTTCACCATGTTGACCAGGCTGGTGTCGAACTCCTGCCGTCAAGTGATCCACCCGCCTCAGCCTCCCGAAGTGCTGGGATTACAGGCATGAGCCACTGTGCCTGGCCGATTTTCTGATGGTTATATTCCTTGCTGCCTAGTGGATTTTGTCTGTGCGGTTGACTGCTGTGTCCCCAGCCCAGGATGTCGCCTGGCACACAACGGCCCCGCAGTCCTGAATTGTTGAGTGGGTGAGGACATGTGAGGCTCATGCCACCCTCTCTGTTACCTTGAATGAGCTCCACAACAACCTCCCATTTTACAGATGAAGAAACAGAGGTTCAGAGAGGTTAAGTAGTTAATCTAGGGTCACACGGGGATGCATCTCCCGCCAGTAGAAGGTCAAGCCCACGCCTTCAGTTGCCCGATGAACCTGTGCAGGTTTTTTCTCCTCCTGGTTGGCCCATGGGGTCTGTTCTGTGCTCTGTGACCTCCTGGAGCAAGCCTGCTTGCTCTATGGGCCACCCTCCTGTGGTCCCTAGACAGTCTCCCTGGCCTCCCTGGGCTCCCTTTGAAAAGGACAGGAGGCTTGGAGAGATATCCAGGGCCAGAGTTCTCTGGTGATATTGCTATAGTCAGAAAGGCGACCAGCCTGGCTCCCCCAGATCCCTACTGTGTCAAATGGCTGGTGCTGTGAATGCCCAGGCAGTTGTTATGCAAGGGCTTCTGTGGCTGGGGCTCCATCAGGAAGGGCTGCTGAAGACCCCAGGCCTAAGCCACATGGGGTGGGGGAGGGCCACTGGTGTGCACCCCCTCTCCCAATTGCGGTGTGCAGTTCTTGCCTGGGGGCCATAGAAGCCAGGCGAGGCACCAGGCCATCTGTTTGCAGTGCCTTCCTGGGCCACATCACGGGCACAGTGGCCCACATTCTTGGATTCTTGAGTTAGTGAATATCAGTCAGGGGGAAATGTGACCACACAATTTTGCTTTCTTCTGCAGGAGCTGGATTTGGGGGTGAGCACCTTGATAAGGGCCAGGAGAGCCTGGGGTGGGCACTAGGGGTCCTGAGATGAGCTGCTGCTCTGCATTTGCTCCCTCCTTGCTGTGGGGTTTTGGCCAAGACCTTGCCCTCTCTGGACTGTGGGGGCCTCTTCACTGTCCTGCCTGGGTGGGACTTCGAGTTCTGAACCACTGAAACTTAGCCTTGGAAGGAAGAAAAACAGACTGTGGCTCCAGTGCACCTCTGGGGCAGACAGCCCCAAGCCCCACTCTCTGTCATAGTTGCTCAACTGGCAGGACTGACCCCATCATTATTTTGGGAAGCAGAGCCCATGCGTGGGTGGTGCTGCTACTTTCTCTCCCGACACTCAGAAGCCCAGCATGGGTTTGAAGATTATTTACTCTTTAATAAATCAGAAGACTAGTTCTGGCTGAGGTCACAATGGGATTCAAACCCAGGTCTGACCTTGCAGCCAGTGCCCACGCCAAGGCACTTTGCATGGAGCTGGGTACACTTGCTAACTCAGAACTCTCATGTTAGAAATGTTTCCCACGGCCGGGCGCGGTGGCTCACGCCTGTAATCCCAGCACTTTGGGAGGCCGAGGTGGGTGGATCACGAGGTCAGGGGTTCGAGACCAGCCTGACCAACATGGTGAAACCCCGTCTCTACTAAAAATACAAAAATTAGCTGGGCGTGGTGGCGGGCGCCTATAATCCCAGCTACTCAGGAGGCTGAGGCAGGAGAATTACTTGAACCCAGGAGGTGGAGGTTGCAGTGAGCCAAGATCGTGCCACTGCACTCCAGCCTGGGTGACAGAGCGAGACTCCATCTCAAAAAAAAAAAAAAAAAAAAAATGTTTCCCAATAAGATTTGACCAATTTAGGCTGGGCACGGTGGCTTATGTGGGCTCCCACCTCTGCCTCCCAAAGTGCTAGGATTACGAGGTGGGAGGATTGCTTGTAGCCAGGAGTTGGAGACCAGCTTGGGCAACATAGTAAGACTTCATCTCTACAACAGATTTTTTAAAGCACTAGCCAGGTGTGGTGGTGCTTGGAAGGCTGAGGTGGGAGGATCACTTGAACCCAGGAGTTGTAGGCTGCAGTGAGCTGTGATAGCACCACTGCACTCCAGCCTGGGTAGCAGAGTGAGACCCTGCCTCGTACAAGAACAGCAAAAATAAAAGATTTGACCAAGTTAAATGATTTTAAAGTACGGAGACCGTCAAACAGTCTTGTATGTGACATGAGCACCCGCAGTCTATCTTCTGTCTGGAGTTCCCACATGTGCCTTGAATGCACTGACTCTGGGACGCTTGAGGGGCTCTCCCAGCACCTTCTGATTTCAGGATTTGATGGCGTGTCCTGGGCCCTCCTCGGGCCTTTTGTTGCCATCGGGCCTCTGTCTCTCTGCTCTATGTTGTAGACACACTGGCCTCCGCTTGGTTCTTGGAGTGCATGATGCTCCATGCCTCAGGTTCCTTTGTGCTCGCTGCTCCCCATCACTGTCACCATCACCGTCTGGTCCCCTGCAGCTTGGCTCACGCTGCCTCCTCAGTGAGGCTCTCCCTCCCTCACCACTCTGGCTGGAGCTGGCCTCTTCCAGCCCCGTCACGTCACCTTTTTTATTTCCTTGGATGTGCTGATCACTCACAGCAATGATTTTATTTCTCTATTTATGCATCTTCTGCCTTTTTCCCAACTAGAGGGTAAACTCCCTGAGAGGATCTGTCCACCTCATTCCCGGTTTTGCTCTGGGACAGTCCCTGGCACGTTGCAGGGTCTCCGTGAGTGTTTTGTGAGCGCACAGATGGCCTTAAATGCCCCTGCGCCTCCCTTCTGGAGAGGAGCGTCCGGCTGGCCCTGGGGGCCCCGGCCCTCCTCCTTGTGTCTGGCTGACACGTCTTCTGTGACTCAGTGCTGGCAGTTGGCAGAAAGAGAGGAAGGTACCTCCCAGAGGAGTCCGCTTCCCAGAAACACCCAGCCCACTTCCCCCACCTGGGCTCCCCCAGGACAGCAGAATGCAGGGACTTCTTGGAAACCCCTGACTTGGCCCCTGGAGGGTGATGACTTGGAGCCCTATATTTAAATGTTAGTGACAAAACCCAGGAAGCCTCACAATTTTGTGCCTAGGAAGGGGTATTGGTGGAGGAGAAAAAGGAGGGGAAGCCGCTAGCTGAGAATTCCCAGAGTAGGAATTTCCTAAACTTTCCCCCAGATCACTGGGTGCAAGGAAGCAGCCCCCGTGTGACTCAACCCGAGCAGGAGCATGATCGGTGAGCGTGCACTCGCCTGCACAGGTGTGAGTGATAGCCAGAGATGAGCTGTTCGGCAAGGTTATGGGCTGACAGCAGCCTTCCCATCAAGGTCAGCCCGGACTCTCCACCACATGGCCCTTTCCATCTGCACGGATGGACTGGAATGTGGGGAGAGTGGATGCAGGTGGCCCCCTGAATTGCACCTCCAGTGACACAGGCATTCGCGGGAGGGAGAGTCTCCTTAATGCAAAGACTCCCAGGGTGAACCTATTTGCAAAGCAAGGAAATCTTTTCTAAGATAGAAACCGCCCCCGTCCCCACCCCTCCCCAATTCACTACTGGGGCCTGTTCACATTTAACTAGGAGTTGTGGACCCGTGTGATTTCCCTCCAGACGAAACTTTAAAGGCAGACTCTAAAAACGATCCCTGGAAGAGATGACCACGGCCCAGGGGCGAGTGGAACAAAGTGTAGAAAGGTTACAAATCAGCGTGCGGTGCAGGATCCCATTCGCACTCGGTGATTGCTGCGCGTGTCCATAAATGCAGGAGAGGATGTGCGGGATCGCTCTCATCAAAGTGGTCACAACCCCAAGCTCTGGTGCTGAGATTTCAGGTGATTTTTACTATTTTTCTTTGTACTTTTCTGTGTGGCTTGTATCTTTGACATCAGTCTCAGTTATCTTTGTAATCAGAAATAACAGTAAAGCTTCATTTTTTTTTTTTTCTGGGAAAGAAAGATACTCAGAAACACAGAAGCAGTTCTGGGGAGAAAGCCGGGTGAAACCACAGGCTGGCGGAATGCACGCCCTGCATCCCTGTCAAAGTCAGGACCTGGGATGCTTGTTGCAAGTGTGGACAGATTCCCTGGCGTGGGCATTTCTTGTGGTGGGGGGACTGGGCCCTTCCTGCACCCACTCCTGTTCCCAGCATGGCCCAGGGCTCCCAGGGGACCTCACTTCTGGGGCTTCTGTCTTTGGTGAGACTTGGTGCTGCTAGATACCCCTGTGGGGTGGTGCCTCGGCTTGAGAGGAGGTTACTCTTCTGTGCTGTTTCACCATCTTCCTCGTCTCTTTACTTAATGTGGTGGAGATGGGACCGTAGCCCCTGGACTCCATGGAAACCGCATTGTCCACGTGGAAAAGCTGCAGCCTGTGGTCACGCTGGTCTTTACCATGCACTGGACTTCTCTGTTGACCTTTTTCTGCATGAGAGGGGTGAACACAGAGGGACTCAGAACCTGGTATCCTAGGAAGCACCTCCATGCTCAGAAGGAGCACTGGTCTGTTAGAGGTTGGAACCCCTCTTGTACCATCCTCTAATAGTGACCTTCCCCCCTTAGGGCCTCAGTTTCCCCATCTGTAGTAGTACCTCTGTCATAGGGCAGGGGTTCACAGGTGGGTACCCATGAAGCTACTTTCCCATCCTCCCATCCCTGCATGGAAGCGGGGCTTCGCTGGAAAGATTTCTAGAAACTGTTTTGAACTCTGACCCTGGCCATGTCTTCTTGCCTGTAGTAAGTGATCAGGTGACGTCACCCGGTGTGATTTCTTAGCAACCAGCTACTTTGGTCAGCCAGCCGACAGATGCTCTCCTACAGAGAGAGTTGGAGTAATTTTTTCCGTTCGATGTGCACTCCTGGAAGGGGGCCAAGATGCGTTTTAGGCAGTACCTGGCTTCTCCTTGAATTAGGCTGTTTTCCATTCTCATCTCCCCAAAGGTGGTTTTCCAGCCTCAGCTGTGACTCACAATCTCAGCCTACCCACAGGAGGGTCAGAAAATTGGTGAGAAGTGATTTTCTTTTTAAACTCAGAGGTGGAAAATCTGCATTTACTTAACAATGACTAACTTGGTGTTGTCCAGCAACGGGGCTTGTCCAAGAAGGTCTGCTTTATGGAATGATGTGCATGACTTTAATCATCTCAGTCTACCTTCATTCATCCATTCAACAAGGGGTTATTGTGCACCTGCTATGTGCCAGGTACTGTTCTAGGTGCTTTGGATTCCATAGTGAACAGATAGAAGTTCCTGCTCTGAGAGAACAATATACTTAGGTCCTATTTGTTTATTTATTTATAGAGACAAGGTCTCACTTATTGCCCAGGCTGGCCTTAGATTCCTGGGCTAAAGTGATCTTCCTGCCTCAGCCTCCCAAGTAGCTGGAACTACAAGCAAAAGCCACGGTGCACCTCAGTACAAAATTTTCAAGCTCACCCCCTAACCAGGGCTAGTCTCCTCCACACTGGAGGGAGGGAAGGAGCACAGGGCTGGGCACTAGCCCTGGTCCTGCCACTAACTTGCCTTGTGCCCTAGGGACAATCTCTTGCATCACAGATTCTGAGAAAGCGCTGGATTGGATTGGCTCCCTTCTTCAGTGCCTTCTCTATCTAAAGTTCTGTGATTCCCATGTGGTTCTCCAACTTACTCACTGTTCTTTTAAAAACTTTTATCATCTAAAAATTTTTAGTGGCTCAGCAACGGTGGTTTTTTTTTTTTTTTTTAAATGAAATATCTCAGATAAAGAAAAGAGAATAACGACCATCCAGGATGTACCTTTCCAGCTTAAGGATGTCATTCACCCAGCTGAGCACTGAAGTGCCCTTTCCACTTTCTGCCCCGTTAGGGCTTGGCATTCATCATTTCCCTGTATGCCTTGCTTCTGGAGATATATGTGTGTGTGTGTGTGTGTGTGTGTGTATATATATATATATATATGATATTTAATTATAAATGATATCAATTCATCATTTCCCTGTATGTCTTGTTTCTGGAAATATATAAAAATGATATTTAAATACTATTGATACACATGTTTTAAAACAATATAGATACCATATTTTACCATACATATAGTTTATCTATAGCAACTTGCTTTTTTTCCTCTCTCAACATTATGTTTGGAAGATTAATCTGTGTTGATACATGTAGCCGTTTCATTAATTTTAATTGCTGCATGGTGTCCACTCTGTAAATGTACCACAGTCTATCTGTCGATCTGATGTTCATGGAGATGTAGATGCTAATTTTTTTTTTTTTTTTGGCTATTACAAATCATTCTGCAGCAGATACTCTCACGGCGGACTTCCACAAACAGGAGTTTTCTAGGATATAAGCCTCTGTGAGCAGTGACTGAGTCGAAGGGCATGGCTCAAACTCTTTTCCCCGATCTCTGTCTGCCCGCTCTGCTCTCCCCACTTTAAGTACTTTCTTTCCCAGTGGTTCTAGCATGCCTCTGGATGTGTCTTAGTGTCCCCACTTGGGTCATGAGCTGAGCTTGGAGGTCAGGGGAAAGGTCAGGATGCTACGTCTAGGGGTGCCACAACTGCTGAGCACTGCTGGGCACCGTAGGGCGCTGCTCGGGGTAGATGGGCCTCAGCTGTTAGGAGGAAGTAGTTCTTTTGCTTCTTGCCCTGAGCTGTCTTAGAAAGCACCCAGTCTTGGCCGGGCATGGTGGTTCACGCCTGTAATCGCTGCACTGTGGGAGGCCGAACCACATGGGTGGTTCACCTGAGGTCAGGAGTTTGAGACCCACCTGGCCAGCATGGTGAAACCCCATTTCTACTAAAAATGCAAAAACTAGCTGGGTGTGGTGGTGGGTGCCTATAGTCCCAGCTACTCAGGAGGCTGAGGCAGGAGAATCTCTTGAACCCAGGAGGCAGAGGTTGCAGTGAGCTGAGATTGTGCCACTGCTCTCCAGCCAGGGTGACAGAGCAAGACTCCGTCTCAAAAAAAGAGAAAGTACCCCGTCTTCTTGGAAATAGCAGTAGGTGAGCAGATAAAAGAAGCCTGGGTTCATGCTTCACTCTGATTGATAAGGGCAACCCCAGGCCATGACCTTTAGCTTGTCCTCTTTTGAGGTGGGGAAACTGAGGCTTGATGAGTTCAAGCAGATCCCCTGAGACATCTGTGAGACCCGCTAAGCCCAGGAAGATGCTCTGCTCTTTATCCCATGCTTTCTTCCTGCACCCAGTGACCAGGTGATTCCTTTAACGGTGGTGGAAATTAATCCTGCCCTTTTATAGGTGGGAAAACAGAGCCTGGGACAGCAGGGGCCAACACTGCATTTCACTCACAGAATGCCCCCCAGACAGAGTTGATGTAGGATTTTGTTACAGATGGGGAAACTGAGGCTCAGGGAGAGGAAGTGACTGGCCTGAGGTCATATCAAGAGTTAGGGACAAAGCTCAGATGAAATTACACACCTCCTCAATCCCCCCACCTGTCCTCATTTTAGGGTCTTTCTCAGCCCCGAGGAAGCTGGTGTTGCGGCGCAGATCCCAGTTGGAATTTCTGTGGGGTGAGGAGATGTTTCATTGGGTCCCAGTCCCCTCAACTCCATCTCTGTGGGCTCCCCATAGAGAGTCCTTTCCTGCCTTTGATGCAAATTCTTGCACTTTCCCAGTAATATTCTGGGCTCTTCTTAACGCGAGGGGGTCAGCGGCAAGGCATCTCGGCAATTTATAATTCTTGAAAATTCTGTTTGGTGACACGAGTTAGCATTTAATAGACACCCTGCCACCTCCTCTCTCCCTATTGTGACAAGCTCCTGGCAGAATCCTTTTGAGACTAAGGGTAATTGCACCACGCTGCGAACGGGAAGACCACGTCGCGCTCGAGTGCGCCTCAAAAACGTCTTCACAATAGACAGTCAGGTACGAGTTTGCTGGGCTTCAAGGTAATGATTTAAACTTAATTTGACCCTTGATGAGGGAGCCCATGTTTCTGATCGGATGCAGTCTTTCAGTTTGGGCTTGCCTGCTATGCCTTCAATAGTAGCACAAATAATTCCTTCATAACAAGTGCCTTTCAGAGGATGTCTGCTGCTGACAGCTAATATAGAATTATTGCCCCTGAATGCATTTCTGTAATTACTTCCCAGAGATCTGTCTTTGTGTTAGAAGACATTTCACACTTTAGTAACATAAGTGTTTTGGGAGAGCACGAGCAATAATTACGAACAGTCTTTCCGTGAAAATAAACCTAAAAAAATTATAAAAGCTAATGCTAAAATTGGTTAGAGCCAGGGAGGAATTTCATTTGAATTTGATTCATGTATATTTATTCTGAGTATAATAACCTTTCCTGCATGGAAACTTTTTTTTTTAAACAAAAGCAATAATGATACAAAGAGCCCGCTTTCTAATTTTTGAGCCAGACCGAAACTGAAAACTGATTAAAAGTGACAAGTTACTCGAGAATGAAGAAAGAAGCCTGATCGTGGAGCTCTGATAGGAGACATTTGCGGTAATGGAAAATGAAATGATTCACAGTGTGATCAATAAAAAATTAGCAGCATTTAATAAAAGGTTTCTGCTTCATGTTGACTAAAGAACATCGCCAGCAGTTTGAAATCCGAGTTAAGTGACGGTTTGAGGAGGAGCCTGGGGGTGGTGAGTGGGGTGTGGGGTGTGCGTGTGCATATAGATCACACTGATATTGGTCATCAGGCAGAGGCAGCCAGGCCCCTGGGGTGGGTCTGGAAGTTTCCTTGGTGCGGTTCACTTGACCTTTGGCCTGTGGCTAATCCCCCCTGCATCTCTTTGCCTAGGAATGTGAATCCAGGGGTCTTAGGCTACCAAACAGGCCCTACTGTCATTGGCTGGGGGGGTCTGAGTGCAGTCCCCATCAAAACCCCAACCCCGAGCTGGGGACACCCCAGCTGGTCACATGTGTGCTGAGCATGGGTACACCCTGCCTGGCCTCGTGTGTGCTGGGCCTGGGGACACCCTGCCTGGCCACGTGTGTGCTGGGCCTGGGGACACCCCACCTGGCCACGTGTGTGCTCGGCCTGGGGACACCTCGCCTGGCCACGTGTATGCTGAGGCTTCTCGGACCTCTGTGGCGGACGTGTCATCCTGCCCAGGCCATTGGCTTTGTTCTGTGCCCTGCTTCCAGAATCCAGGTTTCTGGAGACATCCAGGAATGTCTTACAGCCCACTTGTGGGGCCCTAAACACCCTCTTGGGGACTGATGGGAAGTCAGCAGAGAGCCGGCAGACCTGAGCAAGTGGATGAAGTTAAGTGGTGGGGAGACCCCTGGGGTCTCCTGGAGGAGCCCGCTGCTTGCATGAGTCCTTGGAGGTGGGCTGAGGCTGCTGCCCTCTTCCAGGGAGTGGGTGCCTAGATGGGGTTTTGCTGGAAGTGGCTCCTTAGAATCTGAGTGTGCTTCTCCTGGGGTGGGACGGCACGGGAAAGCCACTCTACGAGGCCAGCTCCCTTTTCTCCAGGTGCCACTTCCATATTCCCTGGAACGTGGCTGCACGCCAGGCTGTCTCCATGCCTGGCAACTGGTTAATTTTTAAAGGCTTTTTGCGGAGCCTCTGCACTGTGGCTGTAGGGAGAGGGGGCTCCCCTGGCCCTCTAGGCCCACCTGGAGGCTTGTTGGTAGGAGGATCATTGGTGGGAAGGGAGCTGCTGGCTTCTGGGTTACAATAGAGGCCCTAGAGCCAGGTCTGGGGAGTTCCTTGAGCCCCCGCCCGTGTCCCGGGGCAGCAGGCAGGGCCAGGGGCCTGCTTCTAGCTTCGTTCCTGTTGTTCCATCCCTCCCTAGAAGTACAGACCTGTGGCTGGATCTTTAAATGTTTGAGTGGGAAGGGCACTTCCAGACGGCTTCTTCAACACATCCTTATTAATCACCTGCTGTGTACCAGGCTCTATGCTGGGTGCTGAGGGGTGGGGAAGGGGGAAGCAGAGTGAACAAAACTGATGCGGACTTGCCTGCCTGGAGCTTGCATGCCCAGGAGACCTTCGCACATCCAGCAAATAAAATCATGAGGACTGCTATGATAAGTGGGGAAGGAGAGGTGCCCAGTGAGCTCTCAGAGCTCATAGGGGAGGCCTGACCCTGTAGGGGTGCAGATTCACTGAGCTGAGACCTGGACGGTGAGGAGGAGTTGGCTGGGTGAACTTTTGCACACTTTCTACTTTGACAGTGAGGCTCTTTCTGCAAAGCACTGCTGCAGGACCCTGGCATGGAAGGAAGGCGGCAGCAGGGCTCCCTGGGTGTGGAGGTGTTGTCTTAGAATTCTGCCCTCAGGCCTGCCCCTGGCACAGTGTTGAGCTGCTAAGGTGCATGGTTTTTAAAATTGCTTCTCTGTGGTCCATGCCTTAATTTACGGATGGGGCAGCTGAGGCCCAGAGAGGGCACACCTTGGGCACACGCAATCATGCGTGACTCCTGGGCTCTGGGCTCTCCACTCACACCGCCTCTGTTTATCCTTGGCTCTGAACCAGACTCCATTAGCCTGGCCACTGGTTCCGTTTTTAGGGGTACAGATTCCTCCTCTCCCCGCTTTTCTTCCCCTAACTGGGATCCTTCTTCTGCAGCCACAAGGAGGGTGATTTGCGCTCCAGGATCCTAGCCTTGAATTCTGCTCCAGGGCTGAGAGCAATTAGGAGTGTCAGGCACTGACACTGGCCACAGATTAGCTGGATTTGTCGAGCTACCCATGCTGCCTGACCATCCTCCCTCCTCTGCCCACCGCCGGCCCTGCTCCCCCATCTCCCCTTTCCCAGAGACAAAACATGACAGCAAGGCGAGGGCAGAATGGTCACTGCCTCAGGAGGTCATGAGGAGGTAACAGTGCACAATTTTCATGGTTCTAGGGTGGCTTTGTCTGACCGTTCTTCATTACTGCACGCGGCGAGATCAGCTTTATTAAGATTGTAAGGCTTGGAGGAATGACACTAGTTGCTGGAAAAATAGATTTTTTTTTTTCTTGCAGGGGTGTTTGTGGTTTATTTTCTCCCCCCTGTTTCCCTCTTCCCCTCTTGCCTCCCTCTCATCTGCTTTCTTTTCTTTCCACTCATTCCTGACCCACTGTAGTTGAAAGCTGAGTGCAAGTGTCTGTGAGGTCGGGGAAGCTGCCATCTCTCTTTACTTTCCTGGATTGTGTTGCCCTGCAGGGCGGGTAGAGTAATTCATTCCTATATTTATGGAACACCCATAACAATCAAGGTGCTTGTGACCAAATGTCAGCCTCTCCTGGTCATGGAGCTGTGCATGGTTCTTTCACGTGTTTGCATCTAGAACAGAGGCTGGCACATAGTAAGTGCTCAGTAAATGTTTGTTGACTGATTGAAGATGTGGAGGGTTTGTGTCTGATATGGTTCCAGTGTTTAGGGAGCTCACTGCTGACCAGGGCCTGGAGGGCAGAGACCTGGAGTGAGGTCACCTGGAAGGTGGCCCCATGGGGAGCATCCACAGTGTGAGGACCATCCTCATTTTCTAGGTGAGGAAACTGAGGCTCAAAAGTACAAGCAACCAAGGTCTTGCACAAAAATGGACTTGAACTCAGTTCCTAATCTCTAAAGAGACACTTCCATCACTGCTCAGCTGACTGCTCTTTTGAATGAACAGATGACCCTGTGCTCTGGGAGCTCTGAGGGGCTCTTGCTGGACACACCCCATGGCAGAGACCCTCATTGGGAAGCCCCAGGCTGGACCAGCCCTCCAAGGCGTATTGTTTAGCCCATACTGTGTTTCTTAAAACTTGAAGTCAACATTTAGAAATCATCCAGAAATTTTATGGAAACAGTGGATTTCCTCCTCCTCCTCCTTCTCTTTCTTCTCCTTAACTCCTTCTCCTCGTCCTCCTCCTTCTCCTTCTTCTCCTTGACTCATTCTCCTCCTTCTCCTCCTTCTCCTCCTCCTTCTCCTTCTTTTTTTTTTTTTTTTTGAGACAGAGTCTCACTCTGTCACCCAGGTTGGAGTGCAGTGGCTCAATCTTGGCTCACTGCAATCTCTGCCTCCCTGGTTCAAGTGATTCTCCTGCCTTAGCCCCTGAGTAGCTGGGATTGTAGGCGTGTGCCACACACCCAGCCAATTTTTGTATTTTCAGTAGGGACGGGTTTCGCCATGTTGGCCAGGCTGGAGTACAAGCAACCAAGGTCTTGCACAAAAATGGACTTGAACTCAGTTCCTAATCTCTAAAGAGACACTTCCATCACTGCTCAGCTGACTGCTCTTTTGAATGAACAGATGACCCTGTGCTCTGGGAGCTCTGAGGGGCTCTTGCTGGACACACCCCATGGCAGAGACCCTCATTGGGAAGCCCCCAGGCTGGACCAGCCCTCCAAGGCGTATTGTTTAGCCCATACTGTGTTTCTTAAAACTTGAAGTCAACATTTAGAAATCATCCAGAAATTTTATGGAAACAGTGGATTTCCTCCTCCTCCTCCTTCTCTTTCTTCTCCTTAACTCCTTCTCCTCGTCCTCCTCCTTCTCCTTCTTCTCCTTGACTCATTCTCCTCCTTCTCCTCCTTCTCCTCCTCCTTCTCCTTCTTTTTTTTTTTTTTTTTTTTTTTTTTTTTTTGAGACAGAGTCTTACTCTGTTGCCCAGGTTGGAGTGCAGTGGCTCAATCTTGGCTCACTGCAATCTCTGCCTCCCTGGTTCAAGTGATTCTCCTGCCTTAGCCCCCTGAGTAGCTGGGATTGTAGGCGTGTGCCACCATGCCTGGCTAATTTTTTTTTTTTTTTTTGTATTTTTCGTAGAGACAGGGTTTCACCATGTTGGCCATGCTGGTCTCTAACTCATGACCTCAAATGATCCGCCCGCCTTGGCCCTCCAAAGTGCTGGGATTACAGGCGTGAGCCATGGATTTTCTTCTTAAAAAAAAAAAAAAAAAGCAGCAGGTGTGTTTGCACTGATGACCATCTACAGGAGTTGAGCCCCTTCCCTGGGTGGGCCTCTGTGTGCTCCCTCCATACCCCGTTTGCTTGTACACTCATTTCTGTAATTTGTGTGGTGGTGGTGGGGGAACTGGGGTTGAGGGCTTCTCTCCATTCATTATCCGAGTGACTGAGGGGGCTGTCTCAGCCATCAGAGTCTCAGTTTTGCCCTCTGTAAAATAGGTCTTGTGGTAACGTCTCCCTGACGGGGGCTGGGGGTCACTGGGTGAAGGATACAAATGAATTGGAAGGTCTGGCCTGAAGAAGGCGATTGCCATCACACTGCTCATCCTTTAGGTTCTAGATTTCCTGACAACTGAAGATACTTTCTTTGTAAGTTTCTAGTCCTTTCCATGGGCCTCTGTAGAGAGTTGTCCTGTATCCAGTCCCTCATGGCCAGGACGGAGCAACCCAGTGAGGTTTGTGTGATGCAGCCGAGGTCAGGTTCAGTGTCTCTGATGGACCTTGGCTTGAAATTCCACCTACAGAGCCATGGGCACTGAAAGGGACACCGGGGCTTCCCAGACAGCCGTGGGGAAGTTGCTTCCTTATTTAAGAAGCTGAACTTGGACAGCAAATTATGTGTTAAAATATTTGCCTAGAGCTCTGCTGCCAAGGGGACCCCTTAGGCTGAGTGTTAAATGTTACCCCGCTGCCTGCACTGCAAATATTTTAAACCTGAAGATAAATAATGGCTGCCTTGCAGAATTTGGGGCCAGCAGTGGATGCACAAACTGAGTGCGGGACTGAGGTTGGTGGGCTCCTTGCCCACCCTGGCCACGCCCCTGCCGGGGCCTGCTTGAGAGAGTGTTCATGGAGGAGAGGGTTCTCTTCTGCAAGCAGGGCCTAAACGAGCACTGAGTAGAGGCTAAGCCAGGGCTTTGACCTGGCGCCCAGGTTCGGAAAAGGCATCTTGCCCTTGGGAACATGTTTTTAGGAAACATGCAGGCTATTAGGGTAGAGGATATATTTTTTTACGAAAAAGAAATATCATGGGGTACAGTGGCCAGCTTCTGTAATCCCAGCACTTCGGGAGGCTGAGGTAGGATTACTTGAGGCTGGGAGTTTGAGACCAGCCTAGACAACATAGCAAAACCCCGTCTCTACAAAAATTTTAAAAATTAGCTGGGCATATTGGCAGGCGCCTGTAATCCCAGCTACTTGGGAGGCTGAGGCGAGAGAATCACTTGAACCCGGGAGACAGAGGTTGCAGTGAGCCGAGATTGTGCCACTGCACTCCAGCCTGGGTGACACTGCAAGACTCCATCTTGGGGGGAAGAAAATTACCTGGGTCTGATGGTACACCTGGGTCCTGGCTGCTCGGGAGGCTGAGGTGGGAGGATTGCTTGAGTCCAGGAGTTCGAGGCTGCAGTGAGCCGAGATCGGTCTATCACCCAGGGTGATAGACCAAGATCCTGTCTCCAAAAACAATAACAACAACAACAATAACAACAAACATATTGCTCCAGGGTAAAGACTTTGGAAATGGTAGCTATCTTCCTAAACCGTTTTTCCCTCAGCCACCTACAGAGGGCGGCCACAGGAACAGTGGGCGGGCACAGGAACAGTGGGCTTGTGGATTGTAAGCTGATCACACTCCTTCACGGAGGAGGTGGCTCTCACCTTACTCAGGGTTGTACAGTCTGGGAAGGGGAGGATTCACACTTGGGCCCAGGACTTTCCTTTCCTGGTGGAGTGGATTTTTTTCTTTTGGTATGCATGGACATTTTTGTGCCTTGCAAAAGGGCCTGTGCCCTGACGTTCCTCGTCCTCCTGCATCCTCAGTAGCATGTGAGGCCTCCTGCCAGACCCCTCCGGGTTTGATGCCTCCAGCTCTTGTCTGCACCACGATGCTGTACATGTTGATTTGAATCATAACGCAGCAAGAAGACAGTGCTCACCAGCTACCATTGTCTCAAGCTGTACTGTGAGCCAAGCATCCGGCTTTGTATATATCACCTTATTGAAATTATGTGACTTAATTAAATGAGTCCCAGAGAGGGCAAGTGACTTGTTCATGGTCCCCAGCTGCTAAATGGTGGAGTGTGGATTTGAACCCAGACAGGCTGGCTTCAGAGCCTGTGATTCTTTTCTGTTTTTTTTTCTCTGTCATCCCTGACAGTCCCTGGAACATGCATCCAGCCATCTGCTGCTTGTGTGTGTCATTACGTAATGACTGTCTTTATTTCAACAACGTGGTTCCATCAGCCCCACTGCACTCCTCTACTCCAGTGTCCCGATGGCTTCTGTACAGTTGGGTTCTCTGGTAACCCCTGGATGTGCCTAGAATGTGGCACCTGGTGGTTCTGCTTTCTGCAGGGGTGGATGGTATGGTCTCCCATCCAAATCTGATTGGGAGAAGAAGTGAGAGGTGGGGTGGGGAGGCCTTCCCAGGGCTTGCTGGCCCTGCTGGCCCTGCTGGCCCTGCTGACCCTGCTGCCCTCTCACTCTCACCTGGTAGTGTTCCTGGCTCTCTCACTCTCTACGCTCCACTGCTCTCCCCTCTCCCCTGCACCCTTCCTCCTCCCACCCATCCCTGCCCTGTCATCCCCTATCCCCTCGAAATCCCACAAGGCTCCTATAACCCCTGACATGGAGCTGAGCTGCGTGCCTGTCTCATAGTGGCCATGCATTCAGGTGAGGCCCGTCTTCCCGCTGTGAGGTTGGAGAGGATGGCATTCATGAGATTCAGGCTCCCTTTGGGCCTATGAGGAATCAGAGGCTCAGGTAGGGGACTTGCCTTGGCCAAGGTCACTCATAGTTGGGGGCTGAGGGATACTGGAGCTAAGATTGGAACCTGGGTCTCCGACCAGCCCCAGCCCTGGATGCTGGCCCTTACTAATTAGCATATTCTCTTGGGCATTCATTTATTCATCTAATCACTCATTCGCCCACCCCATATTTATTAAGCATCTTTTCTCTGCCGGCCTTTGTGTGGGCTTTGAGGCTGCCAAGATAAATAGGGTTGGGGAGCACTCTGTATGTTGTAGCAAGTGTGCATGTGTTACGCCTGGCACACAGTAGGCACTTCGTAAATATTTGTGGAATGAATGAAGGAAAGAATGGGCGAGTGTGTGTGATTGTTGACCCAGGTCTGTCTTACGTCTCTCAAACTCTGCCCTGGTTCTCTCTGTCTCGGGTGCATGGAGGCAGCTCCTGGCGCCCTGCCTCCATCTTTTGGATACTCAGCCACACGGCCCCAGAGGTGGGACCTCTGATGGTCGCCGGGAGGTTCTCAGTGTGCCTAGGGCTCCCTGCTGGCTAGCTGACTCCCGGAACACCAGGGCGAGGAAGAGGCATCCTTCTAGGTGAGTTTCTTTCTGATTCGCGTGTTGGCCAGGGGCCTAGAGGGAAGGGACACTCATTGACTGATCCTCTCCTAGCTGGCCCTTCTGAGGGTGGGGCTCTGGTGGCCCTGATTCATGAGCTCGCGAAGCCCTGCTGAGAAGGTAGGAAATGTCCTGTTCTCAGACCTGGCAGCCTGTGGGCAGTCTGGTCTGCTGGGGCCTCTCCCTGTTCCCCTTTTCCTGGCAGTGGACCCAGCCGGCTGTCCCCTGCCCTGTGATTTTGCAGGCATTCCCTTTCTGCCTTTCCATATAGTGGTTAAGAGTCAGGATCAGCTGGGCACGGTGGCTCACACCTGTAATCCCAGCACTTTGGGAGGCCAAGGTGGGTGGATCACCTGAGGTCAGAAGTTTGAGACCAGCCTGGCCAACATGGCAAAACCCCATCTCTACTAAAAACAGAAAAATTAGCCAGGCATGGTGGCGCATGCCTGTAATCCCAGCTACTCTGGAGGCTGAGGCAGGAGCATCTCTTGAACCTGGGAGGCGGAAAGTGCAGTGAGCCGAGATTGCGCCATTGCACTCCAGCCTGGGTGACAGAGCGAAACTCTCTCTCGGAAAAAAAAAAAAAAGAGGATCTAGAGTCAGAAGACCTGGGTACACTGGGTACAAATCCTGCTCTGCCCTTCCTGGCACATGCTTTGCATGGGCTCCTGAGCCTTGTTTTTTTCCTCATTGACAAAGTAGGCGAGTCCATTGCACCTACTTGCAGAGTGGGGATATCCGTTGTACTTACCACATAGTTTCTGTGCCCATCGAAATGGAGCAGTGTGAATGTAAAATGGTATCAGGAGATGCTCACACAGTGCTCAGAATCCCCTTGGGGTGTAGGGGAGGCTGTGTCACCTCCCTCTGTCCCTGGCGAGGCCTCTGCTACTCCTTCCCTCCAAAGGGCACGGGGCCAGCTGTCTTGCTGCACAGCATTTCTGCAGGGTCTGCTGTCTCCTCTCAATGTCATCATCTTGAATGCAAGCCCTTTCTTAAGGGCAGTAGCTCAGTCGGGTGGGAAAATTCACTACTTTTACTTTATTTTTTGAGACTTTTGCTCTGTTATCCAGGCTGGAGTGCAGTGATGCGAACACGGCTCACTGCAGCCTCCAACTCCTGGGCTGAATCAATCCTCCTGCTTCAGCCTCTCAAGTAGCTAGGACCACAGGCATGCACCACCATGCCTGGCTAATTTTTAAAATTTTTGTCAAGATGGGGTCTCACTGTGTTGCCTGGGCTGGTCTCAAACTCAATAGACTCTCCTGTCTCAGCCCCCTAAAGTGCTAGGATTACAGGTGTAAGCCATTGTAACCGGCCTGAAAATTCACTGCTTTCCAATGAAACGTGATTGAGGTGAAAGGTTTTGTTATTGCCTCTCTTTGCTCAAGAAAATCCCCCAAGTCCATATCTTGGGTTCGGGTGGGTGTGGTATAGTGGGGTTTCCTGGTGTGGGTGTACCCTCTTCCTCCTCGCTGCAGGAAGAAGCAGGCAGGACAGGGCAACCTCATCATATGTGAAGTTGAGCCATTAGAGATTGCCAATATTCAACTTTTTTGACCTAAAAAGATGGCACCTTTATATGGTTCAATCTAATACTTACCATCAGACAATAAACTGCACTGTGACCACTTCCCCTCCTTCTGGCTCCACCTGTGTGGGGATTCAGAGGCCTGCTTTTTTGAAACCAATCAATTCATTCACTCATCCATTCATTCAACATTTATTGAGCCCCTACTATATGTCCATCTATATGCCAAGGTTGGGGGAGGTGGCACTGAGCTAAATTAGACAAAGCTCCTGCCCTCATGGAGCTTACAGTCTGATGCCGGGGGAGAAAGTCAGCTATCCATTGCTACGTAACAAACCATCCCAAAACATAATGGCCTGAAGCAATAATTTATTACTGCTTCTCACAGTACTGTGAGCCAACTGGGTTCAGCTGGTGGTCTCACTAGGTGTTTCTCGTATGGTTACAGTCACATGGGGTTTGGAGCTGCTGTCATCCAAAGGCTCCTTGTAGTGGGATGTCCAAGATGGGGTGCTGCCATGGCTGAAGTCGGTGCAGGAAGCTGGGAGCTGTTGACTGGAGCCCCCATGTGCTCTCTCTCTATGTGGTTCGGGCTTTGTATAGTATGGCTGCTGGGCTACAAGGGAGAGTGTCCCAGGAGATGCATGGAGAAGCTGCAAGCCTCCTTCTGACCTAGCCTCAGAAGTCTAGAACAGCATTTCCGTTGCATCCTGTTGGTCAATGAGCCGCTGAGGCTGGCCAGCCCTGAGGGGGATTGTGGAGGAGAATTTGGTCCCTTCTTATGATGGGGGAGTCAAGGTCTCCCTGCAGAAGGGCAGGTGGGGTGGGAGATATTGCTGTGCAAGTCTGTAGAAAACGCAGCCTGCCACAGGGAGAGAGAGTAGACAAATTAGCCCACAAAATCATAAGTGCACATGATGCTGAGAGCTCTGACTGCAAAGGGAAGAGAGCCCTGGGGAAAGAGTAGTGGGGCCCCGAGTTCCATAGGTGCCCAGGCTGGTGGAGATTTTTGGGAGCTGTGTGAAGACTTAACGGAAATCTTCCTGCCTGAGATCAGGAGTGGGAAGCCCTGGACCAAAGAGACTTGGCAGTTTATGGGGTTGAAATATGACCTTCAAGGCTATGGAAATGGGAGATAAGTGAGAGAGGTCAGCAGAGCCATTGCTGAACCTTAGGGACTGTGACCAGGACCCTATATGGGACTTTGAGGGGTTTTACAAACCCCCAGTGTCTGGCTCAGGTGTTCATTGTGTCTTGCTGTGAGGAAACCATGTTGTAGAGTGATTAAGAGAGTCACATGCAGTGGGCTTGAAACTCGGCCCCAGCACTTCTCTGTGGCCTCACTTAAGCTCTGTCACTTCCCAGAGCTCTGCTTTCCTCACCTGTGAAATGGGGATATGATGGCATCAACTCGTAAGGTGCTTGCACTTGATTAAGCATTAAGTGCTTAATCAATGCTTACTGTTCTTGGGGGATGCCTGGGCAAAAGGATGCTGGTGTGCATGTCAGAAAACAGTTGTCCATCGTGGAAAGCATGAGCTCTGGGAGGTAGGGAATCTTGTCAGCTGGATGGACAGGTCGGCATTCACAGCACCATTTCGGTTTCTGTCCCATGCACATGGCCCTGAGGGAGAGGTCCCTGATTTGAAATCCGTTTGGCTTGGGCCTTCCCTGAGTGGGCTGTCTTCATGCAGCTGCAGACAGCCCCCAGGAGGATAGGGGAGGAGCCAGAGGGAAACGAGCCAGCCGGCTGTTTTCGGGAATCCCTCCCCAGCCCCAGAGGCCTCTGCAGAAAAGCATTGAGCCATTGATCTTCTCCTCGGCCTGCTGAAGTTGCTTCACTGGGCTCTGGGGTGATTGGAGAAACCAGTGGGCTACAGTTCTAGCCCAGATCTTGGAAATGAGCCAGTGCTTGTGATGGGACTCACAAGGCAGGTCCAGGTGCTGGACTTCTGGGCCCTGCCTTCTCTGAGTTTGTACGGGTGATGTCCAGCCTCAGGACAGGGACCAGTTGGGGGGCCTCTGGCGCTGGACAGAGCAGCACAGGCAGGGCTGGGTTGAAGGAGTAGGGAAGGTCCAACCATTCCATCCCCAGGACTTACTGAGCAACCGATCAGGTGGGCCTGGAAAAGAGGAACCCCAGAGAGTCTCCAGGTAGGACTTATGTCCTTGGAGCTCCCTGTTCTCAGAACTCCCGCCTCCTGGGCCTTGGAGAGCTTGGGGCTCCAACAGGCCCTGGGACTTCAGGAAAGATGTGCTGCTTAATGAACACGTGAACGTGTAGATTCAATCCTGGCATGGCTTTGGGTGGCCTTGCAGAAGCTCAGTTTTCTCACCTGCAAATGGAAAAATAACACCATTTATTATTTTGTCTTACGGTGAAGTTCAGAAACTCCTCGGCATGAAAGTGCTGAGAGGCAAACCCTACCTGGGGTGGAGACCTTCCTGTTCTCCAGCGCCTGATTCTGCTGAATCAGCAGAGGGGCCCTTGGGTCTTCAGGGAAGTCCCACTCCCCAAAACTTCTTCAGGCCTCTGAGTCTTCCCTCTCGTGTCACCTTCCGGAGGGCCAGGCTGGCTGACCTCTTGACCCCTTGGGAGCCCAGAGGATGAGGTCCGCGCTTTTGTGTGGCCTGAGCTCACCTCTGTCTCCATCCCTTTCTGCACAGCCACCCTCCCTTCCCATTAGTAGCCGGCCGTAGGGGAGGTGACAGTTGCTTAAAACAGATTTATACTCTTGGATGACTTTATGGGTTTTTGCCTTATAAAAACCTGAGAGTTGACATTCTGATTTATCTACTCCCGAGTCAACAGGATGTACCAGATTTAAAGAGATCAAATGCATTGTGATGTTTGTGGTTCCAGTTGTGGATTAGAAGAGCTATTATAGAAAGTGCTGCCAAGTAAATACGGCAAAAAAAAATAACGAGGGGATAATTTAAATATGTCTATTAAATTGTGTGTTAAGTAAAGTAGTGCAAGTGTGGTGCTGATTGTAACTTATTATCTGGAGAGTCGGTGTAGCAGATAAAGCCAGAATTATGGGTCTTTTATTTTCCCCTTCTACAGAACATTTTTTTTATTAAGGAAAGACTGTAAACGAGGAATTTCGGAGACAGGCACTTGACTGTGTAACCATGGTTGTGTGATGACTTATAATATCAAAGGCTCCAAATGATATTTCTCATTTCTTTGCTTTCTATTTCTTGCCCTCACCGCAGCAGCAGATCAGATTCCCTGAGATAAATATGCTGCCTGGCTTTTAATGGGATTTCTGTATTGCCAGGAGTTGGCGCGTTCTGATAATAAAAGAACCTAAAAACTGTACATCCCTTAATTGGTAAGAAGAGAGATGTTTTGATGGGCCACAAATGGAAACATTGATTTTTACTGCCTCCGTGCAGTTCAGGCTCCGTGTCGTGCAACGTTCCCCGCCTTGGAAGGAAGCAGCTGGCTCTCTGATGAGCCGATTTGTGTTCCCAGGTTGTTGATGTCGGGTGCTTGGAAGGGCATGTTCTGTGCAGACGGGAGAAATAGAGCTCTTATAACATTATCTGTTTCTAAATTGAAATATTCATAGGACTGTGGTTTCCACCTTGAATTGAGTGCGTTCTTTGCTTTGTGTCTCTGTTTCTTGCTTTGGCGCGCAGCACTCAGGGGTTTACAGGTTGTGTACTGAGCCTTTTCCTGTAACTGAGATGTTGCATGTACACACATGTACATACAAGTGCACATGCATGCACTTTTGCATATGCATATATGCTTTCAAAAACACTTTTATGCATAATAGGATCTCTTTCTTTGATTTAAATCAGTGCAGCTACTTTCCAGATGGGTAGATCTGTTTTCCAGGACAGGCTGTGGGAAGAGACAACACACACTTTTATTTTCCAATCCGAAGGTCTCTGTATTTTAACAGACAAATTTTATCCATTGACATTTGTTAGGATTACTGATATATTCTGTGTGTTATATTTACCACGCGCTTTTGCACTTTGATTTACAAGTTCCTGATGTGTCTTATTAATCTGTAGGATTGGGGCTGTGCTGCATTTCCCACAGTTGTGCAGGGAAGTGAACTAGACCAGGAGTCATGAAGTTGAACTGAGCCTCTGTAGGGTGCTTGGGCTGTTGCTTCTTCTGGCTGGATGCCAGGTAGCTTACCTGTGAGATGGAAATAACAAAGCTGTCCCTCTCTGCAGGGGGTTGGATCACATGATCCTTTGAGCCTTCTTTGAGTTTAGGATATGCAAGGCTGTGAAATGGAGCTGTGCATATATAATGGTGGCTTCGAAGAAGCACTGAACACAACACAATTGCAAGGCATCATTATGATCACTAATTCACTTTTCCCAATAGATTAGCCACTGTCTGCACAGTGCTAAGCATAGTAGCTGTTTTATTTTAAAGAAATCAGTCTGATTATTCCAAGAGTGATTCTCACTGTCTAGGCCTGTACCAGGTCACAGGTGAGGGGTTAGACAGACTATTTATTTTATTTTATATTTTTTAGAGATAGGGTCCAGGCGCAGGCTGGAGTACAGTGGCATGATCATAGTTCCCTGTAACCTTGAACTCCTGCTCTCTAGCAATCCTCTTGAGTAGCTAGAACTATAGGCACACACCACCATGCCAGGCTAATTAAGTTTTTTTTTTTTTTTCCGTAGAGATAGAGTCTTGCTATATTGCCCAGGCTGGTCTCAAACTCCAGGCCTTAAGGAATCTTCCCACCTTGGTCTCTCAGAGCACTAGGATTATAGGTGTGAGCTTCCATGCCCAGCCTGGATGCATTTTAAGCTTGAGATTCGACCATCCATGGGTCTTCAAACATGTGTACTTCCTTTATTTCAGCGTTGGACATCTTTGCAAAGAACTGAGCCAGTGTCACTGCCCTGGGAGGCCTGTTGTGTGGAAGGTGAACTTGGCTAAGAGACCTCCCAGCTCTAAATTGCAAGGCTGTGGGGAAAACTAAAAGTTTAGGTGTGTTAGGAACAGCTGATGGAGGCTCTAAAAACGTGTGTAACCGAATCTGGCTTTTAGGAGACAAAATACTAAGGTTTTTCACCTCTCTGATGGGTCATGACCCCTAGCATCCGTGCACAGAGGGGAGATGACAGGAAGTCCCCCTAGAAGATTTGCACCAAGAATTAAAGAATCTAGTTGAGAATTATGGCACCACATGCTACAAAAAACCCCATCTATTAATATACTGAGAGGTGTCAAGGATAATGGACCCCGGGAGGTAGAGTAATTAAATGTATCTTAATAAATGCCGGGCGATTCTTTTAAAACCCTTTCCCAAGACCCCATCAGCTGACATGGACTGTATTCTTCCTGTTGGCAGGAGGCCTAGAAGGAGAGCCGGAGTGCGATCGGAAAACCAGCCGTGCGCTGGAAGACAGGAACAGCGTGACAAGTCAAGAGGAGAGAAATGAGGATGATGAAGACATGGAGGATGAATCAATTTACACCTGCGATCACTGTCAGCAGGACTTCGAGTCTCTGGCAGACCTGACGGACCACCGGGCCCACCGCTGTCCTGGAGGTAATGCAAAACAGCCCCGGGACTCTGACAGGTGGTTACACGGGTAATTGGACATAGCAACAGCTTGAAGCCTCAAGTGAGATTAAAGAATTAATAATGTAATTTTACAGTTAATGTCATTTTATTGTGGTGTCTTGGGTACCCTGTATCCGCCTTTTAAATACAATTAAAAATAAAAGCAACAGCTTTCTGGCAGGCAGGAATTAGATGGTGGTGCTCTGTCCCGGCCCCCTCTCCCTGCAAGCTGTGCTCTGGTACTCAGGCCATGAGTGGGTGGATCTGCACCCTGAATTTCTGGAAGGCCTTTTGGAAACGCAGTAATTAAGAGGTTGTTAGTGCAAAGTTAAGCAGTTTAAGTGTGGAAAGCTGCATAAAGGAATAAGCTCTGAGGCAGAGCTTGTGATGGGACAAGGAGAATTTCAAAGGCCAAGGAAAAAGGGACCTGGTTCCAACCCTGTGCTTGACCTTATGCTTCTCTGAGTAGGAGGAGAAGGATAGCTGGGAGCTGCTTCTGCTAGATTTGACTGGAGCTCTGTTCTCCATTTACTCGGTGCCTTGGAGAGGGTATGCAAGACCAGTTTTCTAGGAGCTACTGAAGACTTCAGGAGTTGTGTGTGTATATGTGTGTTTGGGGTGACTGGGGTGGGGAGCCAGAAGGCATGTGCATTCCCTGGAATGTGGCAGCCATGCTACAGGGATGACACGTTTCTGGGCTCTGAGATCTGCAGAGGGAGTCCATAGCATCTGTGCTCCTTACACAGTCTTCCTGAGATACCTTCGTCCATCAGGGTTCTTGATGAAACTCCTTGGATACTGGTTTGTGGAAGAAGGCCTGAAATCTCAGGCCTGCATTCTAAAGGGAACCCATCACCTGTTGAGGGGAACATTTACTGGTAGGGATTAGATTGGCACCCAAAGCTCTCGCTTTTTCTACTCCTCATGTCATCTTGGAATTTTGAAACTAAGTGTTTGGGGAACTGCTATGATTTGCCCTCTAGTGTCACCTGTGCCTGCACAGCACTGGCTAGACCAAGTCCCCATTCTCAACCTCTGGAGGAACAGATATTTAAAAAATAGTAGTAGTGGTGGTAGTAGTAGTAGTAGTAGTAGTAGTAGTAGTAGTAGTAGTAATAATAATAATAATAATAATAATAATAATAATAGACCTAAGAGGAATCTTACAGTTTTGGACATTTTGGGGCCCAATAATCCAAACCCCAGTTATTTGGAATTTGTGATATTTCAACCAGAGGCAGAGATGATGGTTAATTTTCCATTCTAAATCAGAATTGGAAGGAACCTATGAGGTTAGCTTTTTAAGTCTACTCACTTCCCCAAGGGAAATACTAGGGCAAAGGGAAGAAAAGGTGATTGCTTGACCAAGGTCACATAGCTGTTTGGTGGCCAAGCTAGGACCTCCTCTGGATCCTGGACTATTGACCCTCATCCTACTTGAGGAATAATATTATAGATATTGGTATATTTCCTGATTTAGCCAAGAATTAACATGGAAACTTGACTGTAAGAGAATGAAATATTGCCACTTACTTTATAATCAACTAATTGATCTAATGAAAAGTTATTCTCTTTCTTTTCTAAATTCAAGAGAACAGGCCATTCTATGTAGTTGTTAGAGTGGGGCCCCAGGCCCTCTGCTAAGCTGTACTTTCTTGAGTCCCTGCAGCTCTTAGAGGCTGCCCCTTCCTCCAGCCCTTCAAATCAAGGAGGTTCTCCTGTCTTTCAGTCTCACTTTTAAGAATGGTGGCATTTTGGGCTGGGCACAATGGCTTATGCCTGTAATCCCAGCATTTTGGGAGGCTGAGGCAGGCAGATCACAAGGTCAGGAGTTCAAGACCAGCCTGGCCAATATGGTGAAACTCCATGTCTACTAAAAATACAAAAATTATCCAGGTATGGTGGCACATGCTTGTAGTCCCAGCTACTTGGGAGGCTGAGGCAAAAGAATTGCTTGAACCTGGGAGGCAGAGGTTGCAGTGAGCAGAGATCACGCCACTGCATTCTGGCCTGAGTGACAGAGCAAGACTCCATCTCAAAAAAAAAAAAAAAAAAAAAAAGAAAAGAGTGGTGGCATTTCTAGGTGGAGAAAGGAACCTGTGAAACTGGGCTATATGTGGGGGTCTGAGCCAGAAATAAGAACTGGTAGCTAATTGTGCTTTGGTGCCCAGGAAGGATCCTCCTCCCAGTGGCAAACCCTTCTCTCATCAGCCTCTGACTCTGGCTGAAATCCATTGCAGCCCTGTTTGCAGCGTCCCCAGCTGTCCTTATTGATGCTGGTGGTATCCACCGACACTCCTGCCCGCTTCCTAACAGGACCCTGCTAATGACCTCCGTGGGGACGCAGGAGCTAGGAATACCCCCAAACCCTGGAGCATTGGAAGGGAGTCAGAAATTCCTTGAAAGAGTGAGGGAAACAACCTTGCCTGAGTGCATCCCTGAGAAATTCATTACCACCCAGTAAAGGCATGACCCAGCCTGGGATAGTTTCCTAGCCGTGTGAGGAGTTATTTTCCCCCAGGTCTTGGGTTCTTAGGATTACCCAGTGATGGGATAAACCACTGAGAATTGTGTATGTATTATTCAAAACAGTTCCCTACCTGGAATGCCTCCACACCCTTCCATTGTGAAGTGGTTTTCGAACTGTGTTCCCAGAGGTATTTCAGGGACTACGGTATGATATGTTTGGGGAATAGGAGGTGAGTATTGGGGCCTGTCAGACTGAGGGGGCGCTGATGTCCAGTCCAGTCAGAGCGATTCACCTTAAAAGTCTGTTTTATACCTGGGGCTTTAGCATAAGATGTTGTTTGAAAATTGGCCTCTGATTGAAAGGTTTGGAACTGATATAAATGTGCAGTCACAGGCTCCCCTGGCCAGGCTGATGGGTCTGCTGGATGCTCACCACTGGTCACTCTACAGAAGCCCAGCAGAGACTGTGTCCGAGAGGGCCACGCTGGGCGCAGGCCACGGTGCCCTGCAGATGTTTCTGTGGGAACCAGAGGGTCTGCCCGCGTGGCCTGGAGCAGAGGGTCTGCTCCTCAGGAATCGTGACCTGGGGTGTGAACAAACCTCCCCGTCATAGGGACTGCCGCTGCTGGAACGTGGAGGCAGCACGCGCCTCCGCAAATGGGTGTATCCTGGCAGGGTCAGCCCTTGTGAGCCATTGGCCTTCTGGGGAGAGCGCTGTGTTGGGCTGTCGGGGGTGCATTTGTGGGTGGTGACTGTGAATGTGGTTCTTCCTGAAAACTGCTTCTGCAGTGAGCGCTTGACTCTGTCTGTGTCTTTCTATGGCAGTTGGGGTGGTGTTGAGGGGGAGATTAGGGGCAGCGTTTTGCTCCCTCAGAATCTGGGAGAGCAGCTGTGGTGAGGTTTGGGGGTTTTCTGAGGTGGGGGGGGGATGCTCACCCCTCAGGGGTGGGAGGGGAGCTTCATGCCAGAATGGCCACGATGGAAGACCCCCACGTCCCCAACCTGGAGCCCGGCCCCTGCACTAAGGAGCCTTCATTTCCAGTTGGGCGCTTGAGACGGCACCTCTGTTGTTCCTCAGCAGGAGTGGCATGCCGGGCCCATGAGCTGTTGAAGCGTGGACTTTAAGATCTCGGACAACTCCATCAAGTTCTGTTCTTCTCTCTCCCTCTCGCTCTCATTTGTGTCTGAGGAGAAACCAACCTTAAACCCATAAGGTATCAAACATTGCATTTTTATGACACAAACTGAAAAGAGCAAAAATCCAGTCCTCTCCATTCATTCTCTCGCCCTGATGTCTGTCTGATTTTTCTTTGTTCCTCTCCAGCCCCTGGCCACAGGATGCCACACGTTTGAATGCTTGGGGTTGTGAGCACATACGTTTTCACATTCCGTGTTTGTCACATAACATGTTATGAACAGGTTCCCATGTGGTGACCTGGTCTTTGCCAGTTTTCTTTCTTTTTTTTTTTTTTTTTTTTTTTTTGCTGTGCGGGGAGGGGAACTCTGTCTTTTAAATAGCAGTGCTCAAGGGCAGGAAGCTGGGGTTGCAGGTACTGCGTCCATACCCTATGAAAATATTAAATTTTGACTAAGGTGTCCGTAGATGAGGCTTTTTGCCACAGTGTACATAGGGACTCACTGGGTAAGTGTGATGGGCTTCTCTGTTTCTAATGGAGACATTGTTTGTAGGCACCAAGTCAGGAAATGGCAAAGGATTTGGTGGCTATATGAATTGCCAAGGATGGGCCTTCCCTGTCAATTCAGGTCTCACTGATTTAAATCACATTGGAACAAATAACGTCATAATTTGTGAGCAACCCCAGTAAGAAACATTCAAACGGCATGGAGAGGACAGAAAAACAAAATTGTTGGCCAAGCAAATTTGAGTCCTCTAAGCTCTAGCAGGGGATATTTATCATCATCTTCTAGGAGCCAGGAGGACTTGGACTGCTTTAGAAAATTTCTCTAGGAACTGCCTGGGGTACCGTAGAAGCAGGTGCGGGAGGCTTGGTTTGCCCATGGGCTGATGGTGGTTTTTTATGTGCTCACTGAAGCCAGTCACCTGTGAGCCTGTAGTCTGGATTTATCGCTTCCTGGTGCAAATACCCCTTTTAAAGACACTGCAATTTAGGTTGACCCCTGCTTTGGCCTGAATTAAGAGGCTGGCTGCTGGAGGGCGTGTGGGTGCTCTGTCTGCGCTGTCATGCTTGAGACCTGACTTTCCTAGTGCGGTTCCTCAGAGTGTCCACAGTGGGCTGTCAGCAGGGGTCTGTGCTGTGCCAGTTCTGGAATGTGCCAGCCCAGGTCCCTGGGGCTGGAGCACTTGACAGCTTTCGGGGCCCTTGGCCTCTTCGCTAAAGGGGCTGCTGGCCTGATATGGCTTTTCATTGTGGGTAGTAAGACTGCAGGCTCCAGGCACTTGCCTTGGAATAGAAATCGCCTTCAGGACCAGTTTGGAGCTTAGCGTTGGTGTCTTCGCTTCAGCTCCGTTCCCTGATCTCTGACTTGGGCCAGGCTCCTGGTGGGCCCTAGAGAGGTGGTTCTGAAGCAGATGAGGTGCATGCTGCCCTCCAGGGACTGGCATTCTGGTGCTGGGGGCAAATGTGTGAGCAGGTGTTGCCTCCTCTACACTGCAGCGAGGGCTGTAGTCCTGACATTCTTTGTATTTTCAGTGCCTACTACCGGCGAGGCGCTATGGGACTCTGCCTGGAACACATGCCCTGCAGCCCTCCCTGCTGGCCCTCTGCAGCCCCCACGTCCACACAATCCAGAGTGTGCATCCCTTTCTCTAATTGTTTTTCACATATTTCTTACCCATCTCCCTGCCTACTATTAAGCTGCATGAGGACAACAGCCATACCTGTTCTGTTCCCTGTTGTGTTCTAGCCCAGCGTTAGAATAGAATTTAACATGTTTGTTGAATGAATGAATCATCTTGCCTAGTCTTTATAACAATCACCTTTGGTGTCCAAGGTGACACTGTCTTTATTTTTTTAATTAATTAGTTTTTTTAAGAGACAGGGTCTTGTTCTGTTGCCCAGGCTGGAGTGCAGTGGTGCCATTTGTAGCTCACTGCAGCCTCGACTTTCTGTGCTCAAGTGATCCTCCCACCTCAGCCTCCTGAGCTAGGACTACAGGTGTGCCCCACCACGCCTGGCTCATTTTTAATTTTTTTTTTTGTAAGGATGAGGTCTTGCTATGTTGCCTAGGTTGATCATGACCTCCTGGCCTCAGGCAAGCCTCCTGCCTGGGCCTCCCAAAGCTAGGCACTATTTTCCACCATTCGTCCTCATTTTGCAATTGGGTGACTGAGGCTCAGAGAGCTGGAGGATCTTGCTCAAGGTTGCAGATCTTGTCAGTAAAGGCAAGCTCCGAGGTCGGAACAGCTTGCCTGTGCTTGAGAATACAGATTGGGGACTGTGAGCAATTTCAAACTAAACTCTAGATGGCTTTTTTGAATGCTCAACTTCCAAAAAAACAAGACGGGGGACTTTGTTCAAATCGCAACAGCAAAAACTGTGTTCCCAGTGGGTTAATTTTGCGGCTCCCCTCTCTGCTGTCCCTTCTTGAGGACTGGGACCAAAGAGTGTTTCCCTAGCCCCTGTGAAAGGTAGGCCCTCCTTTTCTGGCGAAGGTGAAATGCTGCTGTGTAACAAGCCGGGTGGAAAGTTAATTACACCCTGGTTTGTTCAGCTGTGGCCAGAGCGACCTGTGGGCCCCAATTACAGGGCTGGGGCTGTGTGGAGCTGGCACCTTTGCCAGCCGTGCTCTGTTGGCCGGCTGGCCAGCGCTTGCCTTTGTGTGCTGACTCAGGCCCCTTTCTTGCTGCAACAGCATGAGGGGCTCCCTGCCTTATTGGCTTGCAGCGCCCCTCGAACTGGCTCTGTTTTGGTTGTGCAGCGTGGGGTTGGGGCCAGTGCCAGACACTGTGCTACCTGATACACAGGTGCTGGGTGTGAGCTCCTTCTGTCCACAGGGAGTACGCTCGGGGCCTTGGTGTCAGCTGACTTCACACGGCACAAGAGGCTGGGGACTTGAGCACAACTGATATCCCCCCCGCACCTTAAGAGTTTTCCTGCATGCAGACAGCTTCCAGTTAGCAAACACAGAGCAAGAAGTGGTCCTGTTATGTTGGCCACAAAATGTATAAAAACCAGGGAGCAAACCCAGTAAGAAACATTCAAACGGCGTGGAGAGGACAGAAAAACAAAATCAATTATGGCGGGGTTGGGGCAAGACAGGGAACACAGAAGATACCTTATTCTTATTCTTGTGGCAAGATTCAGTACACAAATATGTGAATTTCCTCGAAACGAACCTATTGGCTTAATGTTAGCCAATGAAAGCAATGGTAAGATTTGTTTAGAAATGGATGTGCTGAATTTATACTTCGTAAGAAAAAGTGAGGTCGAGCATGGTGGCTCATGCCTGTAATCCCAGCACTTTGGGAGGCTGAGGCGGGCAGATCACAAGGTCAGGAGATGGAGACCATCCTGGCTAACACAGTGAAACCCTGTCTCTACTAAAATACAAAATTAGCCAGGCATGGTGGCGGGCACCTGTAGTCCCAGCTACTCAGGAGGCTGAAGCAGGAGAATGGCTTGAACCCAGGAGGCAGAGCTTGCAGTGAGCCGAGATTGCGTCTTTGCACTCCAGCCTGGGCGACAGAGCGAGACTCCATCTCAAAAAAAAAAATAAATAAATAAATAAAATAAAAAAAAAAATAAAAAATAA
>NW_016808100.1:354662-389845 GCF_001698545.2 Rhinopithecus bieti
ACTCTGTCTCTATAAATAAATAAATAAATAAAAATAAAAAAAAAAATAAAAAAAAAAATAAAAAAAAATAAAAAAAAGAAAAGAAAAGAAAAAAAAAAGAGAAAGTGGGTATGCAGGCATCAGAAGGAATCTTCTGATGGAAAGGAACAGGGAGTGGGGACAGGAACCAGCTCAGATTGCTCTGGAGTGGAAAGGATTCGAAGTGGTGTGAAACAGAAATGGACCCAAATACAACTGGAAATCTAGTGTATGAGAAGGGTGTCCCTGCACGGAAGTGGAGGACAGATGGCTCTCTCAGCAACTAGTATTAGGATGAAGAGGTGGCAATCCTGCAAAAAGGAAATTGAATCCTTCCCTCCTGACACCAGACTCAATCCCAAGTGGATCAGGAATCTAAGCATAAAAAGAAAACTTTAAAATACTAAAAGAAAATAGAGAGCTTTTAAATATTTTAATTCAATAGTATCAGAGTGAGGAGGGCCTTTCTAAATATAACCCCAGTGTCAGAAGCCATAAAACCAAAGTCAAAACATTCAACTACATAAAAATAAAAAATGTCTACATTGTGAAAACCACAATAAATCAAGCCAGGGACACATATCACAGGCAAAAGATATTTTCCTTCATGTGTAAGGAGCTCCTACAAATGCTAAGAAAATAGCCAATAAATCAACACAAAAAATATGGCAAAGGCTGGGTTGAGGCACAGCCAAGCCTGCTTGAGATGCCTGGCCTTCCCCAAGGTCTGTGCCATCTCTGATCCTTTGGTGCCACACTGGTGGTTAGATATTTTGAATATCTCCCATGTGCAAATACAGAAATGGACAGAAATGGAACCAGAGAAAGAAATACTAGTGGGATCCTAAATATTTAAAAAATATTTGGAACTCTGTTTATGGTAAGGGAACTGCAAATTTAAACCATAAGGAAATACCATTTTAAAAATACCAGAATGGCACAGATCAGAAAGTTTGCCAACACCATCTCACTGGTCAGGTTGTGTTCTGTGATGTCCAGGCTTGGGGTCTTATTCTCTTCCCTCTCCGCAGGATTGCTTTATTCTGTGACTAGAACACATAGTAGGTGCTCAAGAAATGTTTGATCTTGTGGCTAAGGAGGCTATAGCCCTCCTGCAAGACAAAGGGATGTGTGCAATAAGGAAAGTAGAAACGCCACGGATACAGTGCTTTGGGAAATGAGATAGAAAAAACAGAAGTTCTGGACATGGTAGGTCCTCAATTAATGTGTAATCAGAAGGGGAAGTTTAGAGATGGAAGAGATGGTTCATTCATTCAATTAGTGTTTCTTTAGTGTGTACTATTAGCAGGGACCCTCTGGGCTCTAGGGATGCAGAGGCCATTATAAAAGGTAGCTCAGTGGAGAAGGTGTTCACTCACAAAAGGATGCTTTGACTTGTGTGACGAAGTGCCGTGGTGGTCTTTAAACAGCCCCCTCCTCTAGTGTCCTTAAGAGGGGCTTTGATGAACAGAGAGGTTATTCTCTGTAGCTCTCAGGAAGATGCTGACCTGCTAGCAGACTTCCACTTGGGAGGGAAGTGGATGGGCAGGGTGGACCACCAGCCAGTCTGGGTCTGGTTGGCTGGTGGCATTTGTGGAAACCTTCCCTAAATTGCCTGCCCCCTGCCCTCTGATGGCTTCTGATGGGGAACCACCCGGAGTAAGCTGGGGAACCAGCAGGCTGCACAGACTGTGGTTCTGAGTCTTGGCTCAGACAGCTGTGTCCTGGATTCCTTCCTGGTGGTAATGTGGTGGTGGTGGGGACTTGTTTCTTAGTTGCTGACATCTTTATTCACCACCTGCAAAGTCCGCAGGTTGCAGAGCATCCCTCCCTTGACTTGGTTACATAGAGTGAATGCTGTTATCACACTGTCAGGCCTGTAATTGTAATTTGTCACCAAAATTGGGTGACAAATCTAACAATGTAGAAGGCAGGGGTTAAGGTGGGAGGAGTCTGCATTTCTTTTGTTTTTCATGGGAAAAAAGGCATACACTGTGTCTATGTGTCTACAGTCTATGTGTTTTTCTGGAGGTTTTGGGGACTCTCCAAAGTGGAGGAGGTTTTTGCTTCTTTCCTACCCAGCCTGCTTGACTACCTTCATGATTTTCTGAATAATTGAGCTTCCTGGATTCTTTGGTTTACAAGGGTGCACCAGAGTGGGATCCAGTGTGGCACCTGGCATCATGGGTGTTGCACACAGCCCCTGGGATGAGCCTGGGGGTCAATTTTGGAGATGGCTCTGGGGTACCAAAGTGGGCTGTCCCTGGTTTCTGTTACCTTCCTGGCAGCAGCCAAAGCTTCCGGTGTCCTCCTGGGCCCAGGATATACGCCAAACTGGCCTTTAGGCTGGTTGTACATGTGTTCCCGGTGTGGTCTGGGTCTAGCCTGCTGTTGTCCGTTTCATCTTGGGAGTTTCCAGAGGGCACCTGTCAGCAAGCAGTGATACCATACCTGCTGTGTGTTCAGGGCTGTGCATGCGTGTGTGTGGGTGTTCATTCATTCCCGTTGAGGGAAACGTATAGTCTAGCTGGAAGACGAAGTTGCTGTGATCCTTTTGGCTGCCAGCACATAGTAGGTCCTCAGTTAATGTGCTATCTGCATAGAGACTTGACTCAGATTGATAAGCAGAAAATAGAGGATTCATTGGCTCCAGGAACTGAGAAATGTGGGTGTAAGGCTGGCTTCAAGTATGGTCCTCCAGGGCCGCCAGAGACACTGCCCCAAGTCTGTCAGTATGAACCCCATCACCATGTATACATCAGCAGAGGTGCCCCAGCACCTCCAGGCTCCACCCTCTTCACTCAGCAGTGATGATGGAACGAGCAGCCTCTTACCATTGCCAGGGTAGAAGTCCTGAGGTTGACTCTGTAGAATGGCCAGGACCAAGACTCACCCCTGCCCATGATGTGGCCAGGGAGACAACATACTTGTTAGCAAGGCTCAGGGTTGGGTGCGAGGAATCAGGGCAGCTCCATGCAGACCACTGGGCCTGAGAGTTGGGGAGGGCCTCCCCTGAATGGTGGTCAGGAGCCACAGATATCTTCTTTAGGAGGTAGGAATTATGTGTAGACAAATAGGAAGTAGTAAAAGAGTGCAGTGAAATACCAGATTGTCAGGTATCAGTTATCAGTTGGTAACCAATACTTTTGCTTTTGACAGTGTCTAGTCAGGTAATCTTAGAATTTTAGGGAGGCAGAATCCTTGGTGTCCTTATCCTCAAACCTTTTTCGGTTTGAATGTGGTTGAAAAGATGGCAGAACCAGTCTCTCAAACACAGCCAGGGCACTCATTGGACCAGGCTCCTTAGTGAGGTACTGCTTGTCCCAGGTCACACAGGGAGGTGGCAGCTTAGCCAACAACCTCTAAGGTTATCTGCTAACTGCTGGTGGGGTGGAGGGTGGGACTGCAGCTCCCAGGGTGGACAGGGGACTAGTGCAGCCTGCAAGGCGCCTGTGTTCTCTGACGAGAGGTGCCCATGTGTGTGCAGCTTCGGCCTGGCTCATGGGTGCTTCTGGGGATGCCACATGCAGCTCACTGTCTTTGAGGTCTCCAGACCCACAGACCTCACACCGTTTGCACTGGACCTTTTCTTTATTTGCATCTTGTGGAAGAGTGACTTTGACCCTTGAATTCTAACGAACTTCATGGAAGTTGTGCCCCCACCTTGCGTATTCCATAAAGCCATGGTCCCTCTGAACCTCTGCCACTTGGTCCTTTGGGGGCAGTGCTCTGGGAGGTACAGGGTGGGGTAACGGTGTTTCAAGCCCTCGTGGCATCCACCAGCAAGCAGCTTGGCCCCTACAACATTATGTCCAGGCCTCAGGCCAGGCTGGAGAGAGGCTGGGCAGTCACCAGGTTAGTCAGAGCCTTGGGCCTGAGTGGCTCAGGTGCCCAGATGGTGTTGAGAGGCGACTCTGAAATCAGCCAGCTATGTTGAACCTCTCCCGTGCATTCCTGAGAAACCCAGTATATTAGTTCATTTTCACACAGCTATAAAGAACTACCTGAGACTGAGTAATTGGTGAAGAAAAGAGGTTTTTAACTGACTTACATTTCCTCGGGCTGTACAGGCAGCATGGCTGGGAGGCCTCAGGAAATTTACGATCATGGTGGAAGGTGAGGGGGTAGCAATGACGTCATAGCAGGGTGAGTCAGGAGAGATAGGGTGAGGGGGAGGTGCCACACACTTTTACAACCAGATCCCAGTGAGAACTTACGGACTATACAATACCAAGCGGGGATGATGCTAAACCATTCATGAGAACTCTGCCCCTGTGATCTAATCACCTTCTACCAGGCCCCACCTCTAACACGGGGCATTACAATTGAACATGAGATTTGGGTGGGGACATAGATCCAAACCATATCACATGCCCAAGAATGTTCACAGCACCTTCATGTATAAAGCCAAAAAGTAGAAATGGCCCAAATTTCCCTCACCAGTAGAATGGATAAGTCCATCACATGAGATATAAAGAGTATTCTGCAGCAGTGAAGGAGAGGAGAGTACAGCTGCCTACATCAACATGAGTGAAACTCACAGATGTAGCAGTGAAGGGAGACAGATACAAAGGAGTATTTACCGTGTAATCCGATTTACATGAAAGCTTAAGAACAGGCAGAACTAATATATGGTNCAGGCTTGAGCCACCGCGCCCGGCCTGCCACACACTTTTAAACAGCCACATCTTGTGAGAACTCACTCATTATCACCAGCACAGCAAGGGGGAAATCCGTCCTCGTGATCTAATCACCTCTCACCAGGCCCCTTCCCCAACATTGGGAATTACAATTCCACATGAGATTTGGGTGAGGACACAGAGCCAGACTATATGACCCAAGTGTTACCAAAAAACCACATCATCTGCCATCAGCCAGAGGGAGAAAGAGGGATGCAGCTACATATTCTAAAATTGCACGAACAAGGTCTTTTCTTTATTCTGTAGATATTTCAATAATAAGTTTTTCCCCCCAGTGTATTAGTGTATAGCTGTAAAACCTCAGTGTCACCGAGCCAGCTCAGGGCCCGTCACATGGAGCTGCTCTTCCTTCCCCATCAGGTCTGCTTTTTCATTAGGCCAGCACTTCCTGCCCTCCTTATCCTCTGTCTCACCCCTGGGCGGGAAAAGCAAAGGCCAGAACCCCCCAGAGAGGCCCTGCTGCCTTTCTCCTGGAGGTGCTTGTGCTAATTCTGGATTCTGTTGGGCATAAAGATCTGAAAATTGTGTTCCCTGAGTAATCAATCTCGGTTACTACCAATTTGAGGTTTGCAAAAGCTTTGAGAAATGCCTGTGGGTGAGGATAGGAATAGCCTCCAGCTGGGATCCTGACCTGATTTTGGGGTAAAAGAGGCAAATAGAGGGGAGTTGTTCTAGAAGAGTCCTTTATTATAACTGACTATGGTCTGAATGTTTGTTTTTCCCCCAAATTCATTTGTTGAAATCTAATCCCCAATGTGGTAATATTAAGCAGCGGGCCTGTAGGAGGTGATTAGGTCATGAAGGCTCTGGAAGAATGGAATGAGTGCTCTTGTAAAAGGGGCCCCGAAGGGCTGCCCAGCTCCTCCCACCATGTGAGGACGTAGCAAGAATATGTTGTCTATGAGGAATGTGCCCTCGCCAGACACAGAATCTGCCAGCACCTTGATCTTGGACTTCCCGGCCTCCAGAACTGTGAGCAGTAAATGTTTGTGGTTTACAAGCCATCCGGTTTATGGTATTGTTGTTATATCAGCCTGAACAGACTTAAGACAGAGCTGAAAAGTATTGATGTGCTCTTCCTCCATCCCTTACTCTACAATTCCAGGCACCCAAAGGAACAAGCAAACTTAACGGATGAAAGAGAAGTGTGCTCCTTAGAACCACAGCATCCCCTGACATGTGTGCATTCATTCACAGATGCTTTTTTTTTTTTTTTTTTTGAGACAGAGTCTTACCCTGTCACCCAGACTGGAGTACAGTGGCACAATCTCGGGTCACTGCAACCTCCACCTCCTTGGTTCAAGCAATTCTCCTGCCTCAGCCTCCTGAGTAGCTGGGATTACCATACCCGGCTAATTTTTGTGTTTTTAGTAGGAAGGGGTTTTACCATATGGGCCAGGCTGGTCTTGAATTCCTGACCTCAGGTGATCCACCCGCCTCGGCCTCCCAAAGTACTGAGATTACAGGCATAAGCCACGACGCCCAGCCACAGAGGCTTTTTTTAAAAGCATCTACTGTGTGCTGGGAACTGGGTGAGCAAAACAGACAACAGTTCCTGCCCTCGTGTAGCTTACTGGGCCCCTTGATAACTTTGGCCAGGGGATTCTTGAATGGACTCCTGTGAGTTGGTTGGTCTCCTGCCTCTGTGGGATAGTTCAGTACTGGCCAACGCCTGCATGAGTGGTGCAGAAATGAACAACAGGAGCCGGTTCACTGCCATAGTGTTATTTATCGTGCTCTGACACTGTGTCAGCAGAAGCAGAAAGGGTGTCTCTTCTGTGTGTTGCTGGAGGGAGTGGTTCAGGGAGGACAGAGAAGGAGAGGCCTCAAGGTCATGCTTACAAGTTGGAAGGTTGGGATTCCATGCCGACCAGTGTCAGACAACCAAATCCTAACCAGCTGAAATCAAACAGTGCAATGTATTGGCTCATGTAAATAGAAACCCTACGTGTAGGACTAGCTTCAGGTGCAGCTGAATCCGGGGACTCCAGTGAAGGGCGAAGGACCCAGTCTTCCTGTATCTCCTGGCTCTGAGGAATGACACATGGCTTTTGGCTCAGGTCAAGTCAAGTGCTCTGAATAGCAGACCTAAAAACGTTCCCCAGAGGAAATTAGGGTGCTGCTAGCAGAAGTGGGGATGGATGTTGGCGGCAGAAGCAGCCCAAAGAGAGAAGGAGCTGAGGCCATTTAACCTAGAGAGCAGGTGACCTGACCTCCTGAACTGAGGGGTAGGCAAGCGGTTGGCTGAAAGTCCAGCCAGCCCTACCAGTTCCATGGGGGCCTGTTCCTATGACGGTGAAGGTATGGCTTGAGTGACTGATGCTTTTATTATTGCCTCTGGGTAAGATGCCTCTGTGTGCTAGGGCAGTGGGGGAGCGGGGATGAGACCCGTCCACCCGTTTCTCCATTAATGTTGATACTCCAAGGGCCAGACCAGGACCAATTCCAGAAGCCCCCAGGGACACCCGCCTGGCCCATGTGTAAGGAGCGATGTTTTGGTTGGTGAGAGTCTTTGCAAGCCTGGAGATGAACACATCAGAGGGTGGCAGGGGGAGGAGAGTGGGATGCGGGCTTGGGGCTGAGAGATGGGCATGGTGGATTTATCAGGTTCCTTCAAACCTTGAGATCCTGTGATTGGCATCCCTTACATGACACCCTAACCCAGAAAAATAAAGAACATCCCCAAACAAAATGAGAAACCAACCAAATTTATCTCCTGCTGACTGGGGCTTGCAGTTCAAGGAGTGCTCCCAGCAGGGGATCAGCCTGTAATGCGGATTCCACTTTCCTCTGGTCACAGCCTCCCCAGGACCTCAGCCCACTGGCCTAGTGGCTCAGAGGGGCGATCAGGAGGAACTTCTTCCAGTGTCGCAGCAAAAGCTGGGGAGCAGGGAGAGGCGGGGGATTCGGAACAGGAAAAGAGCAAGGAAATTTAACTCTGGCACCAGTCTAAAATAAAGCGCTACTATTGGTTGAGTGTTTTGGCAGTGTTTTTAAATACTCTGTGCCAGCTCAGAGAAAAAAATGTACAGGGGATTATAAAATGCTTCATTTTGTGTTAAACAGTTTTATTTTGGAGTTGACTGGCTAGGATTTGGCTGCTTATGGAAATGATGTCATGGCTGTGGGGGTGCATGTGGGAAGACCGAGGCAGGCGAGGTGGCTCTGCAGGTGGGGAATGGCAGCCGGCTTGGGGAACACGCTTGCACCCCGCCCCGCCCTTCAATGTGGAGTGTCTCAGCCTCTCCAAGGGCTTGGCTGAGTGGGTTGGTGCTGCCATGTGATGGGGGTGATTAGGTCAGATCTGCTGGAGTGGGTCTGACCCCTCTGAGGGTCGGTGGGGGGTGCTGTGGGGAGTCTTGTGGGGGTATAGATGGAAGGAAGGTGGCTGACAGGCAGGCAGCAGGGAGACTGGGGAGGAGCAATGGCTAGCATCTGCCTGTGGGCACCCAGCCTGTACCCAACCTTTTCTCCTTGACTGCTCTCCACTGTCCTCAGGACTGCTTGCACCTGACTCTGCTCCTCCCCAACTGCCCTGGGGATGAATCCGCTCCCCTGCCTGGCCCAGTGCCTCTTGTGGCCTCTCCTCCTCCTGCTTCATGATCACAGCTCACTGCAGCATCGACCTCCTGGGCTCAAGCGATCCTCCCCTTTCAGCCTCCCGAGTAGCTGGGACTATAGGCTTGTGCCACCATGCCCCACTGTGCCCAGCTGCCCAGCTACTTTTTTGATGTTTGGTATACATGGGGTCTCTCTGTGCTGCCCAGGTTGGTCTTGAACTCCTGGCCTCAAGAATTCCTCCTGCCTCAGCCGCTCAAAGTATTGAGATTACAGGTGTGAGCCACTGTGTCTGGCTTTTTTTGTTGGGAGATAAGGTCTCACTCTGTCACCCAGGCTAGAGGGCACTGGCACGATTGTTGCTCACTGGAGCCTTGAACTCCTGGGCTCAAGCCATCTTCCCACCACATCCTCCCCAGTAGCTAAGACTATGGGTGCACACCACCATTATTTTATATTATTTTTGAAGAAATGTGGTCTTGGCTAGTCTCAGACTCCTGGCCTCAAGTGATCCTCCTGCCTCGGCCTCCCAAAGCACTGGGATACTTGTGTGAGCTGCCATGCCTGGCCTCATTTCCTCCTCTTGAACCGTCAACAGGCCGTGCTCATTCCACCCCAGGGCCTTTGCACCACCCGCCTTCCCTGGGTGTTCTTTCAGCTTTTCACGTGGACAACTCCCTCTTTTCCTTCTGTGTCTCCAAGGTCACCTCCTCATCGTGGTCCTCCTTGCTGACACCCTCCCCAGTCTCCCGCAGCAGTGGCTCCCTTCAGCGCCAAACACATCACACCATTTATTTCCTTTATGGCAGGTATCGCTTGATGTTTTTGAATTATTGTCTCTGCCACTCTGAGGTGACCCTCTTAGGAGTCCTGTGCTGTGCTGTCTCCCTCATGCCTGTTCCTGTCTCTGGCCTTGTGGCAGGCCTGGCACATAGTAAGTGCTCAGGAAATACTTACTCGGTGATTTGTTGGAAGTGACCTGGATGGTGCTAAGTTGTTCCCTTGGATGGCACGAGCAACAGGAATCCCTGGGGGCTTGCAGCTGGGCGTCTCCTCGGGACTGGAAAGAAGCCTCCCCCTCCTCAAATTCTACCAAGCCACACCCTCCTCACACCTCCCTTCCCACCCCAGAAATGGGTCTTCCCACGGCTTCCTGGGGGCTGGGGAGCAGGGGCCACGGGGCAAACCCCAGGGTGCATTTCCATCTTCAGTGGAGGGGGCAGTTCATATTTTGGACCACCCATTTTATTAATTTAATTTAATTTAATTTAATTTTTTTTGAGATGGAGTTTTGCTCTGTCGCCCAGACTGGAGTGCAGTGGCGTGATCTTGGCTCACTGCAGCCTCCGCTTCCTGGGTTCAAGCGATTCTCCTGCCTCAGCCTCCCGAGTAGCTGGGACTACAGGTGCTCGCCACCATGCCTGGCTAATTTTTGTATTTTTTAGTAGGGACGGGGTTTCACCATGTTGGCCAGGCTGGTCTCAATCTCCTGACCTCAAGTGATCCACCCGCCTCTGCCTCCCAAAGTGCTGGGATTACAGGTGTGAGCCACCGCGCCCGGCCCCATTTTTATTTTAAATTAATTTTTTTTTTTTTTGTAGAGATGGAGTTTCACTATGTTGCTTAGGCTGATCTGGAACTCAAGCGATCCACCTGTCTCAACCTCTCAAAGTGTTGAGATTGCAGGCATGAGCCACTGCACCTGGCCTCATCAGTTTTTTTGTTTTTTGTTTTTTTTTTTGAGTTTCTTTTTTTTTTTTTTTCCCAGGCTGGAGTGCAGTGGCGAGATCTCGGCTCACTGCAACCTCCACCTCCTGAGCTCAAGCGATTCTCCTGCTTCAGCCTCCTAAGTAGCTGTGATTACAGACACCCGGCTAAGTTTTTTGTATTTTTAGTAGAGATGGGGTTTTGCCATGTTGACCAGGCTGGTCTCGAACTCCTGACCTCAGATGATCTGCCCACCTTGGCCTCCCAAAGTGCTGGGATTACAGATGTGAGCCACCATGCCTGGCCCCATCAGTTAATTTAGCTCCTAGTATGTGCTGGGCCCTGGCTGGGTGTTGAGATACAGTGGCAACCTGAGTAGACCAGATCCCTGCCCTGGTTGGGGAGACAGATAATAAGGAGGTAAACACCGGGTACTTCGTCATACCGTCATACCATCATGTGTGAGGTGATGAATAAATACAGCTGGCTCCCGCCCTTTGGAGCCCATGGTCTCCTGGGAGAATGAGCTGTCTGCAGAGCACAGGAAGATGTCCCCGCTCCTGGGGGTGGGATTTGAGAAGCACTGATGGGGTGTCAAACAAGAGACCCAGAGCTGGGCCTCAGAAGCGACTGTGCCTGGTGGGTTCACTCTCTCCTCCTTCCTTTACCACACTGCCGGGCTGACTTGTCTGCCCTGTGGGAGGCGTGATGGAGTTGCAGGGAGAAAGGCAATGATTATTGACTCCACACAGCCAGATCACAGGGGAGGGATGGGGGCCCCAGCGGTGGGGGAGTGAGTTACTGGAAGATTCCCTCTTCGACCACATTCTCTGGGGCCGCATGTCTGATCACTGACTTTCTGTCTCTCCAGTCTCACGGATGGCATCTTTCACACTGCTTCCTCGAATGCCTTTTTATCACAGTCTCAACAAACACCTTGCAGACATATTTACTTAAAAATTCTTTAAAGGATACCCCCTTAGTCAGGGTCCCAACAGAAAACAGATGGCGTGCTCAAACCAGGAAATGGAGGAGCATTTAATAAAGGGCCCATTTGCAGGGGAAGAAGGGGAGCTGTCCGGGAGTGGGGCATCATCCTGAGAACCTGCCAGGGTGCAGGGAGGGGCGTTTAGGCCACCTGGAGAAAGTGGCTATAGGAAGCCTGCTGAGGGAGAGGCGCGCAGCAGGGCAGGGCAGAGGCTGGAAGAATAACTATCCCAATTCTGTCTCCTCCCCCACTGCAGACTCTGCAAGAACATAGAGCAGGAATGGACCAAGGTGGGGGCGGATCTGGAGGGGACGGTGGCAAATATCCTTTGTACCCACCCCACTCCCTGGGCTCTCTTAGATCCTGCGGATGAGCAAATGCTCAGAAGTCAGATTTTGGAGATCAGCCCCAGTTTATAGCAGTTTCTTGTGTGATTTGTGTTGGGGAGTGGGCGGTGCGCTGTTGCTCCTGGACCCTGAGGCTGTGTCAGGTGACTATGGGCTTTTAGCTTTTGGTGGTCCCCTTTCCTGGGACAAGTCAATTGTCAGCACTTTGGTCTTGCTCTGTAAGGCCACAGATGATGGAGCAGAGGAGCAAATTTGTCAGACTGGAGGCCCAGTGCCTGGCAGGTGGAGCTGTACAAATGGAGGCCTGAGCTGCCAAAACTTTGTTATTTGCATAAATGGCGACGTGAATCAGTTATCATTCTGATCGAATCCATTTTCTGCTTGACTCCTGGAGAAATTGGCAATGGAAGGCATTCTGTGGCTGTCACCCGCAGGACAGTGTCATTCTGTTTGTGGCTTCATAGGAACAATGGCAGTGGAGAAGTCAAGGAAAAGCAGGAAGGTCAAGGATGCATCCGCGGAGCCTCTTTGTTCATTATGTATTTCCATCACACGTGGTTTCCATTCGCGGATCGCACTGCTCCCGGGACCCCCAGAGGATAAGACAAGGGAACCCGTGCTCTGAGCACCAAAGCTATTTTTATTTGTGTGCAGGGCAAGGTGATGTGGCGGCTGCAGGCCGAGGTTCAGCCGTCCCCGACACACAGAATTAGATATTAAGGTGGAATTAGAAGCTTGAGTCCAAGGAGGTCCCTAGCGAGGGATGCATTCAGGATGGCATTATGACTTTCCAAACTGCTTTTGCAGAGGGCAGTGAGGGGAGATGGAGGAGCTGTTTTTGGGGCCAACCCTCAGCCCCTAGGTAGCCCTCTATGAGTGGATTATGAATTGTTTGTTTCCCCAAATCAAATTCTCTTCCCGTTGTTTCTTTTTTTTCCAATGGCACTTTCCCCACTGGACATTCCTAAGAGCTTTTTTTCTCCTCTTCACAAAGCTTTGCGGCACCCCACCTTCTCAGGCACGCCAGCCCCACCCTGCGTTAGCGGTGCAGGCGTCCGTTCCTTCTGTGACCAATGCAGGCCCCTATGTTATCAGCATTGCTTTACCTCCAAGTGAGGAGCAGAGAAGGCCTTCCCTCATTATTTTAAAACAATTAAACACGATCAAATATCACAGTAATATATAAATGTATTCTTTATTATTATTATTTTTTTAAATAGTGGCAGGGTCTCGCTCTGTTGCCCAGGCTGAAGTACAGTGGTGTGAACATAGCTCACTGCAGCCTCCTGGGCTCAAGTGATTCTCCTGCCTCGGCCTCCCAGGTGTCTGGGACTGCCGGCACGTGGCCCAATTTCTGGCTAATTTTTAAATTATTTATTTATTTTTTCTAGAGCTGAGGTCTCACCATGCGTTGCCCAGGCTGCTCTTGAACTCCTGGGCTCAAACCATCCTCCTGCCTCAGCCTCCCAAAGTGTTGGGATTAGAGGCATGAGCTACTGCATCCGGCCATAAATGTATTCTATTTGTGAAAATTTCAAAGATCACGGATAAGACTTCATGCTGCCCCCACCCCCTTGTTAACTACTGTTATTACCATTTTGGCTTTCTTGATTCCAGACCTTCTCCTACGCCTTTACATAATACCGTATTTCACAGATTCTAAGACACATTTTAACATTTCTGAAATTGAGGTGCATCTTTCAACTAATGGCTTGTCATGGTTTAATTGACAGTGTCTTTTGTTTTTCTTTTTCAGTGGTCTGTAAAATAATGGTGCATTTTACCATCCACGGTGTCTTACATTCAGTGAAATATAGTGTTATGTGTATCCATAGAAACAATGTCGTATTGATTTTTGATTAAAAAATAAATGATACCATATTGGATCTATCATTCTGCAACTTGCTTTTTTTTCCATTTAGTACTAGGCCTCAGAGAGCTTCTCACCTTGGCAGATACATCTCCCTACTCCTTATTAGCTGCTGTGGAGCTTGCGTAGCGTGGTTGCCCCATGCTTTATGCAGCGGGGCCCCTGGTGGTGGGCATTTAGGGTGTTTCCAGTTGTTTGCTATAGTAAACATTCTTGTGCACGTCTCCCTGTAGGAACACTTTTTTTCCATGGTTAATAAGGAGAAGGGGCATCGTTGGGCCCAGCCTATACAACATTCTCTTTCCTACATTCCAACTGTTCTGTTCCATTGCATCCTATTTCATCCCGCCCACTCTACTCATCCCATTCCACCCCCTCATTCCATCCTACCCTGTCCCATCCCACCCCATCTCACCCCGTTCCACAGTCGTCACCCTAGTACCAACTTGGCTTTACCTACTGTGCTTGAGGGGCCCGCAGAGGGGAGTCAGTACCTGCCTACCCAGCAACTTCTGGTGCAGCTGGGAGAGAAACCCTGAAATAAGACTTGGATCCAAGCCCCACATCCCCAGGTGAAGCCTGGGGATGGGGCACAGGTGTTGTCTGGTGCTGAGGGAGACATTGCAACCTCATTTTACACTCATTTGGGTCCTCTCAGGCTGGCAAGCCCCTCGGGAATAAAAGAGAGTGCCTTAGCATTGCCCGGTGTTGTCACCTCTTGACTGGTATGGAGCTTAAATGAGAATCTTCCCCAGGTGTGTTCCTTAAGGCTGGACACCTGTTTGGCTTGTTGTGGAGGTCCCCTCTCTTGTTTTCCCACCATTAAGAGCCACCCGTCATTCCGGTGGCACCTGGCTGCTCTGCACAGAGATGCTGTGCCATCTCACCAGAATGCAGGGGATGGAGAGGATGGAGGGATGGAGCCTCCCTCACCACTTCTGCCGCCTGGTGACTTCTGAGCAGAAAGTGCCAGAGTCTGCCCTGAAGTGGCTTCAGGCAGTGCTTCTCAGGTGTTTAGGTCCTTATGATCACTCAGAATCTTATGAAAATGCAGTTCGTTTGAACAGACCTGGGGTGCCGGAGAGTCTACGGTTCTTACAAACTCCCTGGGGATGCAGATGCTGCTGAACCACACGGGAGTAGCAACGACTTTAGGAAGGATAGGCCAACTATGGAGGCAGGGAGGACCTGGGAAGTGTGGAAGAAGAGTTTTGGTGAGAGCTGTGGTTTTCTAGGGTCCAAAGCTGGACATGACGAGCAGGTCACTTTTTCAGACTATAGATTATTGTCATTATTATTATTTGTACTTTTGGCTCACTATTCTCCAGCAACTGTGTGCAAGTCAAGGGAGAGTTTGTTGGTTTATTTTCAGCTGATAAATATGTGCTAGAGTTTCCACCGTGGTGTGGCATGTAGCGGAGGATAATTCTTCATTCCGAGGACTGCTCCTTGCTTGGCAAGATATTCAGCATCCTTGGCATTGCCCACTAGATGCCAGTAGCAACCTCCCTGATTATTGGGGCTGCCTCAGTCCGTTCTGGCTGCTATAACAAAATATCTGAGACAGATTGTATGATTTACACACAACAGAAATTTATTACTCACAGTCCTGAAGGCTGTGAAGTCCAAAATCAAGGTGCCAGGAAATTCCATGTCTGGTGAGGGCCCACTCCTGATAGATGGAGCCTTCTATGTGCCCTCTAGTCCAAAGGCAAAAAGGGACTAATAAACTCCATCAGGACTCTTTTATAAGGGAACTCATCTCACTCATAGGGATGGAACCCTCATGACCTAATCACCTCCCAAAGGCCCCACTTCTTAATACCATCATCTTGGTTAGGTTTCAACATACAAATTTTGGGGGGACGTAAACATTCAGACGATAGCAGTGGCACTTGAAAAATGCTCCTGAAGTGGGGTGCTGCCCCTGGCTGAGAGCCGCTGAACTAAATGCACCCCTTGTTGAGGGCAGGGACCACGGTCTGGTTTCCATACCTGGAGTGGCTGACATCATGCCTGGTGTGCTATAGGAACCTGATAAAGGTGTCTTCCATGAAAAAAGGCAGCCTCTTGGGCACTCAGAGGATGTCATTGCGAAGAACCCCTGATTCAGGGAAGAGTCAGATTTGTGTACCACTGCTACACTCAGTAGGGTGGCACCTGCTGAGGACGGCAGCATCCTGACATCAAAGGATGGTTGGGGGAGACAAGAGGCAGGAAATGATGGTGCTTCTGAGGTAAGCTCTGTTTCCTTGGCTTTCCCCCAGGGCTCCGAAGTTCCGTTTTCTTATTAAAAAAATGGTTGCTGAATGTTTGAGTTTTTTACGCGTCTGTCTGTCTTTTCTGGGCCGAGCTGCTGAAGGATAAGGCCTGTCTTGTTCATCCTTATGTCCTCAGGGCCTGGTACATAGTAGGTGTCTTGTAAATGTTTGCTGAAGAACTATTTGAATTCCTTAGGGAAATTGGCTCTTCCCAGGAGCTCAGTGATGGAGCCTTCTGTTTCACTGAAGATCGAGTTTGTAATGTGAATCTTTACACCTCCCCATTGATTCATGGAGTTATTAGTTCATTCATTCATTCATGCAACAAATATTTACTGAGCACCTACTAGGTCCCATACCCTGTGGTGAAGCAGGAGGAGGCAGGCATTGTCCTCACTGTGGAGCTGAGGATGTGCTGGGGGGAACAGACATTAGTTCAAGAATCAGACAAGCAGTGGGAAAATGACAGCCTCCATGAGTGCTTCTAGGGGAAGGTACGTCTGTGACCTGTGAAAGGCTGTGCAGGTAGCGTGCGTCGGGTCCCCGTGGCGCGTGGGCAGTGGAGGATGGCAGGGAGGGGTTCCTGAGGTGGTAGAGTTGGAGCTAAGGTCTGCAAGGAAGAGCAGGGCATGGTGACTCATGCCTGTAATCCCAGCACTTTGGGAGGCCGAGATGGGCAGATCACTTGAGGTCAGGAGTTCGAGACCAGCCTTGCCAACATGGCGAAACCCCATCTCTACTAAAAATACAAAAATTAGCCGGGTTTGGTGGTGCGCATCTGTAATCCCAGCTACTCGGGAGGCTGAGGCAGGAGAATCACTTGAACTCGGGAAGTGGAGGTTGCAGTGAGCCTGGATCGCACCATTGCACATTAGCCTGGGTGACAGAGCTAGACTCTGTGTTAAAAAAAAAAAAAAAAAAAAAAAATCTGCAAATCTGCAAGGAAGTGCTTAGGGCCACTAGTGTTTTTGTTTTTTTTTTTGGTTTTTTGTTTACGCATAGAGGATGCATAAGCTAGGATAAGTAGTAGAATTTTAGCAAGACTTCTTTATAGTTGATTTTAAATACTTTAGTGTATTTTTATTGTGTTGAATTAGTGACTATGAAGCTGGCTTTCTCTTTTTTTTTGTGGTTTTTGTTTTTGAGACAGAGTCTCACTCTGTCACCCAGGGTGGAGTGCAATGGCGCGATCTTGGCTCACTGCAACCTCCACCTCCCAGGTTCAAGTGATTACAGGCACCCGCCACCATGCCTGGCTAATTTTTTTGTATTTTTAGTAGAGACGGGATTTCAAGATATTGGCCAGGCTGGTCTTGAACTCTTGACCTCAGGTGATCCACCCACCCAAAGTGCTGGGATTACAGGCTTGAGCCATCGTGCCCGACAAATGCTCTTTTCTGTATATAGGTTCTCCCCACATCTTGACCCTGGGTCTCAGAGGAGCAAGAGGTAAGTGGGTGGAGGCTAGCAAGGAGGGTACTGCAGACAGTGGGGAGAGCACGTACAAAGGCCCTGGGGAAGCAGAGGCGATACAGGGTGTCGTGGGGGCCAACAGGGATGGGGGATAGGTACCCAGGGAGTGGTGAAGTGAGGGCATGGCATGGGGCTGGGCCCAGATCACACAGGGCCTCGCAGGCCATGGAAAGGGGTGGGGATTTTATTCCAAGCCCAGTGGGAAGGCATTGGAAGAGGTCAGCTGAAGGGTGACAATATCCAATGTGTGTGTTTAACAGATCCCTCCGGCTGCTGTGGAGAGCCTGGGTGGGTGTGTGGGTTGTCCTGGGGCGTTGTTTATAGGTTTCTCCTTCCTGGCTGGCAGTCATGGGTCCTGGGACCACCCACCATATGAGGCCGAAGGTGCCCTTGTGTTGTCGGTGCCCAGGGCCATTACCTCACTCTGGTCTGGGTTTCTGGACTTTCTCTTCTCTTTCTGGGTCAGGCAGACCTGGCCTTTTGAAGCCAGATGGAGGCAGAAGACCTTCGGGTGATGTTTAGATTTCTAAGTCACTGTAAATCTCACTGAAGTGACCTATTTTTCTTCCATGTTGCTCTTGTATTTTTTATGAATGGATGATAAAAAATGTGGCAGGGTCATTTGTTTTAATTTCCTTCTGACACCTGGATTCTGTGTTTGGTGGCAGCCATCCTGCCAGTGGCTGGAAAGTCTGCCTCCAGGCGGTGGGGTGGCCCTGGGCCCAGTTCGCACCTGGCTCTGTTGTGGATGGAGGGGCAGCATGCCCTGGCCCCCACAAGGCAGTGAGCCCCCTTTAGAGCACAGAACTGGAAGGTCAGTGCTGGTACCCAGGGATGGGACTGGTTCCAGTGTGTCAGTCTGATCGGCCAGGCAGCTGTGGCCATGGCTGACTTGGAGGTGAGAACTTGAAGGCTCTATCCTTTTGGGACTACAGTCCTGCCCATCTTATGGAGGGTCCAATTGTTAAATGGAAACTAGTTCTTCAAGGCAAACTGGCTTCACCTTTGATGGGGAGTGGTGAGGGGTCAGTTCTGAGGGATGACAGCCTCCAATGCCCATGAGACCAAAATTCACCTTTTTTCCTTGGGTGGCCATTTGTGGTCATGTCTGTCCCTATTTTCCAGGCTATCTCACCACTTCCCCACCTCGCCCTTGCCTTTGAAGTGTGTGGTGCCCTTGCCCACGCCATTCTCTCTGTGTTAAACGCCACCTTGCAGTGTGCTTCCCTGTAAAGCCATCCTGTCCTTCCAGTCTTCCCGGAAGCCTTTCCAGACCTCTACACAGATGGAGTCCACACGCCTTCTCTGGGGCTCCCAGAAGCAATGGAGCACTTGGACACTCCCTTGTTTCTCAAAATACATTTTTCTTGTTTTATGCTTGCTATATAAACTTACTGTGGGGCCGGGGGCGGTGGCTCACGTCTATAATCCCAGCATTTTGGGAGGCCAAGGCGGGCGGGTCCCCTGAGGTCAGGAGTTCGAGACCAGACCAGCCAACATGGCGAAAACCCATCTCTACTAAAAAGACAAAAATTAGCCTGGTGTGGTGGTGGGTGCCTGTAATCCCAGCTACTCGGGGGGCTGAGACAGGAGAATCGCTTGAACCTGGGAGGTGGAGGTTGCAGTGAGCTGAGATCGTGCCACTGCACTCTAGCCTGGGCGATCAGAGCAAAACTCTGTCTCAAAACCACACACAAAAAATAAAATAAAATAAAATAAACTCAGAGAGGTGAAAAGAAGAACATCCAGTTATAACCTAGAGATCCAGAGAGTTATTTTGGCATTCATCCATCCACATTCTTGTTCTGCAATCTGCTTTTTGTTTACCCGTAGGTTGTAAACAGCTTATCATGTTAATATTGTCTGAAAGCATCCTTTGAATTGGCTTTATAGTGTTCCATTGTGAGGTTGTGCTCAGGTGTGTATTACAGTCCCCTATAGCTAGACAGATGGGATGCCCCATCCCAGGGATCCACCTGCCATGCTGTGACCATGGCAGGCTTTGTGAAGGGCTGGAGCCTTGACTTTGTTGAATGAATGAATTCTCCTGCATTCTCATCTGTCTCCTGATACACCAGAAAAGCCTGTATTTAAGGCCTTCTTCTTCTCCCATCCCAAGTACCCTTCTACCTTTTTCCCAGAAAGGAGACCCGATAGCCCACCATGCTATCATTTAACCTTTAAAAGTGCAGGCCAATAGCTCGGGCAACCAAGAAGCCGGAAGGGCTGGGCAGGAGTGGGTGCACAGGTGGCCTCCTGGAGGTGGCAGTGTTGGCACCAGCTTGTAAGTGGCTTCCAGGCCAGGAGGGAGCCCAGGGAGTTCTAGGTGGCCTGGGGCTGCAGATGAGCAGGAGAGCCTCCAGTTGGAAGTGGAGGTCCCTTGGAGCTGGGAACTTTTCACGCCTGGTTCCAAGCTCTGGCAGCCATATTTGAAGGCCCACAGTGCAGCTGAGGTGGTGCTGTGGTGTTTTGGGAGTCTGGTGTGTGTGTACGCTGCACATAGGTCACATGGGAGTGGAATTCTGTCCTCTGTGTGTCATGAGACACAAACCTTCATACTCCCTCCAGATCTGTGGGAGCCTGGGAACAAAGCCTTCATTTATTTAAGCATGCTTGCATGGAGTAAGCAAATGTTCACAGTATCTTCCTCTCTATCAGGCTCTATGCTGGTTTCTGCTCTCATGGACCTCACAGTCTTGGGGGTGAGGGTACGGCTATCCCAGTTTGCTCATGACTCACTGACTAATGGGCTTTCTGATATGTAGCATTTTCAGTTCTAAAATTGGGGAAGTCCTAGACAAATTGGGACAAATTGGTCACTGGGTTACTGTCATCTGAAGAGAAAGGGGTCAGAACACTGTGGGTAGGACTGAGGGACCCAGAAGAGGGAGGTCACCTCTAGATTTCCTGTTACAGGTGTGGCATGCTTGGAGTTTTCGTGGAGTGTAATGGAGTGGAGTTGAGATGCCCTAGAAGGGGGTTATCGTGAAGATTCTTCCCTTCTCCTTTTCAGTTCTTTATGCCCCTGCTCCTGTGTTCCCCCTCTGGCTATGGCATAGCCAAGGGTTTTCCAGAGGGGCCAAGACCGCTCTCTGGAAAGTGGATCCCTGAGACCTGGGCTCAGTCATCCCCTTCTGCCTCCAGGCTCTCTTTGAAGAACAGGGTTTTCCGAAGTCCACTCTGAAGGGGAAACCTGCCCTTCCTCCCTTGCACTGAATGGAGTCTACTGGGGTAGACTTCGGTGGCTTCATTTATGGCCTGGGCGCATCACTCAGCAGTTTCTTCACTCACCTCTTCACTCAGCACAGGGCTCCTGTTCATCTCTTATGTGCCAAGCACTGGGCTGGGCACAAGCTGGTGATGCATTGACTCAGGGTGGGGCATAGAGGAGCTGGGAGATAAACAACCCCTGCCAGCCCAGCGAGTGGGAGCGACCTAGGAGCCAGCCAGCTCCAGAAGCCTTAGCAGCTTCTCACCCGGGGCAGCTGGTGGGAAGGAATCCATTAAGTCAGCAGAGCCGGATCCACCCCTGCTGGGCCTCTCCGGGCTGACTCCAGGGGGCTCCCCTGCTAGGCTCCTCTCTGGAGCCTTTGTCCCTGGAAGTCTGTGAGGGGCCTTGGGAGAGTGGAATCTTGCACCCTTCTCTAGGAAGAGCCATTTGTCCATTGAAATGCAATTTTCTCCTGAAAGGAGGAAAAAGACAGGAAAGGCCACCAGGATGAGGATAGGATTCTGGTCCCAGCTCCAGAGTAAATTTCCAGCCTGCAGGTAAAGTCCTTGAAAATGTAGGGCTGGGTGGGTGGGCGCCCTGACCCAGGAAACCCCACCCCATCCCTGACTCTAAATACCATTGTGCCTAAAAATTAAATTAAAGTCAGAAATGATTTTTACTCCTTCATGTGCTTTAAAAAAACTCATTGAAGGAAAACCCCAAGCTGACGTCATGGATAGAGTACAGTTCAAAAATAATAAATTTTTTCAAGAAAGAAATTTCTACAGGAGATTTCTTTGTGTGTTCCAGTGGCCATGACGTGGTTAAGCAGGTTGCCTCCCTCGTCCTGGTGCACCTGTGGGGAGGTCCTAGCAGTAACTGCAGAGCCCAGGAGGGAGGAGGGCCCAGCGTTGGAATGCGGGCGTGTGCATGCCTGCATGTGTGTGTTGGTGCATGTGTTCATATCAACACATGTACACATTTATCAAATTACATCTGCTTTTACCTTTAAAATTTTATGAACATGAGCATATGGTGCATTATCCTGCCATGGAATGTGTGTGTGTGTGTGTGTGCGTGCGTGCGCGCACGCACAGGCAGGTCGGCTTGGCACTCACTCCTCCAGCACACATGGGTCTGTGGCCAAGAAACTCCTTTGGAGATGAGAGCCTGGAAGCGTGTGGGGCTGTGGGTGAGCTGGCCTCCCCAGGGCCCCAGCCTGGCCCTTGGCCCACCAGGCCATGAATACATTTTCATCCATCTCTGGCCTCCATCACCTAGGCAGCTAATTCCTCAGAGCCTCTCAGCCTTATTAAAGTCACAGATCACTTTCTTGAGCTTAACGCTGTCAAGACCAAGCGTGCCCCTTGTTCCGACCCCCTCCTGCCATCCAGCCTCTCCTTGAGGGCTGGGGGTGGAGGTGAGGATCCCGCCAGCCCTCTGCCCCTGCCCTGCCCCCTCCTCAATTTGATCTGTATGACGCCTTGCAGTGATCAGTGAGGTCGCCTCAAGATTCCTTCAGTAAAGCCCTTGGCAGGGATACAAGGGCCGTCACAGCTGTGCTGCACAAACCGGCTTCCAAAGGCGAGGATGGGGCTGGCCCACTCGAAGTGGCTCCTCAGCGGAGGGGTGTGAGGCTCGCTGCTGATTTGGAGAACACTTCTCCCGTCCCCGGCTGCCTTGGCCTCCCCTGTTATGAAATATGGATGGTACCGGTTCCAGCGTTCGGAGACTCGCTGGCAGTGTGAGCGTCTCCAAAGGCCCGCCTTGTGCATGCACCTAAACACTTCACTGAGCAATCTGTCAACATGTCAGCAACACATGTTTTGTAAAAAGCTTCCAGTGGGAGTAATGACTCCCACCAGGACTTCCAAAATGCTTTGAATTCAGCAGATTTCTATTGCGGGCATCCCCTGGGGTGCCTTTTACAATGCCTACATTTCAGAAATTTGAGCCACAGACCCCTGGGGGTTTCCTTTCATAATGCCTCAAAATGTAGGGTTATATTGTTGGAAGTCCCCATGGGGTCTTTATTAATACCTGAATTCTGAGGAACTGGAAATTACACAGGGCACTGCAGGGGCCCAGATCCACACCAGGAAGAAGAGAAAAACTCTGTGGGGAGATTTTTTTTCTTCATGCAAGAGTGAAAGAGAAGAATTTGCTAAAGGACAAAATTGAGTGTGTTTGAGCTTCCTTCATTTAATCTGCCTTCTAGAACGCTACAGTAAAATCTGCAACGGGGAAGGGGGGAAATGACTTTTCTATTTTTAAATCTCACTTTGATATTTTAGGGGCCAGAGTATGTTCTCTTTAAACACCCAGTGTCGAAAGGGGTATTGTTTAAAATAAATTATTTTCTTTTGGTAATTGAAAACACCTCTGCCGTGCCCCTCTCCCGGGTCTCCCCTCTTCCTTAGAGCTGTTAAGCTCCTGTAGCACTCTGCAGTCTCATTATCATTAACCGTTTGGGGTCGGTTTGAGATAGTGGCCCACTTGCTCCCTTCCCCTCCCCTCTCCTCCTCTCACCTTCCCTCTGCACATTAAAGATGAGAAAATCAACCTTGGAGATGGTCCAATCTCCCGTGCGAACTGGTTTCAAATCCTCATCGCTGGTTGGGGCCGTCAGCATAGGAAATATCAAGGCTGCCTGCTACTTTTTTGCAAGCATTTTGCTGCTGAAGTCTTGAAAAGACAGAGGGGTGCCTTCCTGTCCCCCACCCTGCACACGCATGTGCGCATGCACGCACACGTGCACACACCGGCTTCCACACGTGACCCATCTCAGCCTCCACCACCTGCACACTCACCTTTGGTTCTGTTTTTCTAAAAGTTACAAGACTGAAACATGTGAAGCCTTAGGGTTCATTTAAGCTGCATTTTTCCTTCTAAATCTGGCACTCACTAGCTTGCTGAAAAGAGGCCTCTCTATTGCTATTACAATCTCATTGACTGGGACAAGAAAATAACACTGAGAAAGCTAACTTACAGCAGCCAAAGCCAAGAAATTCTAAGTTGCTGATAAGACCCTCCTCCCTTCTCCTCCCTTCTCCTCCCTCCTCCACCCTCCTCCCTCTTCCCTCCTCCCTCCTTCTTTCTCCTGCCTCCTCCCTCCTTTCTGCCAGAGTGACTGGATCACACAGGGGACTCAGGAACTCACATTTCCCCCTTTGGTGAGACTCCCAGACGGTGTTCAACCATCTGTGGTCCCGTGGGCCCAGCAGAGGCGGCCCAAGGAGGGGGGTTTGCCCATCAGGAGCTGGTTGGGTCAGATGCTCACAGAGATCCTCTGCACCCACCCCGAGCAGGCTGATTAATTAAGCAATTGCATCATTGATTCAAGGTTTGTGATTTGGTGCCAGGGCGCTGGCGGCTGCGTTCCTGAGCATTGCTTCCTCTCCCTCGGCTGTGAGTTGCAGGATCCCTTTCCTTTCTCCAGCCGGATTTTCCTCCCCAGTGCCAATCCTGGATGTTCCATCAGGAAAGGAACGGCCCCCTGTATTCCATCTGCCCCTCTGCCCCAGTCAGAAAGCCCTGTGCCTCCTGGGGTGTCATGATGGGTGGGACTGTGGACCCTGAGCAGACCTCAGGAGGGGCCTTTTCTGCTCCCAGAAGGCCCTTTGGGCTTCAGCAGGGGCTTGGAGACAGAGAGGGCAGGGAGCCCTGTGGTGCTGATTTGACATTTTTAGCTGAAGACCTTTGTTCCGACCAATTTCCAAGTAACTTGGGGTTGGAGTGCATTCTGTTTTTTTTCTTTTCTTTTCTTTTGCTTCTTCTTCTTCTTCTTCTTTTTTTTTTTTTTTAAATCCTGGGCCTTTTCCTTTTCTTTCAAAGTGATGAAATAGAATCTGACCCTGGGAATCCCATTCTTGCTGTCTCTTTCCCCAAGCCACCCTCTTCCGCCTGACCAGGGAGGCCTGGATCTTCCGGCAGCCTCGGGGTCTCAGAGGGTCTTTGGCCTTGAATCCCTGTTTCTAGCCCAGCCCCTGGCCCCTGTCTTCTGAGGGCTGCAGACTCCCCAGGGAGGCTGATATCCTGGCCCGGGGCCCTGGCCCGTGAGCTGCTGTGGGGTGGGGTCCACTATTTTCCTCTTGGAGACTTTGGCCCTCGCTTGGCCTCAGGGTCAATGGGTGGAAGAGCCATAAGATAAAAATGTAGCCCACTTCCCAAGAACACAGACTTTTCCTAAGGAGGCCTGAACCAGGCAGCAGAGCCCCTTCAATTTTCATCCAGTGTGCGTGGCGTGGTAAGAGCACTCAAAAATAAACAAATCAAAACCGAAAACATCAAAACAACTAAAAGCCGGACAATAGAAATTCCTTTTCCTTGTGAGCCTCAAAGTAAACAATGAAGATACCGCCTTTGGGAAAGAGGACATGACAAACTTAGATTCTTTTGAAAACCCATCCTATTTGCCAAATCAGATGGCAAACCTCCTTCCAGCATCAAAATCCATGTGGTTCCAGGGAAGAACGGGGGCAGGTGGAGGGGGGGTGTGGGAGGAGCCTTTGAGCCCCCAAACAGATGTCCAGGGAGGCGAGGCCAGAAAGCCTCCGCGGAGCAGTGATTTATTTTATTTTTTAGATCTAGATGTTTTGGCCGCATTTATTTATTTATTTCCAAAGGGCTATTTTTGGCGTCTGCCTGGGCTCCTTTGTAGCAAAGCCCCCTTTTCTAGAATTTCCTTTCCTTTATTAGAGTTACAGCTCAGCTTTGTGCGGCCCCCGGGGGAGCCGGCCAGCCGCTGGCAATTTCTCTCAGACACCCAATTACCCCCTGACGTCAGTGCCGCCTCGCCCAGCTCCCCTGGGTGCTTCCATTTTTCCCTTTGTAACACTAATAGCTGACTAGCTAAGTGCCTGTCGGCTCCTTGGCAGAGGAGTTGATTGTGTTTTCGGCTGGATACTAAATCCAAAAACTATGTAAAAATGTCAATAGGTGAGTGCACATTGATTTTGGTTAGTCACAGTGATATTTGAGCCCCTTTGGGGACTCTGTCTGGGGAAGTATTTTACAAGAAAGATAATATAACAGAAAATTACTGGAGCTCCGCGGGTCTCTGGTGGGTTTCTTAGGGGCCTGCTAAATTGCTGTAGAATCAACAAATGCTTTATTAATCTAAATTTGTGGTTTTGTTCTTTCTTCCCTTCAGAAGGTTGGAGTTTTAATGATGCAGGCGGCTCCGGCGGCCGGGCTGGGCGGTGCGGCCGGCACCTTGGCTGACAGGCTGGGGTACCCTGACTGGTAATGAACTCTCAGAGGGTCCGGGAGCAGGGCGGCTGTGTTCCCAGCTGGCTTCCTGGGGAATGTGGAGCAGGCGCCGGGCCCACCGCTTGCCAGGCCGAGGTCTGTGCGAGCAGATAAAGTGAGGGGCTGAGGGCCTGGAACAGCTGTGGCGGGCCAGGCTGACTGGGAGAGGCTGATAAGAGCCCAGAAGGAGCCCAGGCGGGCGGCATGGCAGCGCCAGAAATCTGACGGGGTATCACGACTGGCAAAGAAAGTTAAACACGGCCGGATCCGGGGGATGGTTGGCGGACCTGCGGAGAAAGATAATGGTAATTGATGGAATCAAAGTCGCAGCACAGCCTTGTGTTTTCTTGGCAATTAATTCCCCCACCCCTCCCCAATTTCTAACCCCCTGGCATTCTTAGAGCCCAGGATGCCCCGTGAGCAGGCTGCACACTCAGATAATCAGCACATGCCCTCCTTGCTTTGGGGGGTGGGAGCAAAGGAGATGCAGCCAAGAAAAGACACAATTAGAGACCTGGTTTAAAAAAAATGTTACAAACAAACAAGTCAGAAAAAGAAAACCCCACTGAAAAGTTAAGGACGTGTCACTCTGGGAGCTCATCTGATCTTGCTCTGGAAGGGAAGGAAGAAAATCGATGTCTTTGTAAGAGTGCCGCGTTCTGTGTCTCCTGGCTGGGTAGGACAATGTGGAGTCGGGCCGGTCCCTGCACACACACACGCACTCCCAGATGCTGCTGTAGGGGAAGGCGGCGTAATGGGACAGCGGTTCATGCCACAGACAGATGTGCCCGCCTCTCCCTGTGTGTCCTCCTGTCCCCTCTACCTTTTGTCCCTTGAAAGGCATTGCTCCCCAACAATGGGCTAACCAGGCTGATTCGCATCACGGCGGGCTCATGCAGCCTGCCCGCACCGTAGGTAAGGCTTTCAGCCGGCCTTTTGTTGTGTCACCGACAACGTGCACATGCTGGGACACACCTGCTTGCAGAAACACGCGTGAACGCACAACTCCGGCACTCCTGCCCATCCCACTGCATGGCCTGGGGTGCTGCTTCCTGGGCCAGTCCCGTTGTACCCCAGGGAGCCCCAGTGTTGGCTCCAGGATCTTAAGCAAATAAAACACTCCAAAAAATTTCCCTAGAGTCTTTTGAAATTAAAATCAGTGTGCTGTAAACCTGCATGTCAGTCTGGCATATGAGACGCAGGCCTCCAAATAACTGGAAATTGTATGAGGGAATTGATTAGGAATGGCCTTCTAGGTGGTTCTACCGGGTGCTTGGCATGGACTCCAGGAGCCTACTTGGTAGGTAATTAGCATTTTGGAGTGAACCCTTCTATTGGAAGGTGATGTGATAAGCCAGAGGGACTTTTGAAAAACATCATGTGCTTGTTCCCTTGCACAGGATTCCTGGCCTTCTATCCCTTTCTGGGAGCTGCTCTGCTCCCAGCCCATCTCGGTTAGGTGACATCAGTTCTGTATCTAGAAACCAGGTGACAGAGGGTCCTGGTGGGGCAGGGACTGGGAGGCTTCTGACTTATTCTGACCACTTGTCCTGTCTACTCCATCCCACCTTGGTGAGGGGCTGAAATGAGCCTCGCTTGGAATTAAGGTCCTGAGCCCTGGGGAATTCTGGAAGGTGGAAGAAAGGTGTGGGCCAGCCTGTCACCAGCCAGCCTTCTCCCCCACGATGGACTGCATTCCTGCATCAACCCTCTGGCGGTTCCCTGTGAGCTTTGTCTCCTTGACAGGGTGGGAGGAAGGAGGGTTTGGAAAGGAGGCCCCCCTGGTGACTTCTGAGCCATCAAAGCCAGCCCCCCTCCTGGAAGGGCTCTGCAGGCTGGCAGCTGTTTTGGGGCCTGGAGAGGAGACAGGGGGCTGGTCCTTTGTCCCTTCGAGGAGCCTCCCCGAGGCCCAGGCCTGCATGGCGGGCAGCCACATTAACCTTCCACCCTGGGTGGGGGGGGCTTGCCTGAGGTCAGGCACTTAATGAGGCCAGGTCCCTGGCTCTCCCCTGCTAGGACTCTGGCAACAAAGGCCCAGTCAGGCTGCACAATGAGGAGGAGGTGGCCGGGTGGGGGTGGGTAGGTGCCGTCACAGCCTCTGTGGCCCAGGGTTTCCTTCCAGCCCACCCCATGCTGGGCACTTCAAAGGGGCTAGGGGACAGGCCAGCCAGGCCTGGCGGGCCTGGGCCTCCTTCTCCCAAAGCCACTGGAGGTAGAAAAACACCTTGAGAGCAGGGCTGATGGAGTCAGGTTTTTGGAATCTGGCACCGTGGGGAGCCTCTGGTATGAGGTCCTTCTCTGGCAGCCTTGTTTCACTTTCTTTGTTTGGAGCTAGAGCTCAGTGTGGCCCAATTACTTAAGTCAGAGCCTTCTAGCCTTTCATATCAATAATAACAACAACAATAATAATACCCCCTGTATGAGGATGCATGTCACTGAATTCTGAGCATGCTACCCCACGCCCCACCATGGCAATGACTTTTCTGCCTGCTTAGTGAGGCTGGGGAGCAGGTGTGAGGACCTTTGTCATTCAAGCGAGAGGGAGGAAAGGAAAAGAACAGTTCCAGGGCCCCATGCCTGGCTCTTCTCCCTTCATTCCCTTTGTGGGTTCTCACAGTAACAGTGAGCGTTGGGCATGGGTTCCCATTGTTCAGATGAGTTCACTGGGGTCAAAGAAGTTGAGTAAACCTGCCTGAGATCACATGTCTGGCCCCAGCACTTGCAGACTTTATGACTCTTGTGAATTTCCTGAAGGTCTCTGTGCCTCAGTTTCCTCATCTATAAAATGGGAATAATAATAGTACCTACCTCAGGGTTGTAGGGAGGATGCGTTGGAATAATGTACGCAAGAGCTTGTAGTGTGCCTGGCACAGAGCAAGCACTCAATAGTAGCTGTTGTCCTTCTTGTACTAATTTGTCTAGTCTGGATTCCAGTCCACATTCTCCACGCTCCAGGGTGAGGACTCTTTTTGCTTTATGAACAAACAAAATAAAAACCAGTAAGGAGCCTGGCGTGGTGGCTTACACCTGTAATCCTGGCACTTGGGGGACCGAGGTGGGTGGATCACCTGAGGTCGGGAGTTGGATACCAGCCTGGCCAACATGGCGAAACTCCGCCTCTACTAAAAATACAAAAATTAAGCCAGGTATGGTGGCGCATACCTATAATCCCAGATACTCGTGAGGCTGAGACACAAGAATCACTTGAACCTGTGAGGCAGAGGCTGCAGTGAGCCCAGATTGTGCCAGTGTGCTCCAGCTTGGGCAAGAGTGAGACTATGTCTCAATAACAAAAACAAAAACCAAAACCTGTAAGGTTGCTGAGGGGTCCTTCACCTGAGCTGCTCAGTGCAGAACTGGGGAATGGAAGCCCAGGGAGGGGAAGGGACTGGCTGTGGGTCTCAGGGTAAGTGAGGTACGGATGTGGGAGCCAGAAGCTGCCTCTGAGGATCACGCTCTCACATCTTCACTAGGTGGACAAGTATTTGTAAGGCTTGGTCATATTTTGCCTGGTTTCCCTTAGTTGCAGAGACACATTTCTTCACATGAAACCAGACCCTATTTTGTGTGTTGGAAATGCTCACGAGTCTTTCCCAAGGCTCTCCCTACCCTACCTCAAGATGCTGTTAAGAGTAATCCTCCACCCTCACTGTGGCTGGGGGTGCCTCCCCTGGCAAGAGGACATCAGAGCCCTTCCTGGATGGAGCAGGGCAGGGCCTCCCTTCCTTTCCCTTGGAGCCCAGTGGAGTTCCAAGTGTGGTGTGTCTGTTGCAGGAGAGGAAGGTGTAGGGGATTTGACCCTTAGAAGTCTGGGGGTATAAAGAATGGGAAAGAAAAGGTATCCCCTGAAGGCAGCTGAGCGCGGGGAGTGGGGGGCATGATTCCCAATCCCTGCTTGCAGACGAGCAGAGGCAGGATGTTTTTACCATGTAGCCAAAAAGGTGTTCAGGGCTGGAGGCACAAAATCATGTGTGTAGTTTTACAAATCCAGTTCTACTGCTAGTGCCCCTAGCAATTGGGGGATTTAATGGAACCCCCTCTGTATCATTTGGCATGGTGAAGACTCAGGCTTTGTTCTGTGCATTCACCCTGCCACACATCTGGTTATTTTTAGAGGGGACTCTGTATGCCAGGCACTGTGCTGGGCACTTGGCGATACCAAGCTGAGTAACAACAGGTTTTGGTCTCTGGGAATTCAGTCTCCCTCCCTCTCCCTCCTGCTCCCCCTTCCTACTTCCCTCCTTTCCATTCATTAAATATATATGAAGCATCCTTATTTCCTATGCTAATAATAGGGGTCCATGTAAATGATCAGGGCACAGGGAGAACCTTGTTAGACAAAGACTGAGGAGGAATGTTGCACTGGCAGAGGAGTTTTCATGAGACTAGGCTCTAGCCTTGACCGTGATACTGACTGTGAACTTGACTAAGTTACTGACCTGCTCTGAGCTTTCATTTATAAAAGGAGAATGTTGAACTGAGCAATGATAGCATTGGGCAGGCATCTTTCAGTTGCAAGGAATAGAGACGCATCTCAAACTGGCTTAACGATAAACCTTCAGGCCTGGCCGGATCCTTAGGAGTTCATTTCTCTAGTGTTCTTGTCTCTGCTTTCATTTTTGTTGGCTTCATTCTCTGCCAGGCTCTTCCTAAAAGAGGGCAAGTTAATCCCCCTGCCCACAGTGGCCCCAAGCTCATAGCCTCCTTGCTGAGGTAGAGCATCTCTTTCCTGTAGTGGAATGAGGTCTCAGGATTCACTCTGATTGGCCCAGATTGGTCATGTATTCATCCTTAAGCCAATCACTGTGGCTGGAGGGTGCAGTGCTATATGGCCAGGCTTGAAGTACCTGAATCACATAGCAGGTGGGGAATGTTTGCTCAAGGAAGACAGGGCTGGTCTACAGAATGCAGGGATAGATGCTGGCCAGGCTGAAAATCATGGAGCATTTCACCACAGTCATTTATAAGCATCCTTTGAACCTTATTCACGCATAAGACAGGGCCAGGAGCCTGACTGTGGGTTATAACCCCACGTATGCGTCCTTCTTACTGTGTGACATTGGGCAGGTTATTTAACTCTCTTAGCCTCAGTTTCCTCATCTGTAAAATGGAACTAACAATAGCATATACCTCATACTTGTGGGTTCTTTCCACACCCTGCTTATTTCTGTGGACCCCTCTTATTAGCATAGGGAATAAAGATGCTTAATAGATATTTGATGAATGGAAAGGAGGGAAGTAGGAAGGGGAAGCAGGAGAGAGAAGTAAATGTGTTAATCCATTTAAAGTGCTCAGAACAATGCTTGGCATGTAAAAGCACTTAAATAAATGTTAGCTATCATTGTTTTTATTTATTCACACATTTATTCATGAACTCTATAGCTCAGCCAAGCAAGTGAATACATCGTAATGTTTGCCCTTGTGGAACTCACAGAGGCATTCTACAATTGCTTTTCACTCGTTCATTCAAGAAACATTTATTAAACACCTACTATGTGCCTGGCACAGTGTTAGGCTAAGCTCAGGACACATGGGTGAAGGAAATAGTCCTTGCCTTCATGGAGATGTACGAGGTATCTTTGCTCATTCTTCACTTCTCATCTAAACACTAGGAACAATATTGTCTTCTGCAGAGAGACTGCATAGAGAGAATAGATGTGGGCATATGTTAAAAACCCGCAAGTGGCCTTTTATCTAGCATGTTATGAGTGGGTAGGCATTGGCCTGTCCTTCAGAGGTGTCCACCCAGGATTGTAGCTTCCCCCACCCCCTCCTCGTCCTTTCTCCAGGCTTTCCCGTGTGTGGCTGGTCCCTTGGCTTCTGTGCCTCCAGCAAGATGGACAAGGCAGCTGCAGGCTTCTCAGTCTTCGCCCCGTGAAGGCAGTGGGGGTCAGGCATGGGTTAAGGTGCTGGCTCTTGGGTCCAACACTGATCGGACCTCAGTCCTTTGTCCTACCTTGGCTTGGGCAGGGTCTTGGGTCTGGCTTCACTCTGGTTTTTTTGGGTTGTTTCCTGGGGCAGACCTCTTGGCTTTGCATCGGGCTGCGTGCTGGGGTCTGCCAGAGAGGAGTGGGGAAGGAGAAAGCCTCATTGTTTTCCCCCTTATAACCCATGGGAAGAAGTCCTCATATGTCAAGTGCTCTGCATAAGAAATGGGGCAGGACCGGGTGTAGTGGCTCATGCCTGTCATCCCAGCACTTTGGGAGGCTGAGGCGGGAGGATTGCTTAAACCCAGGAGTTCGAGAACAGCCTGAGCAACACAGTGAGACGCCTGTCTCGACAAAAAGAATTCAAAAATAAGCTGGGCATGGTGGCATTCATCTGTAGACCCAGCTACTCTGGTGGCTGAGGTGGGAGGATCTCTTGAGCCCGGGAGGTGGAGGTTGCAGTGAGCCATGATTGCACCACTGCACTCCAGCCTGGGCCACAGAGTGAGAGACTCTGTCTCAATAAATAAACAAAATAAAGAAAGAAATGGGGCAGTGTGGGAATAGGGGGCCACAGCCACCCAGTCCCACAGCAGCAGGAGGAGGCCAAGTGCTCAGCCCCAGGTTCAGTCACTGCATGATGGCGCTTCCCTCATAAGGCCGCTCTGCTGATCCTTTCCATGTACCCCATCTTCTGTACCCTCAACATCTCTGTTTCATGTGAACTTTGAGGATCCTCTGTTTTAACCTATGGGGAAACCAAGGCTCAGAGATGTTCAGTAACTTGCTCATCATCACCCAGCCAGGATGTGGTGGAGCCTGGGGGCAAACCCACACCTGTCTGATCACACAGCCCAAGTTATTGGTCACCAAGTTGTACTGTCCCACAGAGTGAATGTTTGCATAGACCCCAGTATCCTCCCAACTGGGAGGGGCATAGAAGGTGGCCGATTTTCTAGCTACAAGTTGGAAACTTAGAAGACCAGAACTTGCCAAGAGGGTGAGGGCTCTGATAGATGAACCCACTCTCTATGTCCATCTGTCTGACTCTGCCCTGGTCGGCTGATTCTTCCTCACTAAGGAAAGGTCCCTTAGCCCCCTCCGACGGCTGCTTCTGAGAAGGACGTGATCAGTCCTCAGCCTCTGGTCAGATGCCTGGGCCTCAGGCTGGAACCATGGGCTGCCAGGGAGATCACCACTCCTGTCTCCACACACTCCCCAGGGCCTGTGGCTGGTGAGACAGGTTGCTTTAGTTTGCTTGCGGACTTCCTGGTCGTCTCTGGAGCTGCAGCCTCCTTTTACCTGCCACACTCCACCCGGGCCTGCCGTCTCCTTGTTTCCAGGTCTCCATTCCCCTCCCATCCTCCAGTGACTCCTGTTGGCAACTCATGGGGGTGCCTCTCTGTGCACCCCTACAGGGTGTAGTAAGGCTTCCGGGAGGCACCGCCTGCCGGGCATGGATAACCCATTTGTTTATCCAATGGTAACCCAGTGGTACCCCCTTGCTGCCTCCTCCAGAACCTCTCTGGTCTGTACTTTCTCTGCAAAGCGATTTATTAAGAGGGGTGGAAGCTCTGAAGAATCCCTGGGAGATGGTGTCACATCATGAAAAGAAAAGCAGATAATTTGAATTATTATTTTTTGTTTAGAGATAGAGTTTTTGTCTGTTGTCCAGGCTGAAGTGCAGTGGCACGATCCTAGCTCATTGCAGCCTCAAATCCTAAGCATGAGCAGTCCTCTTGCCTCAGCCTCCCAAGTAGCCAGTCCCCAGGTGCACACTACCATGCCTGGCTTTTTATTTTCTAGAGGTGGGATCTCACCATGTTGCTCAGGCTGGTCTCAAGTGATCCTCCTGCCTCAGCCTCCCAGTGATTTGGATCTTGACAGTTCTGTGTTCACATTTTTTCTCTGCCCACAGTTTTTAGCAGTTAACATATTTGTGAGCCTCAGTTTACCCCTCTGTGAAATGGGGCCACTGAAGCCTCCCTTGCGTGGCGATGAGGGTTCAGGGCAGTAATGGGCATGAAGGGCTGGCACACTGCCTCGTACACTGAGCTGCACTTAGTAGATGGTGGTTCTGTGCCCTTTTGTGTAGAACAGGACACCCCTGGGGGTGCAGGGGGTGGAGTAGGGTGTGGGGAGGAAGCCTTTCCTGGGGATGGCAGGTGGGGCAGAGTGAAGCAGTCCAGGCTACCATCCTCAGTGGACCTGGGAGAGTGTCCTTGGCTATTGAGCCACACGGGATTGCTCGCAGTAACTCTCAGGGCCTCTTGGCCTCTGGCTGGGTGTTGTGGAGTGTAGGGAGAGGGCAATGTCCTTGTTCCCTCACAGACACTGTGGCACCCCTCAACCTCCTGGAGGTCACGGAGGTGTGGGGCGGGCCTTTAATATTTCTGAAAATACTCCAGGAAAGCAGCATCTCTTTGCAAATATTGTCCTAAATTCTTTTTTTCTTTTCTTTTTGAGGCAGGGTCTCTCTCTCTGTCGCCGAGGCTGGAGTGCAGTGGTGCCATCATAGCCCACTGCAGCCTTGACCCCTCAAGCGACCCTCCTGACTCAGCCTCCTGGGCAGCTGGGACCACAGGCAGGCACCACCACGCCTGGCTAATTCTCCTCACCTACCTTTTTTTTTTTTTTTTTTTTTTTGGTAGAGATGGAGTCTTGCCATGTTGCCCAGGCTGGTCTGGAACTCCTGGACTCAAGCCATCCTCCTGCATTGACCTCCCGAAGTGCTGGGATTACAGGCATGAGCCACTGTGTCCAGCCCCAAATTCTTTATTTTACGACACAATCTTAGGCCCATGCCCTGAGCAAACACATGAATCAACACATCAATAGGAACAAATCCTTCTCATCCCTACACCCAAACCTCCAAATCCTCACCTGTGTGGCTGTGCTCCTGGCCAAGATCTCCTGAGGTGCCTGGTGTGCTGTCCTGGGAGCCAGGGTACTGCAGGCAGCTCCTGGTCCAGCCCTAGGCTCTTGCTAGTATCTGGAGGACAGCCACTGGCCCAGGAGCTTCCGTGAAGTGGACACTAGGGTGGCCATTCCCAAAGAAATGGGACACCAACCATAGGGTAACTCTGGAGGTACTGAAAGAAGCAAATCCTACAGCTTGAAATCTGTCTTCTGCTCCCCACCCACCATACCGCCTGCTGGCATCGGGAGTTTGTAAGTTTTCCCTTTTTAATGAGTCTCTCATTTATCACGCAGATAACACAGTCATCCTCCATTGTTTGTGGATGTGCTTTAAGAGCATGAGTGTTGTAAATGCTTTAATTATTTAAGTCACTAGACATTTTAAATATACCACTCTTTTGGTCACCTTGGCCTGGCATTTCTTCCTTGATAAAATATACATAGAGTCTCCCAACTTGGGAAGACCTAAGCCTCATTCAGCTTCTCGGGGAGCCGCCTGGGCTGCTAGCAAGACCTCTTCCTGAAGCCTCCTGCCGCTTGGGGATCTCGCTGGCCTCCCTTGCCCAAACCTCCACTGGCTTCCCTCTGCGGAGCAAGAGGGCGGGCTCCTATGTCTTTTCTGTTAAAATGATTTCTCTTGCTCCTCCCCTTGATACAAAAGACCCAAGTCTGGGTCCAGAGTAAGTTATTTGTAATGCATCTTTAGAGTCCATATTGCAATATTAGCCATGACTGTCTGCTGTGTAGAAAAAGGAGGAGTTTGCGTTTGAAGTTTAATCCAGCTTCTACTTAAGCTCAGTCCCTGGGCAATCCTTTTTTCTGCCGCTGAGCTCAAACAGCCGGGCCTCAGGTTTGATCTGCTGCCCCACGGAGCCCTGCCCAATGTGAATTTGAAGAGTTTTTTTTTTCCCTCTCAACCAGGGAGACTTGCAAAAAAAAAAAAAAAAAAAAAAA
>NW_016808100.1:390139-532143 GCF_001698545.2 Rhinopithecus bieti
AAAAAAAAAAAAAAAAAAAAAGCACCGTGGTCTGCAGCGTCCGCTCCCACTGTGGGTCCCTGGGTCCCTCCCGGAGGCCCTCTGGCTGTTTTTTGGGAGGGCGGATGGGTTGGGATCCACCAGGGCTTTCCAAGGTGCAGCCGTGTCCCTCCCTCGGGGTCTCCAAGGAGCCCCTCCGAGCTCTCTCTGCTGGAGGACGTCTAGCACTGGGGAGTCTGGGAGTCCTGTCTTGCATGTGGGGGGCAGAGAAAAAGGAGGGAAAAAAGGGAGGGAAATGAAAGGCGTGAGTTTGTCGGGAACTGGTGCTGGCTGTGGAAACAGGAGCCGCAGCAGGACGGAACCTGGTGGCCTTCAAAACTTTTCTTCTCCCCTCTCTCCACATGACTCGGAGGATGCAGGCAGTAATTAAAGGCCCCCCTGGTTCCTCATTTTCTGTGCCCACGTCTTTGATCTGGCTCATGTTGGGCGGCTATTTTCATTGTTCCTGCCTTTCTTTCATTCTTTTTTGATGGCAGAAATGATGATCTTTGATTCCAGAGTCGGAGGTGGGCAGGAGAGTGTTACAGGTCTTACATAATGCATCTTTCACATCTTATTTTTAAACGCGGGCATAATCAGGGCTGGGCAGAGGCTGGGCTCGGTTTGCACCCATGTGTGGGGAGAAGCGGTTGCCCGCCCTGCAGTGCTAGCCCGGGGGTAGGTGGGGACAGGCAGTCCCGTGCAACTGAATGAAAATTACTAGAGGAAGCTTTCCCCACTTCCACCCCTTCCTAAATATAACCTGGAGGGAGTTTTTCCTAATTGTTCCCTTATGGTGAAAAATGTGCTGAGAGAGGGCAGGACAAGGAAGGCCCTGCCCACCCAGCCGGGCGTCTCTTGGTGGCGCCCTGGGAGGCCTGCACACTGTTTATTAGGGGATGTTAATAAACTATAAGGGGCAAACCACGGGGGTGGCATATGAACAGTAACTCTGGTAGCCAAGATGAAATGGGAGTGTTCTGCCAGGTGTGGAGAGGTGACAGACGTGGAGAGGGTGTCGCCATCTGGTTCGTCTGTACACCCTTCCTGGGGCTTCCCTCCAGGCAGGAGACCCTGGGGCAGACAGAGATGAGAAGGTGAGGCCTTCTCCATGGTTAGGAACCTGCGATCCAAGCTGGGATGGGGATGCGAGGCTGGTGCAGGGATCGCAGGTTCTGATGATGATGGGGGTTCTGCCTGGGAGATGAGGAAGTGTGGGTATAGGTGTCACCCAAGCTTCTAGATTTCCAAGAGAAGCCAGTCACTTGGGTCTTTATGGGAAATTTCTTAGAGATGAGAAGAAGAGGTCTGCCTTGGTCTGGGGACAGTGATAGTAAGACTAGGAGGTAGGAAGCCTAGGTGTGGTGGAAGAGGGAGTGATTGGAGTGTCCAGGCCGCCCGAGTGTGGTAGGTCTGGCAGGAAAGGCTGGGAGGGCACTGACAGGGGACCTGCATCCTCCATGTGGGGCATACTCAGAAGGCCTGTGTGCCCCGAAGTGGCTGCAGGGCTGCTTCCTGGCAGTGAGCTCTAAGGGGCCAGAAAGTTTTTGCACATGATACCTGAGGCTTCATGTCACGTCCACTGCGTGCCCAGTGTTCATGTGGGCGTGGTCCCTTCCCGCCCCAGCGTGGAATACAGAGCCCCTGTGAGACCCGCCTTGTATCTTAGATAGTGCTAAGGAAGGCTCCGAGTCTGGCCTTCCGGGCTGCCTACCCGAGACTCAAGCAGCAGGACTTTCAGGCACTGAACTCCTTAATGCAAATTCATTGAGCACCTACTTTGTGTCAGGCTGTGTGCTGAGTGCTGGGCACACAACGGTGAACCAGACAGGCCTGGATTCTCCCCCTGTGGAGCTTCCAGCCTGTGGGGGAGAAGGACAGCCAGACAAACCACCCCATAAATAGCTACGTTTATCTTCTAGGCGTGAAAGAGTCCGGAAGGAAGAGCGTGGGGCGTGAGAGAGAAGCAAAGGCTTATTTGAAGAATGGACACTGGAAACGAGGGCGGAACAATGAATAGAAATTATGGGGCTAGCCATTCAGAGGGAAGGTTTGAAGACCACAAGTCAGGAGGGTGCTGGCATGTTGGGGGGACTGGTGGTAGGCAGCATGGGGAGCATGGTGAGCCAGCAGAGCATGTGTATGGGTGGGACCAGGTGGGGCATTTGTATTATGTTCTAGGAGCAGTGTAAGTGGTGGGGTCTTGGCATCCTCAGATTTGCCCTTTGCAGAGCTCCTGCCAATGTCCTGTCAAGGACGGGTGTGGGCAGGTGGGGACGTGGAGAGAATGGTGCTGCAGGCAGTGGGGACTGAGAACAGAGGGTGTGTGTGAGAGCCGTCGTAGGGGCCATGTTGACAAGGTGTGGAAATTGATTAAATATTGGAGAAACCCAGGAGGACCCCTGGTTTCCTGCCTTGGGCATCGAGGTGAACAGAGGGATCTTTCCTGAAATACATAGGGCTGGAGGAGGAATAGGATTGGAGGCAAAGAAGTCTTTCCCCTTTTCTGACTGAACTGCGCCAGGGCAGGGGCCTGGGGACAAAGCTGGTAGGGACAATGGGGTGTCAGTCCAAGGAGCTAGATAGAGCCTAGCTGCTGCTTAGCCCCTCAAGACCCCATGCTGCATATGGGCAGGAATCTCCATTGCTCTATCCCTAGCTGAGCCCACCTAGTCCATGCCTGGCACACAGTAGGTGCCCCATAATGTCTGTTGAGGAGACCTGCTCTAGGAGGCTGCAGAGCAGTTAAAACACGCTGGGATGGTGGTGCTGCTTGATGCGGGAATATTCTGCCCTGGACCACCTCCTCCTCCAGCTTCAGTTTTGGTGGCTGCTGGCTTCCAGAGGGAGGTCCTGAGCTTGAGCTCGAGCTGTCATGCCTGGCTGGGCTGCCAGATGCCCGCTTGCTGTGGCCTCAGATGGAGGCAGCCTGTCCGGTGTTCCTGACTCCCTTGTAAATCCCCTTGGCTGGCCTGGCTGGGCCTCTGAGGCTGGGGACAGCCGTCAGCCGGTGTTGGCGGTTCGCATGCCCCTGCCTTTCTGGGCTGTAGATTCCGCCCACTGTCCAGATTGCACACAAATCTGCTTTGCCTGGTGTGTGCAGAGCCTGGCGCCAGCCCTCGCACACTCCAGCTGGCCACGTGTCAGGGCCCCTTCGTTTATGTCCACCAACTTTGGCAGCAGCTTCTTGCAGCTGGGCTGGGGTGGAAGTGGGGTGCTACTTAGCCTGGTGGAGGGCCCAGGGCTCAAGTTGAGGGGAGGGCTTGTAGGACGATGTGGGCTCCACCCTGTACATGAACTGGACTGCTGCTGTTGGGTCCAGGCAACTCTCCGAGATTTACTGCCTGGGTTGAAGGAGACTTACGTCCTGGGGTCACTCACATCCTGACCAGAACCTTGAGGGGTTCAGCTTCTCTTTTCTTCATCTTCACCCCAAAGCATGCTTTCAACAGAGGCATGACCAGGTCTGGACAGACCATGGGGAGGTTCCTTCATCTGTAAAATGGGAACATCAGGCACCCACCATAGCCCCATTTCCCTCACCATTCAACATTTAATTAATGGCATGGCATCCTCAAGATGGCTATAAATGTCTCTTTAATTTTCCCTGGGGCAATTTGAGAATCTAAATATCCCTGATATATCTGGCCTTGTTGTTATAGTCTTACAACCCGAGAATTCAACAGATGAATCTCAGACAACACAGTTAGTTGAAATTTGAGAAAAAAATTCCTTATTACCCAAACACCCTATTTTCCTGATGATATTTCTTTTGTGTTGATCTTTGTCTGCACACATGTGAGTTTACAGGATTCCAACCAGAGGGTGTCTAATATATTCTGCTTTTTTTGCCCAGGGAGTTCATGGTCTGACCTGCTTCTGTGGTCTGTGGTCCTTGTAGCTGCTCTTATTTATTTTATTTTAATTTTTTGAGACTGGATCTTGCTCTGCTGCCCAGGCAGGAGTGCAGTGGCACAATCACAGCTCACTGCCATTTTAACCTCCCAGGCTCAAGCAATCCTCCTGCCTCAGCCTCCCAAGTAGCTGGGACTACAGGTGCATGCCACTAAGCCTGGCTAATTTTTAAATTTTTAGTAGAGATGGGGTTTTGCCATGTTGCCCAGGCTGGTTTCGAACTCCTGGGCTCAAGCGATCTACCTGCCTCAGCCTCCCACAGTGCTGGGATTACAGGCGCACACCATCATGCCTGTCTAATTTTTAAAGTTTTTGTAGAGACAGAGTCTCACAGTGTTGGCCAGGTTGGCTTGTAGCTGCNCGGTGAACCAGACAGGCCTGGATTCTCCCCCTGTGGAGCTTCCAGCCTGTGGGGGAGAAGGACAGCCAGACAAACCACCCCATAAATAGCTACGTTTATCTTCTAGGCGTGAAAGAGTCCGGAAGGAAGAGCGTGGGGCGTGAGAGAGAAGCAAAGGCTTATTTGAAGAATGGACACTGGAAACGAGGGCGGAACAATGAATAGAAATTATGGGGCTAGCCATTCAGAGGGAAGGTTTGAAGACCACAAGTCAGGAGGGTGCTGGCATGTTGGGGGGACTGGTGGTAGGCAGCATGGGGGAGCATGGTGAGCCAGCAGAGCATGTGTATGGGTGGGACCAGGTGGGGCATTTGTATTATGTTCTAGGAGCAGTGTAAGTGGTGGGGGTCTTGGCATCCTCAGATTTGCCCTTTGCAGAGCTCCTGCCAATGTCCTGTCAAGGACGGGTGTGGGCAGGTGGGGACGTGGAGAGAATGGTGCTGCAGGCAGTGGGGACTGAGAACAGAGGGTGTGTGTGAGAGCCGTCGTAGGGGCCATGTTGACAAGGTGTGGAAATTGATTAAATATTGGAGAAACCCAGGAGGACCCCTGGTTTCCTGCCTTGGGCATCGAGGTGAACAGAGGGATCTTTCCTGAAATACATAGGGCTGGAGGAGGAATAGGATTGGAGGCAAAGAAGTCTTTCCCCTTTTCTGACTGAACTGCGCCAGGGCAGGGGCCTGGGGACAAAGCTGGTAGGGACAATGGGGTGTCAGTCCAAGGAGCTAGATAGAGCCTAGCTGCTGCTTAGCCCCCTCAAGACCCCATGCTGCATATGGGCAGGAATCTCCATTGCTCTATCCCTAGCTGAGCCCACCTAGTCCATGCCTGGCACACAGTAGGTGCCCCATAATGTCTGTTGAGGAGACCTGCTCTAGGAGGCTGCAGAGCAGTTAAAACACGCTGGGATGGTGGTGCTGCTTGATGCGGGAATATTCTGCCCTGGACCACCTCCTCCTCCAGCTTCAGTTTTGGTGGCTGCTGGCTTCCAGAGGGAGGTCCTGAGCTTGAGCTCGAGCTGTCATGCCTGGCTGGGCTGCCAGATGCCCGCTTGCTGTGGCCTCAGATGGAGGCAGCCTGTCCGGTGTTCCTGACTCCCTTGTAAATCCCCTTGGCTGGCCTGGCTGGGCCTCTGAGGCTGGGGACAGCCGTCAGCCGGTGTTGGCGGTTCGCATGCCCCTGCCTTTCTGGGCTGTAGATTCCGCCCACTGTCCAGATTGCACACAAATCTGCTTTGCCTGGTGTGTGCAGAGCCTGGCGCCAGCCCTCGCACACTCCAGCTGGCCACGTGTCAGGGCCCCTTCGTTTATGTCCACCAACTTTGGCAGCAGCTTCTTGCAGCTGGGCTGGGGTGGAAGTGGGGTGCTACTTAGCCTGGTGGAGGGCCCAGGGCTCAAGTTGAGGGGAGGGCTTGTAGGACGATGTGGGCTCCACCCTGTACATGAACTGGACTGCTGCTGTTGGGTCCAGGCAACTCTCCGAGATTTACTGCCTGGGTTGAAGGAGACTTACGTCCTGGGGTCACTCACATCCTGACCAGAACCTTGAGGGGTTCAGCTTCTCTTTTCTTCATCTTCACCCCAAAGCATGCTTTCAACAGAGGCATGACCAGGTCTGGACAGACCATGGGGAGGTTCCTTCATCTGTAAAATGGGAACATCAGGCACCCACCATAGCCCCATTTCCCTCACCATTCAACATTTAATTAATGGCATGGCATCCTCAAGATGGCTATAAATGTCTCTTTAATTTTCCCTGGGGCAATTTGAGAATCTAAATATCCCTGATATATCTGGCCTTGTTGTTATAGTCTTACAACCCGAGAATTCAACAGATGAATCTCAGACAACACAGTTAGTTGAAATTTGAGAAAAAAATTCCTTATTACCCAAACACCCTATTTTCCTGATGATATTTCTTTTGTGTTGATCTTTGTCTGCACACATGTGAGTTTACAGGATTCCAACCAGAGGGTGTCTAATATATTCTGCTTTTTTTGCCCAGGGAGTTCATGGTCTGACCTGCTTCTGTGGTCTGTGGTCCTTGTAGCTGCTCTTATTTATTTTATTTTAATTTTTTGAGACTGGATCTTGCTCTGCTGCCCAGGCAGGAGTGCAGTGGCACAATCACAGCTCACTGCCGTTTTAACCTCCCAGGCTCAAGCAATCCTCCTGCCTCAGCCTCCCAAGTAGCTGGGACTACAGGTGCATGCCACTAAGCCTGGCTAATTTTAAATTTTAGTAGAGATGGGGTTTTGCCATGTTGCCCAGGCTGGTTTCGAACTCCTGGGCTCAAGCGATCTACCTGCCTCAGCCTCCCACAGTGCTGGGATTACAGGCGCACACCATCATGCCTGTCTAATTTTTAAAGTTTTTGTAGAGACAGAGTCTCACAGTGTTGGCCAGGTTGGCTTGTAGCTGCTCTCATTTTTTTTTTTTTGAGACGGAGTCTTGCTCTGTCACCCAGGCTGGAGTGCAGTGGCGAAATCTCAGCTCACTGCAAGCTCCGTCTCCTGGGTTCACTCCATTCTCCTGCCTCAGCCTCCCAAGTTGCTGGGACTACAGGCGCCCGCCACCACGCCCGGCTATTTTTTTTTTTTTTTTTTTTTTTTTGCATTTTTAGGAGAGACGGGGTTTCACTGTGTTAGCCAGGGTGGTCTCGATCTCCTGACCTTGTGATCCACCCTCCTTGGCCTCCCAAAGTGCTGGAATTACAGGCACGAGCCACCACACCTGGTCTGTAGCTGCTCTTAATGCCCACTCGAGGAGCTGGCGCTAGGTGTGGATCAAGTGTTGAGCGTTGTGCCAGGCATACTGGAATTACACAGGGGGCCTCTCTTCCTCCCGGTTTCTTTTTGGACAGTGGCCCCTAAAGGAACTCTTCTCAATGTACCTTGTGGCATAGAGGAAAGCACTTCTTTAATTTGGAGTCAGGATAACTGAGTTCTAGCCCTGGGTTACCACCAAGCGGCTCTGAGTGAACTTGGTCCTTTGTCCTCTGGGTGTCAGGTTCTCTGTCTAGAGATGAGGGTTGGTCTCCTCCACCACCCATATCCTAAAATTTGTGATTCCAAAGAAGGAATACACTTATATTAAGTATAAGAATGCATTTCAATATTAAGATGAGAATATATTTGTATTTAGTTATTTGTAGCTCTTACTCTAGTAGTGATTTTACACTTGCAGGGCATAATTTGCTGGTAATGTGTGTCTTCTGCATGAGACAATGGGCTCCTTGAGGGGCTGCCTTGTCCTCGGTCACTGCTGAGTGCCCCACTGATGGCACACGGGAGAGCTGAGTATTTGTTGAGTGAATAGTCAGATAGCAAAGTTGGAGGCAGATGCCTGGCACCCCTCTGCCACCTGTTCATAAGGTTATTATTGGGGAGAAATACAGGGAGATGGCCAGTGCGGGTCCCCACTTCTCTGGGCACTGCAGCTCTGCAGCCTAAAGAAGGGCCCCTTCTTTATCATTACAGGCAGAAAAGTGGCTGAGGACTCCCTCAGCCCTGAGGCTCCCTTGGGTAACATGGGTGCCCGGTGGGGTGGCAGCCCTGCACTGGTTGTGGTAGGGGCATCTCCTAGATGCCCACTCTGTCGAAGCCCTGACACCCGCTTAGAGCTGCCAATGCACTATGCAGATGTAAGAATTGCCATCATGACAAAATAATTGGTGTTTGTTGAGTGCTTTGGACATGCAGCATCTTGTCTCATCGTTGAAATGGCCCTGGGAGGGAGGTAGATATTGTGACCATCATTCCCATTTTCCAGATGAGGAAACTGAGGCCCAGAGAGGCTAGGGAATTTGCCCAAGGCCACACAGTCAGGAGTAGCAGGGACGGTGTTTGAACCTGGGCAGTCTGCAAGACTGACCTCTGCTGCTTCCTTCGGCTCAGCACCCCCACCAACCTCTCCTATCTTCCCATCTTTCAGGCCCTCCCGTCATACTCGGGGCGACATCCCATCTGTCAGAGGTTCTGTTCAGGCCAGATGCAAGGCCTCTCCTGGGATCCTAGACCAGGACAGTTGCTGTAGAGGGAGGTGAAGGGAGTTCTCAAGCTCTGTCCCTGCTCCAGACCCTGGCGTTGCAAGTGTGGACCGGGAGGGTCTGACAGCCTTTGGATCTCCCCTGGGGCCAGGCCTTCTGTGCCCACCCTCCTTTCCTGAACAGGAGGGATGGGATGTGCTCGGCCAGCCCTGGCACTCACAGCAAGCTCCAGCATTGTCGTCCACTCTCTGGCACTTTCTTTCTTGAGGTCCGGGGAGAGGGTTGGAGAATGGGGGGAAAATGGGGTTGAGCGAAAAAGGGGCAGGAGGAAGGCTGAAGACAGGAGCAGGCAGAAAGGCAGGAGAGATCCTCTGGGAGAGCAGAAAGGAAACTGGCCAAGAGCTAGCAAAGACATGAGAGGGGCAAGAGCTGGCTCCCAAAGGGGAAGGGGAGGAGGAACAGGAGATGGTGGCGGGGGGGTGGGGCGGGGGTGGTAATTAGAGGACAGAAATGGAGGGAATGGAGGAGGGATGAGGGGAGGCAGAGAGCAAAAGGAGAGAAAAATAGAGATGGGGGCTGTGAGGGGTGGGAGCTTGTTAGGTACAGAAAGAATTATGATGCTTGAAAATCACAATGTTGGGCATGTCAGTGCATGCCTGTAGTCCCAGATAATTGGGAGGCTGAGGTGAGAGGATCTCTTGGGCCTGGGAGGTGGAGGCTGCAGTGAACCGTGATTGCGCCACTGCGCTCCAGCTTGGATAACAGAGCAAGTCCCTGTCTTAAAAAGAAAAGAAAAGAAAAGAAAATTATAATATGAGAGGCCAGGCAGCCAGCATTCAGATCCCTGCAACCTCCAGGAACCCATCAGCACCTAGGGGAGTGGCTGAGACTGTGGGGGTGGGCACGCCCGTGGGCCACCCTTGCTGGCAGGCCAGGCCTGGGAGCCATCCTTTGAAGTCCCTGACATCGTGGTGAAACGATCCGGCCTGAGGTCTCATTAGTCTCTACTTTGCTGCACACACCCTGTCATTTAATCTCCCATTCCATCCTTCCAGCACCAAGGTTTGTACATCCGCCCCATTTGCTTTATAAAGCCTGTTGCTGATGTGAACTTGGCAGCATTAGTACATGAGAGTTTTTCTCCCCTCTCTGTAACCCCCGACAAGCACTCAGTTACCAAAGTTCTTCTGCTGACGGGGAAGAAAGCTGCCAAAAGAGAGCCCATGTTTCATTTTGTTATTTAGACATGGGAGCTGTGTAGTCTGGATATTGTTGGATTTTATTTTCCCCAAACTAGAGCAGCTGCGGTCATGGCTCAGGATAAAAGATACCTTGGTGTTCAGTTGGTTTTCCCCAAATCCACCCTTCACTTTTCGCTTCCTTTCCTATTGGGATTTGTACTGAGTCTGCCACATAGTGCTTTCTGCTTTGTTCACCAGAAGTGGGAACCCCGGACCCTCGAGTTTGGGCAAGCCTGTTGGTCTCCTAGCTGGAGAGGCCTGCTGCTCCAACTCTAAGGTGTGCAGAGCTGAGGGGCCCTGTTTGGACACCGACATTTCTTAGAAAATTTGCCCTTGGCTGTGCATGGTGGCTCACACCTGTGATTCTAGCACTTTGGGAGCCTAAGGTGGTATCACAGGATCCTTGGGGTGTTGCTTCACCAGCCAGAAGCCTCTGTGGCCAGCAGCACCTTCTGCCTGAGTGTATTGCTCATGCCTGCTGGGCTCGTTCTGCACCCTTGGCCTGGCAGACTGTGCTTGGCTCGTACTACCAGCCTGGATCCCATACCTGCCAAGGGTGATCCAGGTGCGGAGTGGTGAGGCGAGTGAGCGTGGGGTCTGGCCACTTCACACAGCCAGGCATGCTGGCTGCTGTGGTGGGGCAGGCAGCTCCATGTGCTGGCACAGGTGCTGGTTTCATGTGAGACTGTGGCTGAACCAGGTGTACTGCAAGTGGCTTCCACTGTGGGTACTGGGGAATGCGGTGGTGTCTGGAAGCTTGGAGATGCCAGGAACCACAGAGCCCCAAGGAGGGTGTCACAGCCCTGGCCTGGGGAGCCTCTAGGTCTGGGCTCCCCGAAAGGCTGCAGCTTTTCTGTCCTCATTGCCTGTAACATGCTGAGCAGGGAGTGTTTTTCCATCCTGTTTGTGTCACAGCTCTTTCCATCCTGCCATTCAGCATGTACCAAGTTCTTGTCCCGTGTCCAGGAAGAATGAGGTATTCAGATAACTGGAGAGTGAGCAAGGTGGAGAGGAGCTTCACTGAGTGATAGAACACCTCTCAGGAGACCTCAGGTAGGCAGCTCCTTCCCACAGACAGGTCACCCGACAAGTGCCCAGCTCTCAGCTGAGAGGAGACTCGCAGTGGATAGCTTCTTTCTGCAGGCGGGTCCAGCTCTCAGTGGAGAGGAGACTGCAGTGGGTAGCTCCTTGCCTCAGGCAGGTCATCCCCATGAGTGTCTGGTTCTCAGCTGAGAGGAGACTGTAGTGGATAGCTTCTTTCCACAGACAGGTCGTACCAACTTGTGTCCAGCTCTCAGCTGAGAGGAGACCCACAGTGGGTAGCTCCTTTCTGCAGTCAGGTTGTCCCAAAGAGTCAGAAGATCCGAAGTGGGTAGCTCCTTCCTGCAGCTGGTAGTTCCGACATCTCTGTGAATCTGGCTGAGTCTGGGGTAATGGGCTTCAGAAGGGAGGAAGGACGTACTGATTGATCCTTGGGTGGTCACAGGTAGGCCCAGAAACAGCACCATAAGTTCTCACTCTGGGCTGGGACTCCACCTGGAACTGACATCCCCTACCCCAGGTTTCAGGTCATTTCTGGCTAGAAGGTGAGGTTTCTCTGGGGACCTGCCCCTAGCTGCTCAGGAGTCTGTCTGCTTCCTGACACCATCAATCATGTCATCCACAGCACCCAGATTGTTTGCACCAAGGGGCACCTGCAGGCCCATGCTGAGCCACCCTCAGCCCCCTCTCGGTGTCCTTCCCATGCTCATCTGTGCCCAAAGTCTGGAGGGGGCTGAGGTGGCAGGGGACTGGCATGTCAGCATCTGCCCTGAGTGTGTACACATCTGGCTGGGTCATGACAGTGTCTGGGCTTGGCCTTAACTTTGCCCCAAAATCGGAGAGGGTTGGGAGCAGGGAGAAGCCAGGCAGCAGGAGCAGGCACTTCCAAGCCTGTGGGGACAGGAGAGGGGGGCTTCCCAGGCTCCCAAGAGCTAGGTGGCTGCAGCTGTGCTGGGGAGGGTTGGGGTCCCACCCTGCCAACTTGGAAGGAGGCGGAGATCCCACCTGTTCCTGGCTCCCACCAGCTCCATGGAGGACGCAGCCCTGGCCGTGCCTCCCCGACTGCAACTGGTGTCTTTGCAGCGGTAGCTCCAGACTGGGTGCTGCTGCCATTAGTGGGAGAATTTCTTGAGCCCAGGGGTTTAAGACCAACCTGGGCAACATAGTGAGACCCTGTGTTTACAGAACAAAAACAGTCTTCCAGGCATGGTGGCACACACCTGTAGTCCCAGCTACTTGAGAGACTGAGATGGGAGGATCCCTTGAGCCCAGGAGTGTGTTTGTGAATTGCTGTGGGCTCCTGACCTGTGTGCCACTGGGGTGACTAAGGCCCAGAGAGCCTGATAGGCTCGGGGCAGTGAGGGCTGGTGTTGTAAGCCAGCACTCCAAGGTGTCTCTGAGCGTTTGTATGGAGTGAGAATTGATTCCTGTATCTCATGTCAGATCTTCTTCATGATTCATATTCATTCACTTAATAAATAGTTGAGATTGGTTTCCCCAAACTGTGTGCTGCGGCACCCCAGGGCGCTACAGCTAACCTACAGGACCTCTGTGGGATCTTTGAAAATTTAGAGCAAAAGACAGCCATACCCAACATCTGTCAGTGCAAATTACGAGCTGGAGGTTGTTCTCAATGCAGGGGTGCGGAGAGGGAGGAGAGCATGGGAGGCCAGGGTCTCACACATGGCAGGTGGCAATCAGTACTTTGCCCTGCTTAATTTTTTTTTTCGATTACAGTTCCCTGACATCTTGCCCAATCAATTGTTTACTGGTTTACTGTTGCTTCCCCCACCGGACTGTCAACTCCATGAGGACAGGGACTTTGTGATATTCTCTGCCGTTTTGCCATCACCCAAAACTGTGCCTGATACAGAGCTCAGACGCCCCCACTTTCCTGGCTTATGGCATTTTAGTATTGGTAACTTTTTAATGGTGCTCCTTAAGCAAAACAAAAGAACAAAAACCTCACAGTTGTCTAAACAACTTAAGTATTTATGTCCTAACAATATAGTAGCTTTAAAAAAAATAAAATACATACATTCAAATAAAATGTAATATTTTATTTTATTTTTGAGATGGAGGCTTGCTCTGTCACCCAGGCTGGAGTGCAGTGGCGTAATCTCAGCTCACTGCAACCTCTGCCTCCCAAGCTCAAGCGATTCTCCTGCCTCAGTCTCCCGAGTAGCTGGGATTACAGGCACCCATCACCACGCCTAGCTAATGTTTGTCTTTTTAGTAGATAACAGGGTTTCACCATGTTGGCTGGGCTGGTTTTGAACTCTTGACCTCAAATGATCCACCTGCCTCGGCCTCCCAAAATAATGAGATTACAGGTGTGAGCCACTGTGCCTGGCCAGAAAAATGTCATGTTTTAATTTCATTCTTAACACATTACTAATGGAATGTATGAAATTCAAATTCTTATTCAGCAGGTCCAGGTGGACCTGAAATTCTGCATTTCTAATTATTCTCTCTTTCTTTTTTTTCTGTTTGAGACAGGGTCTTGCTCTATTGCCCAGGCCGGAGGGCAGGGGTGTGATCATGGCTCACTGCAGCCTTTACTACCTGGGCTCAAGCGATCCTTCCACCTCAGCCTCCCTAGTAGCTAGTTTTAAAAAAAATTTATAGAGACAAGGTTTCACTTTATTGCCCATGCTGGTCTTGAAGTTCTGGGCTCAAGCAATCCTCCTGCCTCCCAAAGTGCTGAGATTATAGGCATGAGCTACTGTGCCTGGCAACAAAATTCTTTTTTCTTTTTTCTTTTCTTTTCTATTTTTTTTCCCTTTTCTTTCATTTTCCTTTTCTTTTCTTTATCTTTCTTTCCTTTCTTTCTTTCTTTTCTTTTCTTTTCTTTTCTTCTTTTCTTTTTTTTGTGATGGAGTCTCGCTCTGTTGCCCAGTCTGGAGTTTAGTGGTATGAAGATGACTCACTGCAGGCTTCACCTCTCGGGTTCCAGAGATTCTCCTGCCTCAGCCTCCTGGTAGCTGGGACTACAGGCACGCACCACCATGCCAGGGTAATGTCTGTATTTTAGTAGAGATGGTGTTTCACCATGTTGGCCAGGCTGATCTTGAGCTCCTGACCTCAGATGATCCGCCCATCTTGGCCTCCCAAAGTGCTAGGATTCTAGGAGTGAGCCACCACGCCCGGCCTAAATTCTACATTTCTAAAAAGCTCTCAGGTGATGCTGAGTTGCTGATCCAGGGCCACATTTTGAGTGGCTCACTCCCATGGTCCCTAAGTCCATCATCCCCACTCCTTTCTAAGCCCTCCNCTTTTCTTTTCTTTTCTTTTCTTTTCTTTTCTTCTTTTCTTTTTTTTGTGATGGAGTCTCGCTCTGTTGCCCAGTCTGGAGTTTAGTGGTATGAAGATGACTCACTGCAGGCTTCACCTCTCGGGTTCCAGAGATTCTCCTGCCTCAGCCTCCTGGTAGCTGGGACTACAGGCACGCACCACCATGCCAGGGTAATGTCTGTATTTTAGTAGAGATGGTGTTTCACCATGTTGGCCAGGCTGATCTTGAGCTCCTGACCTCAGATGATCCGCCCATCTTGGCCTCCCAAAGTGCTAGGATTCTAGGAGTGAGCCACCACGCCCGGCCTAAATTCTATGTTTCTAAAAGCTCTCAGGTGATGCTGAGTTGCTGATCCAGGGCCACATTTTGAGTGGCTCACTCCCATGGTCCCTAAGTCCATCATCCCCACTCCTTTCTAAGCCCTCCTTCCCACGTCCTTTGCTCTCTGCAGACGGCTTTGCCAGCCTCGTGGCATAAGTTAGAAGGTCAGTTGTTCACCTGATGTGGTTTGAGGTGCCCAGCACGGCTGTTCTCATCTCCATGAACAGAAATCCTTTCCATGCCCATCTAGGGTGTCAAGTGGTTGACACTTGTGTATGACTGTCAGGTCCTCATAAAGAACACCATTGTTTGTGGCTGCAGAAGTGGCCACCTACAAGGTGGTCTCGGTGGACCTGGAGCATACTGGACATGCTTGCTAGGGCAGGATTGACCCACTCCAGGCTGTTTTTGTTCCCTAGAATCACCTGCCTGTGTGAAGGCCATGTGTCTGATTTAGTCCCAGAATGTCAGGCAGCTTCGTCGACCACCAGGCATCTTCCCTTCTGGGACTAAAGTCCCATTAAAGGCGACTGATTTCTGTCTCCTAGCCTGGCTGGCCACAGCCCTCCCTTGCCAGTTCCTGGTTGTTATGGATGTCCAGATCTGGGAATGTGCATTTTCCAGCCACATGCCCGTGTGCATGTGTATGTATTTCAGTCAGTGCCTGGTGGAGCTCTGCAGCACAGGTGCACGGGCAGAGCTGCACCTCCAGTCTCTGGAAAATCCAATCTGTGGTGACGCAGAATTGTACTTGTGGGCTGTTCCCGTTTGCCCACTGTATCATTGATCAGCTGATTCATTTATTTATTCATTCTCTCCCTCGTGCAGCAAGTGTTTATTTACTAACCACAGTTGATGTTCTGAGCTGGAAGGCCCAAGTAGCTGGAGAAGACTTCCTGGAGAAGGAGGCACTGTGGGGTGTGTGCATGCCTGTGTGAGCATGTGCATGCATATGTATGCAGGTGTGTGTGTGCGTGAATGTTGCACACTTCTGCACAGTGTTGTGTGTGGAGCACTCATGGATGTGTTCAGAACACACACATGTGCATGCACATATGGCTTGCATGTGCACACAGGCTCATATGTGTAGGTGCACTCATATGCTTTTACATTTGTGTACAGGTGTGTATACAGGTAGGGTCTCCATGAGCAAAGCCTCGGTGCCAGTAACATCAACTTTGGAACCCCTGTCCTGGCCTGCATCGATCCCAGGCTGGAGCTGCTGTTTGGTAGAGCTGATTTTGTAGCTTGGCTCCATGTGCGTGTGAGCACTTGGGTGTGTTTTAATTAACTAGAACATTTGCCTGGAAATGAGCAGCAGCAGCAGCCGGCGCACAGGCAGCTGGAGGGGGGTGGGGCGGTGCAGCGTGGTGGTGGAGGCCGTGGTAGCCCGGAGTCTGAGTTTTAACGTGCCCAATTCCGGCTGAGGGCACCATGGAGGGAGGGGTGGAACAGGTCACTCCCCAGTACTGGTTATCACCCCAGCAGGCAGGGGATTCTGGGAGTGGCTGAACACTGCAATTCCCCAGCCTCCTAGTCAAAGATGGCCAGGTTAATGGTTCCAGCACCTGGGTGCCTTTCCTGCATGATCCAGGGTGGGCTTCAGACCTATGAGCCATGCAGGACTGACCAACTGCAGAAGTCACCAACTACAGAGCTTATACCTGGCATTTAGTGGGTCCTCTGTACATGAGTGAGTCAACAGCTAGAGGAAGCTGAGGCTCAGAGAGGTTTAGTGATGTCTCCAGGGTCACACAGCATGTTAGCAGACCAGCTGGAAATGTTGACTTTGTTTCCAGTGTTACCTTTCCAACCCTGGTTATTTTGTATGAAGAAATAGCATCATCTCACAGCAGATGAATTCCACACACCACAGGCCTCCCGCTCTGCCCTGGGCAGCTGTTCAGTTGCCTGCCTGCCATCCTGTCTACCTGGGTGGTGGGAAGGATGGACTTCCCAGGACATCTTGGTGTGCTGAAGTTTTCTCTCACCAAGGGTGAGATGAGAGGAAGCAGGGGTGGTCTTGATTGGAGGGGAAGGGCTGGGACTCAGTCCCTTTCTAAGACAAACTGGCCACTGGGAGCTCACAGGCTGTAGTCACCGAAGAAAATCTCACTCAGACCGCAGAGTCCCCTGGTGCCCTCTTCCCTGCCTTCCTGTCTGTTCCAAGGCCTCAGAGCATCCCCGTGGCTGCAGTCCTGTTCCGCCCCTCTGTACGGCACTGCGTGGCTGCCTCTTGGGCTTTGGTCTGTGCCTTTGCTTTGTCCCACCCCACCTTGAGGACCCCTGCCTGATTATTTTCCCTGAAATACAGCTTTGTTCATATCCCTGTTCCATCTGGTGGTGCAGGGGGTGGACTCTGGGCCACACTGCCTGGGGTCAGATGTGGACTCTGGCCCTGACTGGTTTTGTGTTTCCAGTAGAGCGACATCACCTCTCAGAGCCACCCTGTCCTCCCTTGTAAAGTGGGATGACGCACAGTGTACCCATCGGCTGCAGCACACATATGCAGACGGCCAGGATTACCAACTGGGCTGCTCCCTATTTGAGAACACGCTGCGTGCTCTGCACACACACATCACAAATCCCTTAGGCACTCAATGACACTTGCTTTAGGAGAGGTTACTGGAACATCAGCTGTTGGACTGGACTGCAAAATTTTGTTTGCGTCTCACACTCATTCCTATCCCAGATCCTGTGTGCATATTTCTCGTTTTGCTCAGCACACAGCTAAATTCATATATTTCAAAAAAAGTACCCATGCTAGAACTCCTGTGATATCTACATTTACTCATTTTCCATCTGCTTGTCTTTCACTTGGAATAATTTTCACTCTCAGAGTGCCAGTTACCTTTGCTTGCCTTTGCCCTGGCTATTTTCTCTACCTGCTCCATGGCCTTTTATATTTTTTTCTATAAATTAAGACCCAGCACCAGGCCTTCATGTCCCAGGGTGTCCCTGATCACCCTACCAGAGCTGAGCTCTCTGGCTTTGATAGGGACCCTTTTAAGATCCCACCATGGACTGCCTTACCTTGTGCACTTTTCTCAGCCTCCTCTAGAGCTCATGCTCCCGAAGGCAGGGCCCTGGGTTTCTTCCTGTGGGGCATGTGGAGCACGCAATGCTTGGTGGATCCTCATCAGGGCAGACTGAATGGATGACCAGATGGGAGTTTGTAGCCCCCTGTGGGAAGAAGGGTTTGTGTGCATGTGCAAGTGTGTGCACATGCATACATACATGTTTGCATGCCTTGCATAAGCATGTGCATGCATACACACGTGTGCCCATGTGGTTGTGTGTGCACATGTGTGTTTGTACCATCAGCCTGATGCTAATTGTGTTTCTGAGGAAAGACGCCTGCTTTAATTTTTAATTAGGAATCAGGGCAGTGTGGGAGCAGGCAGCTGCAGCTGGAGGTTTTCCTCAATGCTGGAGTTCTCCTTAACAAGCACCCGCAGTCCAGGCCGGCCTCTGTTAGTGCTGGACACCACCGCTTGCACTGGTGGGAGTGTCTTAATGCCTATGAAATGATCATGTAATTATTTGGTAATGGAATGCCAGGATTTTGCCTATGCAACAATCTTTCCCAGTGGGTGAAAGAATCAAGAGAAGTTGGAGATGACCAGGGTAGTGGTGGGGCTCCAATGTCGTTTTGATGGGATGGGATCGCCACTCCTCCCAAAGGCATCTGGGAGTTCTGCTGGAAGTCCCAGCCTCTGTCAAATGGGATTTACCTGCAGCCTGTTTCTCCTGGCCTGGGGCTGTGTTTAGCATATTTGTTGTGGGTAAAATGATCTGTGCAGACAGCGTCAGGTAGGGAGTAATTACGTCGGTACCAGGGTGGGGTGATGAGCCTCACCTGCTGGTGGGAGCCTCCCCTTGGGCTCCTGGGCTCCAGCAAGGCCCTGGGCAGGTGTGGGAATGCCACCCAGGGTCTGTGTACTCCTAGGCGGGTGCCTCCTGGTAGAGGCTGGCCCATAGATCACACCACGTGTGACAGGCTGTAGACACTCTGGGTACATTTACAGATGCTCCACTCTTTTTCCGGAGGCTTTTATTTTATTTTTTAATTTTTTTGAGATGGAGTTTCACTCTGTCGCCCAGACTGGAGTGTAGTGACACGATCTTGACTCAGTGCAACCTCTGTCGCCCAGGGTTTCAAGTGTTTCTCCTGCCTCAGCCTTGCGAGTAGCTGGTATTACAGGTACGTGCCACCACGCCTGGCTAATTTTTGTATTTTTAGTAGAGACAGGTTTCGCCATGTTGGCCAGGCTGGTCTCGAACTCCTGACCTCAGGTGATCCATCCTCCTCGGCCTCCCAAAGTGCTGGGATTACAGGCGTGAACCACCCCACCCGGCCTCAGGAGGCTTTTAAACTGCAGCTCTGTACTTTGGTCAACTATGGGACACCCTGGGGATGGAGAGTGCAGACCCTCCAGGCCAGACGGCCATGGTTTCCACCCTGCTGCTCCACAGACTGTGGGGAAATTATTTCTTAACTTCTTTGTGCTTCACTTTCCTCTCTGGGAAGCAGGAGTAGCAATAGTACCTGCCCCACAGGGTCATCAGGAAGATTAAAGAGGCAGTGCAGGTCCAGAATCCCCTATTCACAGTTCTGAATTCCAGAAAGCCAGAAACCTGAATTTTTTTTTTTTTTTTTTTGGAGGCGGAGTCTCGCTCTGCTGCCCAGGCTGGAGTGCAGTGGCCAGATCTCAGCTCACTGCAAGCTCCGCCTCCCGGGTTCACGCCATTCTCCTGCCTCAGCCTCCCGAGTAGCTGGGACTACAGGCGCCCGCCACCTCGCCCAGCTAGTTTTGTATTTTAGTAGAGACGGGGTTTCACCGTGTTAGCCAGGATGGTCTCGATCTCCTGACCTCGTGATCCGCCCGTCTCGGCCTCCCAAAGTGCTGGGATTACAGGCTTGAGCCACCGCGCCCGGCCCTGAATTTTTTTTTCTGCAATGTATTTGGCAGCCAAGTTTGACCTGAGCTGATGTGAAGCTATTTATGGTCTTTATTTCGTTCACATTGGTGAATACCTATATGTTTTGCTGCAGAAATAACAGTGTGCCTGACTGCTTCTGGGGCATTCCCAAATATGCAGCAAGTGCACTGTCTCACCTTTCTAGAATCTGAAAAAGTCTGAATTCGGGAGCATATCTAATGGTTTGGGTTTGGGGTAGGCAGTTGTGGACAGGCAAATAAAAGATGTGGGCCGGGCGCAGTGGCTCATGCCTGTAGTCCTAGCACTTTGAGAGGCTGAGGCAGGCAGATTGCCTGAGCTCAAGAGTTCGAGACCAGCCTGGGCAACATGGCAAAACCTCGTCTTTACTAAAAATACACAAATTAGCTGAGCCTGGTGGTGTGTGCCTGTAATCCCAGCTACTCAGGAGGCTGAGGCACCAGAATCTCTTGAACCCAGGAGGTGGAGGTTGCTAGTGAGCCGAGATCACACCAGTGCTCTCCAGCCTGGGTGACAGAGCGAGACTCCACCTCAAAAAATAAATAAATAAATAAATAAAATAAAATACATTAGATGGAGCCATCACCTGAGCCATCTCACAGAGCAGCATTGCCAGATTTCTTCCTATTCCTTTCTTCCTCCCACTCTTGGCCATGCAGGGCAGGGTGGGTGGTGGTGGGAAGGTTTGTTTGCTTGGAAGTCGTGTGCACGAACACATGCATACCCATGCTATTCCTCTTGGCCGGAGGTGGGACACCTTGTAGCGGGTGGATGCTTTGCTCGGGACCTCATGAAACCATCAAAGCCAGGCTTGGTCCTAGGGTGGGCTATAGGACCTGGGGCCCATGGTTTGTCTCTGTTTTGGACGTGGCTGCTGCCAGGCCTCGAGCTCCCTGCGAGAACCAGATCAGAGGGTACCCCTTCACATATCGTCCCTTACCCTCACTGCCTCTCCCAGGGGGCAGTCATCCTTGTGTTGGAGGGCACTGCCAAGTGCATGCTGACACCATTTCTTCTGTGCCCCCTGGGTGACCAGGCACAGCTAATGAGGGAAGCTGGGCCTTCCTAGTGCCAGGAATCCTGTTGGCGCTGAAACACCTGAAGGGGCTGTGGCGTGTGGAACTGCAGCTGCCTAGGAAGGAAGGCAATTAGGAGGGCTGCAGGTGGACCACCCTTCTTTTATGTATTTACTTTTACTCCCCAATAAGACATCTCCTTCGAGAGGCTTGTCCCCTGGCGTTGCTGGCCTGACTCCCTAAGGGAAGTAGCCTCTGCTCTAGGCTGCAGGCACAATTCCATTCCCATCACACGGGCTTTTTAAAGAGCCCACACACTTAAAAAGGACGATTTAAACGTCTCGCCTCAAGCCGGTGTTGTCAGCTAGCGGTAGTTTATCTCTGCGTTTGGGTTGTAAAACCCAGCAATTAAGAAAATCTGCTTCAGATTAATTGTAGCCTATGTTGGCTGAGAATGAGGCAGTGTGCTGTTTCGCTTGGGTTTCACAGCTTATGGGGCAGGGGAGCTGGAGCATGTGGGGAAACTGAGTCCCTGACAGAGGAGTCCCCTTGATGCAGACGGCACAGGGGGCAAAAGTGGGCAGGACTAGAATGCAGCCCCCCTCCTCCTCTGCCTATTCCTTGGCACTAGGGTGGCTGCTTGCATCTAGCTGAGCCTGGCTGCTGGCAGAGTTGGACAGGTAGGGACAGCCGCTGGTGACCCATGAAGTGGGAAAACCACGCCCTCCCGTCCTTATACGGCCACAGCTGCTAGGGGGTCTGAGACCTTGGGACCAACCTGCTGAGCTGTGGCACATGTGGTGCAGTCCGCTTCTTTTGCAAGGAGCCATATTTCTCTCTGGCTTCCATCTGTGGGCATCTGCACTGATCTCTTGCAGAGACAGGTTGTCTGAGGGTTGGTGGCTGGGAGAACTCAACTAGTGGGTGATACCTACTGTGTGCTGGGTGCCGAGCCAGGTGGTCACATCCCAGAGACCCATGCTGTCTGCTTTCCCCTTCCAATGTCACCAAACAGAACTGCCGGACTGCAGCAGCTCCTGCCTGCAACTCTGGGCCCCTGGAGGGAGCGTCCAGCCCTGGCGTGAGCCTCCCTGAGTTTGTCTTCTTGGCCTTTTTTCCTCTCTTCTCGTGGCGGGGCCACTGCCCTGATGCAGGGAAACGGACAGATTTGGCTTGCCCTTGGCATCTCCTCCCCTTCCTATCCTGGTTATCCTCAATAATCCCATGTGTGGCAATGGCATTCAACAGTTTACAAAGCATCTCCACAGCCATCATTCCCCTCTGACCCTCATTGCAGCCCTGTGAAGTAAGCAGAGCCAAGGAGGGGAAACTGAGGCTTGGAGTAGAAGGGAAGCTTGTGTAGGGCTATTTGGCCCTGGAGTAAGGAAGCAGGAGCCCTGGCTAGGGCCCAGTTTCCCAGCCCAGCTGGGCTGTGTGTGTGGGGTTACCTGGACAGTGAGGGGTGACATAGATGGTGAGGGGGTGCACGGGGAGATATCACCAACTCTTTTTTCTTGTGGTTCTCTTCTGAATCCTGATGGTAAGAGAGTGAAGTTGTGGGCTTTCCAAGGGGTCTCTAGGTCCAACTCCTGTCTGGTGGGCCCAGATCCCATAAGGATGAGGTTTGCACCCCACCTGGCCTGGCTACATCCTCTGGGCTGCCTGCTGGGCTTAGCTCAAGAATGGCTGAGAGGAGTCCATGGCAGGCAGGGGACAGTCCTGCTGCACCTGAAAGAAGAGTGCCCCATATCCCGCTCCTTGGGGATGGTGGCCTGGGCCTCTAGGGACGCCATGTAGGAGATAAGATGGATTTCTTTCTTTCTCCCTCTCCCTGTCCCTCTCCCTCTCCCTCTCCCTCTTTTTTTATGGAGTTTCGCTCTTGTTGCCCAGGCTGGAGTGCAATGGAACGATCTCGGCTCGCCGCAACCTCTGCCTCCCAGGTTCAAGTGATTCTCCCACCTCAACCTCCTGAGTAGCTGGGATTACAGGCATGCACCACCACGCCTGGCTAATTTTATATTTTTAGTACAGACAGGGTTTCTTCATGTTGGTCAGGCTGGTCTCGAACTCCTGACCTCAGATGATCTGCCTGCCTCGGCCTCCCAAAGTGCTGGGATTACAGACATGAGCCGTTGGCGCCTGGTCGAGATGGATTTAAGACCATGCTGCACTCCCCCTCCCCACTTCCTGTGCTTACTAAGGGTTACCACTGGGGAAGGGGGACCAGGCACTGAACTAGAAACTTCCCTTCAGTCCTCAAGCAAGGAAGGAGTCATAAAATGTTACCATCTTCATTTTATAGTTGAGGTTTGCGGCTCAGAGAGGGGAGGTCACTTGCCCCAGGTCACACAGCATGTAGATGACAGAGCCAAGATTCAAACACAAGCCCACGTGCTCACCTCCCTGCCCACCCCTCCTTCCTCCTGGGGGCCTGGTGCTTACTGGGGATGGGGCTGGGAGAGCCTGCAGGCTGTGGGTCTGCAGCATTAGTGGGTTAGTGGGAGCTGTTTCCCCAGGTCCTACTACCTGTACTGAGGCTGCCTCAGGTGGCTCTGACCCTCTTGCCACCTGCCCTGTATCTTGGCTGACCTCCAGGGGTTCCAGGGGTCAGTTTGGGCCCTGCCAATCAAGTGGAAAGCAGGATCCCTAAACAGGACCAGACAGCTACCACTAGCTCAGTGGGACCTTCTGGATGGAGCCTGTGTCCAGGTTCTTTTTCTGAGCACTCCCTGGGGTCTCAACAATGCTGCTCACCTAATAGTTGCAGGGCAAGGAAGGTAGGAGTCCCAACCCGGGAGGACTCAAGGTTTGCAGAGTCAGCCTCTGAGTTGTGGGAGCTTGAGCCTCCCACCCCTGCCATTTCGGGGCCTCAGTTTCCAAGTCTGTATAATGTTTTCCCATTTTACAGTGACGACTCTGTGTACAGGTTCTTTCCCACCTCCTGCTCAGCATGGGAGGGGTTGGGGGGTAGGGGCGTGAGGACTTGGTGAACTGCATGGAATAGGGCCACACTCCTGGGTCTAGGTTGGGTGGTCTGAAGCTCTTGTAGTTCCCAGAGCCAGAAGCCAACTTCAGGCTCTCCTACCTGCCGGAGTCCTGCTAAGGAAAGTTTGCAGTTGGGAGAACAGGTTGCCTCGGGAAGGAAGGTGGAGCAGGGCTGGGCATTAGCATGCAGCTTGCAGCCACACAGGCCTGTTTGCACGATGCCTCTGCCAGCCCAGCCTCCTCACTTCCCTGAGCCTCATGCTCGTCTTCTTTATTATGATTATTTTTGAGACAGGGTCTCACTCTGTTGCCCAGGCTGCAGTGCGGTGGCACAGTCATAGCTCACTGCCCCCTCAAGTTCCTGGGCTTAAGTGATCCCCTGGCTTTAGCCTCCCAAGTAACTGGGACTACAGGTGTGTACCACCACACTTGGCTAAATTATTTTAAATTTTTTTGTAAAGATAGGGTCTTGCTATGCTGCCCAAGCTGGTTTTGAACTCCTGGGCTCAAGGGGTCCTCCTACCTCAGCCTCCCAAAATGCTGGGATTATAGGCATGGGCCACTGTGCCCAGCCCTCGGTTTCCTTTTCTGTGACATGGAGATAACAATTGCTTTTACCCCAGGGTGTTGCTGTAAATACCAATAGAGCAGGTCTTCAGAAGATATGGTCTGACTCTGGGCCAGAAGTTTTCTGAAGGCTTCCCTCCATCCCAGTTGGTTCCTCTTTTTACCCTGTAATTTCTTTTATCCAGTTTTAAAATTCTCCCCTTCCACACTCTGGGGATGAAGGTTGAATAAGAAATCGAAAGTAGTCAAATGGCTAGCTCTTGTCTGGCTGTGCCCTGACCCGCGCTGTCTGATGGTCTCCTCTTGGGCCTCCATGCCCACACCTTTCAGTTGCCAGAGTGGCAAACACTGACCCAGTTTGTTCTGGACTAGGCATTTTACTGGCATCTCTAGTGAAATCAGCACAACTGCCCCTTGAGATAGGGACTACTATTGTTTTTTGGATGAGGAAGGGGAGGCTGAGTTAGTAAGTGGTGGAGTTGGGATTTCAACCAGATCTGGCTGACTCCAGGCTTATTTCCCTGTGGGCTGAGCACCTAAGGAGGCTCTGGGCCTAAAGGCGGAGCTGCAGACTGGCCAGTTTAGAGGCCATGGGAAGAGAATTTGAGGTCAGTGTTGGTGATGGAGTCGGTGATGGGGCTGGCCTCCTTCCTCCCCACTGGGCCATGGGCTTGTGCTTACCCCCAGCATTGTGCTTTCCCACCCTGCCCTTTTTTTCTGGGGTCCCAGCCCCCCTCCCCTGGCCTTTTGTTTCCCCTCCTCCATTGCCCTAATGATTTAGCCCAGGTGGCAAGTTGCATAGAGAAACTACTCCAGGGAAATAAGAGTCCTTACTACCAGCCTGGGCCTCAGGTGTGCACCCAGCGGCCCTCCCTGGGGCTCTGGTGAGCTGGGCCTCCCCCATCTCCAGCTGTTAGGCAGGAGCTGGAGAAGCTGTGTGTATTGTGTGCACATGTACTTGTGTGTGGTGTATATAACTCTGGGTATGTCTGTGCATGCATGCATGCAACTGAGTCTATATAACATGCATATGTAATTTAACGTGACTGTGTGTATAGAACTGTGTGTCTGTAACTTTATGCGTGTAGAATAGGCAACTGTGCATGTATGTAACTGTTCACTTATAACTATGTGTATGTAGCTGGTGTAATACATGATCGTGTATATAGAACTGTGTGTGTTTGTAACTCTTTGTGAATGTAACTGGCGTGTGTAGGTGACTGTGTGTCGTAGGTGTGTTTACGCCTCTGTTGAAGGCAGATGGGGAATGGGGAGGCATTAAAGGCGTGAGGATTGGGAGCGGGGCCCCAGGAACGTATGGTAGGGGCTACAGTTACCGCCTCTGCTGGTTAAAACACTCTTTGTAGAACAGAGCTACACACATGTTTAGATAATTAGAACAAAAGCCAAAAGAACAATTCCGTTCAAAGGGACGAAGCTGGGAGGCGGGGGCCAGCCAGGATCTGGGGGGCCGCATTCCGTCTCCCCAGCGCTCCCCGGCCTTCACTGCATTTTGATCGCACTATTTAGAAAATCCCTTTGTTGTAGGATAAACTGACATTGGCCTGCACATATCTGCTGTGAAGTTTGCTGTGTTCTGAGACCCACTCGGGACAGCCAGGCCATTAGGAGCTGATTAAATGAGCTAATTTTAATTTGTTCAGTGGTTACAGATGCAGAGACCTTTCCATGCCCTTTTCTTGAGGCTCTATTTATTTATTAATTTTCTTTTTTTCTGAAAAGAAAAAGACCTTCAGGTCTCCCTTCTGTCTTCCCATCCCCCCTTAAAAATAAACATATGAAAACATTTTTAACTAGAACTTCAGCTGGGAAAGAGACAGCTGGATATTGGCTTTGTGGGATTGGCCTCCAGAGGTACTGATGGGGAGCTCCCCGAGACTGTGAGCTGGGGTGGGGGGGCGGCGATGCCAGGGCTGGGCCACCCACTGTGGCTGAGAGCGAGGAGTCGAGGAGCCTCCATGAAGCCTGTCGGAGACCTCAGTCTCGCTTCCAGGCCTTTGCTCTTGCTGGTCCTGCTGCTTGGAGCTCATTTCTGCCCCTTGCTTCCTTCACTTGGCGAATTCTTCTTCATCCTGCTGGTCTCCACGGAGAGCCTGCTTTTTCCAGGAGGGCTCTTGCACCCTCACTGCGCCCCTGTTCTCCCCCCAGGCCCCACACACTTCTCCTAGCAAACACAGAGGATCAAATGTTGTCCCTCTCCCTAGGCTGTGAGCTCCGCAGGCCAAGAGCTGCCAGTGTGGCTCACCCTCCTACCCTCACCACCTAAGTGCCTGCTGGGTTGTAGGCACATCAGAGACATCCTGTGGATAACCAAATGGGTGAATGAATGAATGCATGAAAGGATGTGTGGGTGATGTCTGTATTTACCGAATGCCGCTATCCACCAAGCTCTTGATGGCAGGACCCTGGGGTCCCACCAATTTGGAAGTGCCGCCCCTTGGGCCTCAATGCACTGTTGAGAGTTGAATTTCCAAATATGGCGGTAGTGGGGACCTCAGGCCTGCCCGGCCAGGCCAGTCCCCAGCCCCAGGCCCAGCTCTGCTGAGAACCTGACCAAGGCTGAGCAGAGGGAAGCCAAGGGAAGAAAATTGCGCAGTTAGTTGGCTTTTTACAGCACTTACAGGCAAGCAGGCCTTGGGAGTACAATGTGCCCACAATGAGGGGTGTTCAGAGCACAAAAGAGCAGGGACCCTGGGGCTGCAGCCAGGGGCCACCCCTGATCTCGCTCAAGCTGCCTGGCCCCTCCTAGCTCGTTCGTTTTAACACCACCTTTCGCTCTGGTTGGGGCACCTTTCGGTGAGCAGCGGGGTTTTCCCTGGAGCTGTGCCCTGGCTGTGGCCCGGCCAGTTTCCAAGGCCTGGTTTTCATTTGCTGAGAGCTGCTTCCCGCAGACAGCTCCCCACCCACCCCACCCAGGGGCCTCCCAGGGGCCGTCCCCCCACACCCTGTCCTGGCAGACAAGGGCAGTGTCCGAGAGAGACCCTTTGCTCCCTCTCCGTGATCCTCCCTTTAACCCCAGCCTCAGCGCCAGGCCCTGGCATGGCGCCGGCCCCAGGCCCTCCTCCTCTCTGTAGAATCTCAGAGCTGGCAGGGGGGCCAGAACTCCCCTGTCGCCCCCGGGGCCTGGATCCCTCAACTGGGTCAACATCTGGCCGCGTGGCCTGAGCCCTGGGCCTCCTCTGTCCTCTTCCTCCCCATCTGTGCCTTTTCCCAGCCCCTTTTCTTCCCCAAGGCCCTTCCTCTCCCGCTAGCTGGGTCCTCCGCCAAGCGCCGCCGCGGGAGCAGCACACCCTCGGCCCATCCTTCTCCGCCAGCCCAGGCGGGCGGGTGGGGATGCGTCCCGTGGCTGAGATCGCCAGTGGGCCGGTGGGAAGCGTCTCTCCAGCCCTCGCCTGCTCTGCCGCCGGGTCCTGGGAACCCGGGCTCAGGTTCTGGCCCTCTTGGCATCGGCCAGCTTGCCCTGGGATGCCCTGGTGAGCAGGGGGAGAGGTAAGCGGAGGTACAGGACAGTGATGAGGGGGTGGCTGGGCTGGAAGAGGGAAGAATGAATAAAACAGGCTGGTGTCTGCACCGGAACGCCGAGTCCCCTTAGAGAGGCTCCCGGCGCATTGGGGAGCAGAATGTTTGCTGAGAGTGGAATGAAATCCAGAAGGAAGGAAACGTTTTCTCTGGAATGAAAGAGGAAAAGTGGGCGGCCAGCTGCCAAGCAGGTGGTGGTGGCCAGGGTGTCAGATCTGGGTCGGGCCCTGAGGCAAGGGGATGGGCGGACCCTGGGGCGCACCCTGACTCCTAGGTCTGGAGCCCCTCCCTTGCGTCTCTCCTGTCCTTCCCTCTGTGCCCCACCCATTGACCTCCTATCCCCCCTGTCTCCCGTGGGGAGGGCGGGCTTGCATCTGTGATGGTTTTTGCACCCAAGTGCTTGCTTGCCTCTGGCTCCTGCCCTCTCCCGTGCCCTCCCGAAGCCTCATGTCTGTCCCACTTCCTGCACCTCTGGCCGGGAGAGAGGCCACCAGAGTGCAGCTGCCGGGCCTGACTTTGCCACCTAAAAACATCCCATCCTGGGCACTGGTCCCCTCTCCAGCACAGAGGCGGCATGCTAAGGAGACATTGAGACCAGCCTCTGAACTACTGAACGCCAGACTATGATTCCTGATAGATTCCGCAGGGCCTGGAGGGGGCCTGGGGAGCCTCAGTGGTAATCGGGTGTTTCTCGTGGCCAGCCACTTGTTCTCCTCAGGAAGAGGCTGGTGAGTTTCTTTCTGTTTATGTGGTAACCAGGCTACCGAGATGGCAAACTTAGGTTCTGCAATTACACAGCGTTTCAGAAGCAAATTGATAGGATAACGTGTTATTATTGGCTACTGGGTTAATAGCTATTTTGGCAGGAGTACCAATCCTGCGTGGTGTTGCTGGCGCGGGGTGTGAGAATGGCGCGATGGGGTGGAGAGGAATGGTGGGTGCGCGTTGCACAGAGCTGCAGACTTGGGAGGACTCTGGGGGCCTCCTCTGCCAGCGCCTGCTTGGATAATGCTCAGTTCTGATTAGCTGTTGCGGAAAACAAGACCAGAGAGGTTGAGAGACCAGCGTCAGATCACACAGTGAGTTGATGCTGGGGTTGGATTTTGGGTCCTGTGGGGTTTTGGATGACAGCTTGGTCTGTGATCTTAGAAGGCAGGGCATATACCTTCACACTGAGCCCCATGCAGGCATCTCAGAAAATGTGCCTTGAAAAGTTTGCATGCTCTAGCTTCAGGGTGCTTGCACCTGCTAGATCCCTGCCCGGGATCCTGTCTCTCTAGATTCCACCTTGGCCTGCTGCCTTGTTTGCTTCTAGTGTCTGCTCAAGTGTTGCCTTGTCACCTGTCCGGAGTGGCACCCCACCCTCCACCCTTTTCCTGCCCTGCATTTCTTCATAGCAACACGTGATTTACTATAGACTGATTTATTCCTTCTTCAGCAGGAAGATTTAGTCTCTTCTCTTTGCATTGTAAGCTCACTGAGGGCAAGGACTTTGTTTCTTCATACCCTATCCCCAGATCCTCGAACAGGGCTGGCAGAGTAGGCACTGATTCATATTTATAGAAGGAATAAATGAATGTAAATTGCAATGTCATTTTAAAAAATGGCTGCCATATAGCAGGTGACTCGCTGTTTGTCCTTCCTCTTGGAGGATGGTTGGAGTCAGGGGGCTCCTGTTATTCCTGTCCCTGAGAGGAGGTCTGCAGGCCCTCCTTTGGGGCTCATCAGGAGATCATTTCTTCTTGGAGACTAAGGGAGTTCAGAAGGGAGTGGATTCCTCTTCACTGGAAGAGACCAAACCTCTTTGGAGAAGGGATTTAAGGACTGGGTGGGGTGGACCAGAGCCCTTCAGGGGCGCTGGCTTTCTTTATGACATGACATTGGCAGGAGTGACATAAGGAGGTGGTAAATTGGGGATGCCCGCGGAAAGGGTAACCTTGGAGTGGGGGTGGAGTTCCCCAAGGGCCGGGGTCTCACGGTGAGCCACGGCTCTGCCCAGCGATTTCCGTGTTTGCTGCCAGTGGTCTGGAAACCACACACAATGATCTGTTCATTGAGCATGTGCCATGTGCCAGGTGTGGGGCCAGCGTGCTTCACCTGCCGTATCTGATCTCATCCTCTGCACAACCCGAGGAGGCAGAAGGGATTCTGCCTGTTTTTCCTCTTGGTGAAGATTAGAGAGGTCCATTAATGTATCCTGGTTTACACCACTGGTCAGTGGTGGAGCTGTGATTTGAACGGAGGCTCTTTGGCTCCAGAGCCTTCTTGGACATGATCCTGATGCCCCGGAATGCAGCCTCCATGGTACAGGGCTTTGCTGGGTGTGCTCACTGCCCCAGAAATTGCAGCAGAGCCTGGCACAGACGAGGCACTCCATAAATATTTCAACAGTGCAGTTGCTGGCTGATCGAGTGAGTGGATGCGAGGAGTTTCCCAAGATGAGCGGGAAGTGCTCACTTTTTACTGTTGGTCCATTGGACAGAGAGAGGGAAGCCCAGGCTGGGAAGGAGGTGACACTGACTTGTGCTTGACTGGCCCGACTTCCTCTTGAAAAAATTACAGGGGTGCTGCTTGGCTGTGCATTCCTTGTGGAGGGGTGCATTTGTTCACATGTCCTGGTTAGAAAGTAAGGAAGTTTCTGGTGAGTTTTGGGGGTCCCCCCGGTGGGGAAGACACACATGCCTGCACGCATATACATGCCTACTCACATACCCTTATTCTCCAGTGTGGTGTGTGAAGAAAGGCATCCACTTGAGGGGTTTTCCTGGAAAATATGGAGACCCCACCCCAAATCCCACTGTTGAGTCTGTATCTTTTTTTTTTTTTTTTGAAACGAAGTCTCACTCTGTCACCTAGGCTGGAGTGCAATGGTGTGATCTCGGCTTACTGCAACCTCCGCCTCCCAGGTTCAAGCAATTCTTCTGCTTCAGCCTCCTAAGTAGCTGGGATTACAGGTGCCCACCACCACGCCCAGCTAATTTTTGTGTTTTCAGTAGAGACAAGGTTTCACCATGTTGGCCAGGCTGGTCTCGAACGCCTAACCTCAGGTGATCCACCCGCCTCGGCCTCCCAAAGTGCTGGGATTATAGGTGTGAGTCACCGCACTGGCCTGAGTCTGTAGCTTTAAGAGCATGGAATCTAAGCTTATTATCTTATTAAATCTATCCATTTGTTTGGCTCTGGTCTGAATAAGTAAGCCCCCCGCCACCCCCAGCCCCACCCAGCTCCGTGTCTCCTTTGTTTTAATGCCATTTCTTCAGGATTCAGGCTGAGGCTGGGTAGCTGGGCTGTTCCTTCTGCCTCCATCCATGCATCTTGACCCCCATACCCTTGCTGCTTCCCTGGCTCCAAGAGACTCTTTCAAAAAAAAATCGTAACAAATTCAGGCCCCACTGAAGGCTAGAGTAATTGCATTCTGCTGTAATGAGAGGGGGCCCCAGGGACGTTGGTGATGCTGGACAGGCTCTGCTGGGGACAGCCCCACTGGACCCAGGTGGTCAGGAGGGTGGTCAGGTCAGCCTCATTTACTCCCTGGCTTCCAGCTGGAAGCTCTGCCCCCAACTCCTAGGCCCCACCTTACAGGGGTCTCTTGAGTGGCTCCTTGCTGCGTGATTAGGCTATTCATTCATTCATTTATTTATCCATTCGTTTTCTCATTTTCTCATTCTGTATTCATTCATACCATAGTTTTCAAGTGCCTCCTTTAGACAGAGCCCTGGACTTCAATATTTCATCCATCCATCCATCCATCCATCCCTTTATTCATTTATTCATACCACAGTTACCAAGAGCTTCCCATAGACCAGGTACGCATTCATTCATTCATTCGTTCATTCATTCATTCATCAAGCAGATAGTTCTTGCCAGGCACCTTGTGGGGGCTCCCAGGAATCCAGGAATCCAGGGCTTATCAGAATTGTCCCCAGGCAGTACTAAAGCAGGAGTACCTGCGAGGAAACCTTAATCACATTCTTGGAAGAAGATAAAAAAGCATAAGGGAAGTGGTTGAGAGGTATAGTGCGGGTGGAGGAGGAGGAAAGAAGGTGCCGCTCCCTTCTGGCCCTGCATCCCACCCTGACGAGAGACCTGACTAAAGTGTGCATCCATTGACTCATTTCACAAATATTGAGGGACTACTGTGTGCTGGGTGCTGGGAGGAGCTGGGAACCAGCTGGGGACCATGGAGCCGCCCGTGGCAGACTGTAGGCCCAGCACCACCCTCAGGGGTGCTGTCAGCCTGAGCTGGGATGGGGATGGCATCTCCCCTTTCCAGACCCCACTATGAGAAGGGTACCAGTGCCTGCAGCATTGGGCACGTGAAGTGCCCCGTGTGCCATGTGCAGGATCCAGGATGACTGATAGCTCTCCATCAGTTTCTCTCTCCCCTGCATTACATCTGTCCACCCGGCCTCCTCTTGAGCATATGTGTGTCAGGGGTGTGTTTCCCATAAACCCCACATCTCAACGTTTCATACAGCTGATGAGTTAGGCGGCCAGATTCTCCTGGCTCTGCTGGACTCTGCCCTGGGGCAAGTCCCTCCCTCAGACCTCAAGGGCCTCAGTATCCTGATGTGTACAGTGCACAATACATCTGTAAAATGGGTCTAGTGAAAGGATTATGTGTGGCTTAAATATGTTAAATAAGTAAAACAGCCCAACACAGTGGCTCACGCCTGCAATTCTGATACTTTGGGAGGCTGAGGCAGGAGGATTGGTTTAGCCCAGGAGTTTGAGATCAGCCTGGCAACATACATAGTGAGACCTCATTTCTACAAAAAAATGAAAAAAATTAGCCAGGCGTGGTGGCACACCTGTAGTCCCAGCTACTTGGGAGGCTGAGGTGGGAGGATCACATGAGCCTAGGAGGTTGAGGCCACAGTGAGCTGTGATTGTGCCACCACACTGCAGCTTGGGCAACAGAGTGGGACTCTATTTGAAATTTTAAAACCCAACCCCCACCCCAAACAAGTAAAACATCAAAGACTAATAGTGATAAGTAAATAAATAATATAGGTTTTTTTTTTTTTTTTTTTTTTTTGAGACGGAGTCTTGCTCTGTCGCCCAGGCTGGAGTGCAGTGGCCGGATCTCAGCTCACTGCAAGCTCCGCCTCCCGGGTTGACGCCATTCTCCTGTCTCAGCCTCCCGAGTAGCTGGGACTACAGGCGCCCGCCTCGTCGCCTGGCTGGTTTTTTGTATTTTTTAGTAGAGACGGGGTTTCACCGTGTTAGCCAGGATGGTCTCGATCTCCTGACCTCGTGATCCGCCCGTCTCGGCCTCCCAAAGTGCTGGGATTACAGGCTTGAGCCACCTCGCCCGGCCAAATAATATAGGTTTTAAGAAAGCCTGGCATGTAGGAAGTGTCCGGTGAGTGTGACTGATGTTCAGGTCTGTTTATTGAGCAGGGGCACACAATGAGGCACACAGATGAGGGCCTGGTTCCAGTGGGAGGAGGTGGTGGCCACTCAGTCTGAGAAAGCAGGGACAGGCAGGGCGCTGGGGAGGGGGTTCCTAGGAAAGGGTCAGCGATGCTGGGAAAGGGTGGGAGACCCACATGCAGGGCTGGGGCAGCCTTCAGCCATGAGGCTTGACAGCCCAGCCACAAAGTCCACGATGACAATTACTCTAGGGGTGGAAATATGAAAATTAGGGGAAAATTGGAATTTCCTCTGCCATGTCGTAGATTTGGTGAGTTTAGGGGTGAGTGGGGCCTGCAGAGGAGCCGCTTGGCTAGCCCAGTACATCCTCAAAAATGCTCTGGCTCTTCTCTTCCTGGCCCTCCTCAGGCCCTGGGCTCCTTGCAGCGCCCAGCCCATCTCTTCTCTCCTGCCTGCCTCTGGCCAGGCATGGTGCTGGGGATACAGCAGCTATGAAGGTGCACCCCATCCCTGCACTGCCCTGTCTGGAGCGGGAGAGGGACAGACCAAGAGCTGCAGTCACTGTAGTATGGGCCAGGGCAGTAGGACCTGCGCCACATCTAGGGCTGCCCAGCCCAGTTTCTGGTGGTTCATGCGTGTTTAACCCAACTACATCTTTATTTTAATGAGCGTTACAAAAACATCATACTCATGATTTCATCAATATCATGATTTAGGATTACACTTGGGTACCTGGCATTGTTAGTCCTGAGGTCATTGAAAGGACAAGGTTGAGTAATAGTATAGGACACAGACCCTGACGGCGGCCTCTCAGTGACTTGAGTATGGCAAATCCTGGCAGGCGCAGAGAGGGGGCTGTGGAGGGGGCTGTGCAGGCTGAAGGACGTGGCTTCCGAGTCTGGTGCCACCATGTGTGGCAGTTGTACCTTAGTCAGTGTGGCAGGGAGGGCCCCTGAACACAGAGCCTGAGGCAAGGGCTTAGTGCAGTGTATGTGGCAAGGAGGCACTCCCAGGAAGTAGGACAGAGAAGACAGGGCCAGGGAAAGGCCGATTTTGGGGTGCAGTGTTGAGCCTGCTGCTATAGACCGCTGGTCTTGAACCTGCCAAAACCTTCGTGTCTGTGCAGGATGCCCCAGGAATGGTCTTCAGAGGAGCCCACTGGCTCCAGGTCCTTTTAGGTGAAGGTTGCCCCTGGGGGCATCACCTCTCCTGCCTTTGGGGTCAAGCTTGAGACAGGCAGACACCGGGAGGCGGGGCCTCAGGCCCTTTTACTCAGACTGTCCCCTCAGCTGCTGAACTCCCAGGGGGCCACTGGCTGCGATGCACCCAGGTCCCTGAGTTCCTCCGTCCCTCAGCGTTCCCTTCCATAAAATGGGACCAAGCTCATGACTGTCTCCTGGAGCTGCTGGAGGGCACCTGGCACATGGCCGGAGACAGGGAGTGTTTTTGGGGAGTTTCTCCATCCTCCAGATGCGTGGGGTGGGACCCTGGGGCTGGGCCCTGGATGGGATTTGACTGAGAAGCAGGGGATCTGTGGTTTGAGGTCAGACAGTGTGTACACCTTGTCTGTGGAAGCTCCAGCCAAAGGAGTGTGTCACCCTGGGAGGTGTCTGGGCTGAGAATATGGACCCAATCCAGACATCCTTTCAGGCCGGGCTCCATGGGAGGCCACCTCCTTGGGAGAATGCTTGTGCCCCTGAGCGGGTGTCACTCCCTCTCTGTCCCTGGGACATGGTGGTTCACAAACTCACATCCTGTGGTGGTTAGGAACACAGCCTCTGAGGTCAGTGAACCCGTGTTCAAAGCCCTGCTAGGCCATTTCCACCTGTAAGGCCCTGAGCCTGTCAATTAACCTTTATAAGCCCCAGTTTTCTCATCTATAAAATGGGGCTTGTAATAGGAACACATCAGATTGCTGTGAATATTAAAACAAGACAACCCAATTTTTTTTCTTGGAGACTAAAAATAAAATGAGACAACATGTGGCATGGATCAAACACCCAAGAAATATGTGGCACTTAATAAACGTCATTGATTAGACCTATATGTACATATGCAATGTATGATATAGAATCCAAAATATAACCTATTAATTATTCTTCAGTGTTGCCAGTTGGTCTAAGCTCAGAGTTCTAGCTTGGAGGCATTATGGGGTTTTCTGATACTGGTTTTTGGGAAAATTACAAGATGAACTTGGTCATCCATTTGCCCGTTTGCCTTTTTTTTTTTTTAAGAGAGTCTTACTCTGTTGTCCAGGCTGGATGTAGTGGTGCAATCTTGGCTCACTGCAACCTTTGCTTCCTGGGTTCAGGTGATACTCCTGCCTCAGCCTCCCGAGTAGTTGGGGTTACAGGCGTGTACCACCACACCTGGCTAATTTTTATAATTTTAGTAGAGACGGGGTTTCACCATGTTGGCCAGGCTGGTCTCGAACTCCTGACCTCAGGTGATCCACCCACCTCAGCCTCCCAAAGTGCTGGGATTATAGGCGCGAGCCACCGCACCTGGCCTCCGCTTGCCCATTTGCATTGAGAGCTTCCTCTGTCTGCATCTGTGGTAAGAAAGTCACATAAACCAGCTGCATTCAGTCCTCCATCCCAGTGTAGACGGTATGGAAGACTGGAAGTTAGAAGACCTTTGACTCGGGTCCCTAGGTAGGCAGGGTGGGGGTTGGAGGAGAGAGGGAGATGGGACAGACGCTTGGAGAGCTGGAGACTTGCCCTGGACGGGATGAACAAAACCCCCACTGGAGTTACCTCGTGCACCCACTTAGCATTCAGCGCTTCAATTGTATGTGCTCTGCAAGGGAAAGACTGCGTGGGTTTGTGGAAGAAAAGTAATTTAGCAGTGTGGGTTCAGGGGCGAAGTGACCATGAGACGGATGCTGTTCTGGGGCTTTTGACTTCCACACTCCCCTCCTGTGGGAGCAGACGCTTGTCCAGCATGTTGAGGTCTATGGTGTGTATTTGGGAACACTGTGGCTCTTTCACACAGACGACATGGCAATTTATTCCAAAAGTGGAGGAAAAGTTGACTAGGTTGGACTCACCAAGGGATGGTGCGTCCATCCCCCTCCGTGCCCCAGCAGGGGTCCTTGTGGGGGGGAGTTGATACTTCTGCTGTCCATAGTGACTTGAGTGTTCAGCCCCCACTTGAAAGGGGACCCATTCCGATTGTGCAAGGGTTTTCTCCTGCAGGGGCACCTGATTTTGGCCGTCGAGAGCCCTGGGTTGTTGGGGTCACTGATCACTGTTTTCCTTGAAATGGGTTCTGCTTATAGGCTAGAGATCATTTAAATCTCAGTCATTTGTAGACCCAGAGTTACGGGAGGTCTAGAAAGAGCCCTGGGCTGGGGAGTCTGGATCCCATTTACTCATGAGCTAGTTTTTCAGATAGTGTTGGTGGTTGCTGGGGCCTGTGGAATGGAGTTCTTGGCTCCTTTGCTTGGTATTTAAGGTCTTGACGATGGGCTCTCATTGCACCTTCTAAGCTGCTTCTCCCACTGGTACCCAAGCTTCAGCCATGGCTCCCACCATTCCTTCTTCCAGGAGGCCTTCTCCTCCCATCTCTCTGTAGCTGGGGGTCCCAGGCTTTAGTCATTTGCATATCTCTACTGTGATTCTTGCAACATTTGAGTATCACTGATGCTATGATTCACCTAGTATTTTTCTTTGCTGGTTCTTTTTGTGGTTAAATTAATTCATTTACTTCATTCTGCAAATGGAAAACCAGTATGATTTACTGTAAGATGACAGTAACCTTAAAAGTAAATGAAAAACAAAACTGAAGAAAATCCCATGCTCGTGCTATTCCAGCCAGGAGTTGCTTTGTTCTGGAAATGCTAAGCATGGGGTCTGCCCTCTCTTTTGTTGAAATGCTGGAGAGGAGTTAGAGACAGCCTTTCTCCCTGGCCTAATCTGAAGGCTGACAACAGAATGGAAAGGGCGCTAACTTTCTCATTTGTGCATCAGGGTTATTTAAGACCATCTTGGCTGCTCCCTAAAATGATCACAGGTCCTACCAATGGGAGGTAGCCCATGTTTGGAAGAACACAGGTCAGTGGAGCTCCTACTCCTTCTTCAAAGCCCAATTTGAGTGCCCCAGCCTCCCATGATGGCACCTCGTCTGTGCCTTTCCATTCCCAGCCCTCCCGGGCTTGGAGCTTCTGGCGCCCAGTGGCCTTGGCCAAGGGAAAGTTCCCTACAACCCTGCAGGGACAGCATGAGCTCCTTGTCCGTACCCCTACCTGGGGCCTGTGCCCTGCGCCCCCCCGGGATGTATTGGACTGCCATCTTCTGTAGGCCCAGATAAACACCAGGAAAGGAGGAAATGAGGACCTACTCTTAGCCACGCGGGAGACCACTCCTCCCACCACCACCTGTGAGATGCTTGGGGAGGTAGGCAGAGCTGGGCCCCAAGTCATGGCTTGGGCTTCGGTGGGCAGTGACCACCGCGGCTTGAATGAAGGCTCAGGAGCTGGAGAGGGCGAGGCATGCTCAGTGTACCTCTTTGATGACAGTGGGTGGTCTTGATGGCTTTCTGGAGAACTATGGAGTTATTCCAGGCTCCTTCTACTTAATTACTGTGGAAGTCAGGGCCCTCACCCTCTCTATGTCTTGTATGTTTGATCTGTAAGATGGGGGTTAATGGTGGTAGTGGTCACCACATAGGATGGAGGTGAGGGTTTAACAAAATGGAGCTTACGAAGAGTTTGGCATCATATCTGGCCACAGAAAGGGCTCTGCAGAGGCTGTCAGTCTGAAGTTCAAAAAGTGGTTCACTATGACCATGCCCCAGACCCAGAAAGGTGCAGGAGACACAGGGACACCCCAACCACTCAAATATAAACAGGCAGTGCCCTGAAGTCAGTGAGGATGACAGAGGCAGTCAGGGCAGGCTTCCTGAAGGCAGTGTCTTGTAGGATGGGAATGTGTTAGCCAGGATAGAGCAGGTTTGGCATGCCACAGTGGCAGTACAAGCCTCCAAAAGTGTTGTCCATCTCCCTCCCTGCAAGAAAGAACATCTGCTTCCTCCAAGTCATCAGATGGAGATGCAGCTCTGGAACCCTACCCACCCCTTTCCCTGGAAGTGGCAAAGGGGATGCCCGAACATCTCTCAGAGGCTCCTGAGCACATCCAGACCTTAGCTCTAACTTCTGCACCTAAAATGTGTAGATGGGAAAAATGCTATCCAAACATGCCTAATCCCAATCAAAGGATTATTTTCTTACAGAAAAGCTTCACCTATACTTAATAGTTTTAAATTGTTCCGGGTACCAATTAGACTTTTAATTTTGCTGTTCCCTCCGGCGGCTGGAGGATGTGTGTGGTTTGCGTTTAATCAGAGTTGAATTCTTTTTTTTTTTTTGGTGGTTCTCGGCGAGGGAAGGAGATGAGGAACCCGTTCAGGGTTTCCTTCTGGTCCTCCCAAGACTTGTGTGGGGTGTAGAGGTGCTGGGCAGCTCTGAGTTCGGGGTCCTCTGTCTGGGCAGGAGGGGACGCCTCCAGAGTGGGGAGCCCAAGTCCCCTCGTACCCGCCTGAGGTTTCGCCGCTGCAGCCTTGTCTGGAGAATCCAATGCCGCATTAAATATATGGATTATCCAAAAATTACTGCAGCAATGGGGTGAGTTATTATTGATTCACAGAGCACGACAAAACATCACTGCATGAATTAGCAAACAGCTGTTTCTAATTTGAGTTTAGAACGGTACACAGAGGAACTTGTTTCTCTGTTCACTCCTTTCATTTATAATGAATTTTAATCACCGCTACAGGTGAGAAAAATGTAGAAACAAGCTTGTATCTTGTGGAAGAAACAAAGGAGAGACAGATGCTAACAGATTTCCAGTCTGTGATAAAAGGGATGTTTTGGTACACTTTACATGTAATTAGAGCGCAGCTGTTTCCAGTCCCAGGTCCACGAACACGGCCGAATGTGGGCTCTGCCGATCTCCAAAGGGAGTCAAGAAAAACAGTGATTCAACCCCGAAAGCATTTTGCTTTCTCTCGAGTGGAGCAGAGCGCCCTTTGCGCAGGCCCTTGGCGGTGTTGCTTCGTGAAGCTCACGGAGATGACTTCACAAGGCACCAACTCCTTGTGAAAAGGCGGGCAGGCGATGTCAGGGTGCGCAGGAGGCCCACAGCAGGAGGCTGGCAGGAGAACCTTCCAGAGCTCCTGAGTTCCTAGCGCCCTTGGGGAGTCCCTTGTAGGGGCAGACTTGGGGGGCTCTTCTTTGCTGGCAGGAGTTGATCACTACGCTCCTCTTTAGCAAGTTTGATCACAGCCAGCTCTCGGGTGAGTTGATGAGCGCTGGCTTTTTTTTTTTTTTCCCTTTCCTAGTCTGTTTAATTTCTGCAATAAAACTCGAGCTCGATTGCATTTTCAATATCAGTGCTAAGTAAATTTGTCTAAGGGATGGAGCTGCCTGGCAGGCTGTGTGTTCTGCGAGGTCAGAGGCTTCAAGGGGAAAGGTGGACGCGTCCTTGCCCTGCATGTCCAGGAGCCTTGTGGGGGCGGGGAGGGGGTGTGCTGGGAGTCTGAGCCTTGTCCCCCCACCCCTCCACCATGAGGTGAGGGGACCCACGTCCAAGCCATGGATGGCTGCCGGTGCCTTAGATTCTCTGTTTCTATAATGAGAGCGTTGGGTTCCACCTTTATAATGAGGGGTCTTGAAACTCCTTTCAGGGCTGATGTCCTGGAATTGTGAACGGCAGGGGCCCTCTGATAATTTTGGCAGGTTGAGTTTGCTTTGCTTGAAAACCATCTTGTGCACGGGTAACTGTAGGTTTAGTTTAGACCCTCTTGGTTATCAATCAGGGCTCAGGGAGATGACACTGTGTCTTGTGTCCATTCAAACCATCCCAGCCATTGCCAGCCTTTCCTTACCCTGTGACCACCTTATGGTGAGTTGGGAGCCAGCAGCCGGTGACTATTTTAGGCATTATAGAACATTTGTTATAATGCCTTACTGATTTCACTGATTTTTTTTTTTACTGAATTCATTGATTTCATCTTTAAAACAACTCTATAGCTGGGTCTATATATAGTCATACCCATTTTACAGATGTGAAAACTGAGACAGATTTCTCCATCTGTAAAACGGAGCAATGGTTATTCACTTGGCTAAGGTCACACACATTGTAAGTGGGGGAGCTGGGACTCTAAGCCCTGCTGCTGGCTCTCAGCCACCAGACAAACACAGATGCCTTCAGGGCCCGGGACACCCCCTAATGGGGAGGGAAGTCCTGGGGTGCTGGACATGCAGGGAGGTGGGGGGCCCTGCTCCAAGAAGCCCCAGCTGAGCTCCATCTTCCACATGCCAGATGCAGAGTCTGTGCTCCCAGGCCTTCTCCTTCAAGAAAATCCAGAAGTGGGCCAGGCGTGGTAGCTCATGACTGTAATCCCAGTGCTTTGGTAGCCTGAGGCAGAAGGATCACTTGAGTCCAGGAGTTTGAGACCAGCCTGCGTGACACAGAGAGACCCTGTCTCTACAAAAAAAAAATTTTTAAATTAGCCAGGCATGGTGACACGCAACTGTGGTCCCAGCTACTTGGGAGGCTGAGGCAGGAGGATCGCTTGAGCCCAGGAGGTTGAGTCTGCAGTGAGCCATGATTGCATCACTGCACTACAGCCTGGGTGACAGAGGGAGACCCTGTCTCTAAGGAAAAAACAAAACAAAACAAAACAAAACAAAAACCCAGAAGTGACTGTGAATTAGGGAACAACAACAACAACAACAAAAAAAATTGGGAATTCTTGATTTGTAAATGTTGGCAGTTTTACAAAATCACTAATACTGATAACTGGGTGGCCCCCAAACTGTCCAGTGGGAGGATAGCCATGGTAACCTATGACCCACTGCTCAGGGCATCATTTCTCCCAGTCCAGCTGGCTAAGAGCCCCAGGCTGGAAGTTAAGGTCCAGCTCTTGCAGTCACTTTGCGATGTCAGGATGTGACCTAACCTCTCTGTTCTTTTTCCTCATTCCTGGGGTGACCACACAACTTACTGTGTAAGCTCAGCTGTTCATGAGGGTGAAAGGGATTCACTTAACGGGATGGGATGCTGGGTTGCATCCCAGGATGCCTGGGTGTGTGGCACCCCACTTACTTGTAATATGGGGATAATAACAGTAACAAAACCACCACGACCACCACCACTGCACAGAGTTGCTCCAGATGTCAAATGAATAATGGGTGTGAGGTGCGGTGCAAAATGTTAAATGCCCTATAGATGATGGGATTTACGATGAATGATAATACTGTCAGTTACATTAGGAACCCCTTTATTTTCTTTAGCCAATGTTCATCCAATGTTTAGCAGTATGTAAACATTAACCACTTTGTAAGGTAGTTACTTTTAGTTTCCCCATCCTGTGGATGAGGACATACGCACTCAGAGACGGCAGTAACTTGCCTGTGGTCTCACAGCTAATGATGGCTGAGCAAGCCAGTGCACGCTCTTACTCATGGCTCTGCTGTCCCTCAGGACTGACGTCTCCCTGCAATTGACTGAGTTTCTTCAAGCTTAGCAGCCTAAGCTAAGTTTTGAGTCCCTGGAAGTTTTGTTAAGGGCTTTGGTGGCAGCTGTTCACTGTCACATGGCATTTCAGCAGCCCCCAGAGCTGGCTGGAGAAGGGCAGGCCTGGCCATTCTCTGTCTTTGAGATGTCTCTGAGTCTTTTTTCTCCCAAATTGAAAGAATGATCCCTACTTTTCCTTGCTGTATTCCTTGGGGATGATGAGATCACATTCGTAAGAAAGTCTCAGCTCCCTGGAGGAGGAATGAGTGAATAGGAGCTGCTGTTATTTTTGTTAATAGCATAATTCTAACTCAAGATTTCAGGCAGAGCCATGTCAGATTCTGGTCACCTTTGTGGGGCTCCTTGGCCTACCTCTGAGGAAAGAACCTCTGACAGCCTCATCCCTTTCCTTTCCCAGGGTGGACTTTTGATGTCCCAGGGGTCAAACTTAATCCTTTACACTTCTCCTGTCCCTTTAGGAAAGTCAGATATCTAGATACAGTACTGATGCTACCATTAAAGGGACTCTCTTTCTCTCTCTCTCTCTCTCTCTCTCTATTACTTCAAAGCAGTAAAGGGTTGCTTTAGCGTTTAATGTTTAAACAGTGATTAATTGACACAGAGATTGGGCAGATAAGAGCATAGAAACCTAAGAATGCTGGGTACCTCTACACTCTTTGGAAAACTGGGTATTTAGGGCAGGCTCCCTAAATATGTGCTGAATTAAAAAACCACCCAAACTAAGAGATAGTAGAGAGCTGGGATACCTACCGCCTGACACTTATTCTGTACCCAGGGCAGGCATAGACATCATTAATTGATAACAGACTCTAAGAGCTACAAAGCCTCTTAGAGACCTGTTCGTCAGATTCTCTCTATCAAGAGTTGGGGAAATGAAAGCACAAAGAGGGGATATGCTTGCCCATGGTTACACGGTTCTGGAGTCTGAACCTGGTGCAGTAGTAATCTCATCCACTATGGGTCGTGGCACCACACTCTGGGCTTGAGGTTCTGCCCCCTTAGTCATCCCTTTTTTCCCCATGAAAGGTAGCATGTACTTCCATCTGAGTAGTTTTATTAACCTGTTTCCTGCTTGTGAAATTTTGGGTGTCCAACAGACTTCTTTCATCTTGTACTCTCTCTGTCCTTTTTGGTTCAAGCTGGCAGTGTTTCTGCCAGTATAAACTTTTCAAGAACCTTGTGAGTCTCCGGTGTATGTCATGGGTATTTTCTCCATTATTCAAGATGGTCCTCCACAGATATTTCCTGGATAATCCCTTCTCTACTTTTGTCTTTTGCTGAGATCACTCCAGAGCAATGCCCCCAAATTTCCTAGATGCTCTCTAATTTGATCTAGGAGATCTGCAAGTCACACCCTTAATCTCATCAAAGAGCCTTTGGTGTGACTCAATACTCAATACTCTAGTATTTTGATTTTTCTGAGATATTAGCAATATGTGCAGTCCTACCTTCAGTTTTTTCTCCAGAGCATGCTTTCTTGTAAGTAAATCTGTTAGAGTATTTCTGCAATCTGAGAATTTACAAAATCATTAATTTCTGGTTCATTTTTAACAGTTTGTTTTTGAGACAGAGTCTTGCTCTGTCACCCAGGCTGGAGTGCAATGGCATGATCTCAGCTCACCGCAACCTCCGCCTTCTGAATTCAAGCGATTCTCCTGCCTCAGCCTCCTGAGTAGCTGGGAGTAGCTGGGATTACAGGCATGCGCCACCATGCCCAGCTAATTTTTGTATTTTTAGTAGAGATGAGGTTTCTCCATATTGGTCAGGCTGGTCTTGAACTCCCGATCTCATGTGATCCGCCCACCTCAGCCTCCCAAAGTGCTGGAATTACAGGCGTGAGCACTGCGCCTGGCCTGTTTAACAGTTCTTTTCTTAATCTTTTTTCTTTTTAGCAGCAAGAAGAAACCAGCCCATACCTTCCACGTTTTGCTTGGAAATCTACTTAGCTCAGTATCTAAGTTTATCCATGAAAGTTCTTTTCCCCCACATAACTGTGAGTCATAATTTCACTTTGCTTTCTGCCACCAAATATCAAGGATCTCCTTTCCTTCAGTTTCCAATAACATATTTTTGATTTCCTGATAAGCTGTCACTATCAGTGCCTTTATTAATATCCATATTTCTCTTAATAGTTTGTTCATGATGATTTAGATATTTCCTAAAGTGATTTAGGTTTTCTCTAATGTGTTCCTTACTTTCTTCTGAGTCTTTATTAACAGAGTCATTAATATCCATGTTTCCATTAATCTGTTCAAGGCTACCTAGGCTTTTAAATAAACCATACTCCTCAAAATTCTTCTACCCTCTGATCGCTGCCCAATTCCAGAGCCACTTCCATGATTTTAGGTATTTGTTCTTGTAGTACCCCACTCCTGATACCAAAATCTGTATTAGTTTGCTATTACTGCTGTAACAAATTACCATAAACAGTGACTTAACATGACAAACAAAAAAATAGTATCTTACAGTTCTGTAGGTCAGAAGTCTGACCCAGATGTCACTGGGTTAAAATTAAGGTGTTGGCAGGGCTGCATTCCTTTCTGGATGCTCTTAGGGAAAAATTCATTTCCTTGCCTTTCCAATTCTTAGAGGCTGCTCACATTTCTTGGCTTATGGCCTCCTTCCATCTTCAATACTAGTAATTGCTGGTTGGGTCCTTCTCATATTGCATCACTTCAGCCTCCTCTTCTGCCTCCCTCCTGCACATTTAAGGACCCTTGTGATTACAATGAACCCTTGTGGATAATCTAGGATAATCTCTTTAAGGTCAGCTGACTGTCAACCTTAATTCCATTTTACCATGTAACGTAACATTCATATGTTCTAGGAGTTAAGACTTGGACATCTTTGGGGTAATTATTATTCTGCCTACCACAACCTCCAGGTTTGCTTCTGCACAGGCCATTTAAGCAGCAGGCTGTTCTACCTGCCATCCAGTGAGGAAAGAGGCCGGCAACATTCATTAGTGCTTGGCATCAGACCCAGCCTAGACTGGTCATTCACCACTGACTTTGCCTCAATGGCTGGTGGGGTTGTAAAGCTTAAGACCTGTACCTGGTTCAAGTCACGGGGCCTGGTACTGTGCTTGTGCATGGTGGACCTCAAGACAGAGGGAGCAGGTCCAGCAGGGATATGGGCCCTGGATTGGCTCTAGGGCTTAGTGAAGCAGTGTAGCCTGGTGGTTAGTAAGTGGGTGGGGGCATCTGCCACTTGCAATCTCTGCGTGCTCAGAAGTTACTCTCCTTCGTGGAGTGTCACTTTGCATAGTTTTAAAAAGGGGTTTTTAATAGTACCTACCTCATAGGGAATGTGTGAGAATCAATTGAGAAAAAGCTGGCAAAGGACCTGGCACATAGAAAATGTGCCATACAGCTGGGTGTGGTGGCTCACGCCTGTAATCCCAGCACTTTGGGAGGCCGAGGCGGGTGGATCACAAGGTCAGGAGTTCAAGACCAGCCTGACCAAGATGGTGAAACCCTGTCTCTACTAAAAATACAAATGTTAGCCAGGTGTGGTGGTGGGCATCTGTAATTCCAGCTACTCAGGAGTCCTATTGAGGCAGAGAATTGCTTGAACCCAGAAGGCACAGGTTGCAGGAAGCCAAAATTGCATCACTGCACTCCAGGCTGGGTGACAGAGCGAGACTCTGTCTCAAAGAAACAAACAAACAAAAAAAAAAAAAAAAAAAAAAAAAAAAAAAAAAAAAAAAAAGAAGAAGAAGAAGAAGAAGAAGAAGAAGAAAATGTGCCATAAACAGATAAACAGTAACCACTAGATCTGCCTGTGACTCGTCATGTTGCCTCAGTTTCTCCATCAGTGAAATGAGATGAGGGAGGAGCTATGCACCCTCTCTTGTCCTCAATACACCGATGCTAGTTTTACAGGCAGGAATGTAATTGAGTTGAGGAGTATTCTGGGATGGATGACTAGTTCTGGCATCAAGTGTGTGTAGATACCCCTGGTTTCCCAAGAAGTGATCAGGAATATGCCCAGATACCCCTTGAGCTCAACTCAGATCATTTCATGTCTGGAAGGCCACCCGCTTAGGCTCTGGCTACCTCTGCGGGAACCACAATCTGCCTGTGCCCTGAAGCATATTCAGGTCTTGGAGCTCTTGTTACCCCAGGCTCTAGGAAACACTGACTGGCTCTCCCTCGGTTGTCCGGGCTGCTTTGTGTCCACTTTGGGCAACCCTCACCATCGGCTGGGGTCACAGTTGACCTCTCTGGTTGGAGATCCCTCTCTAGACTCCAACACAGTTCTACAGTATATTAGTTCATTCTCATGCTGCTATGAAGAAATACCCAAGACTGGGTAATTTATGAAGGGAAGAGGATTAATTGACTCACAGTTGTGCATGGCTGGGAAGGCCTCAGGAAACTTACAATCATGGTGGAAGGGGAAACAAACATGTGCTTCTTCACATGGTGGCAGGAAGGAGAAGAATGAGAGCTGAGAAAAGGGGGAAATCCCTTAATGCAACCATCAGATCTCATGAGAACTTACTATCGCTAGAATAGCGTGGGGGAAACCGCCCCCATGAGTCAGTTACCTCCCACCAACTCCCTCCCACCATGCGTGGGGTTTATGGGAACTACAATTCAAGATGAGATTTGGGTGAGGACACAGCCAAACCATATCATACGGTATCTCTCAGGGCCTCTTGTCTCTGTGTGACCAACAGGATTTTGGGAACACCAAAGCCTCATCTCTCAAAGAGAATGGACAACTCCTTTTTTGGAAGAGGAAACCTGAAAAGCATCTAGCATTGGGAGTCAGGAGACTCCTCTTTCCAGTTTGCTCAGTGCCCTTTGACTATTCCATTCCCACATGTCTCTGCTCATGGCAGACATCATCAATTGATTGCAGCACTCATTTCTTTGGACCTTAGAGAAGGCCTCAGATTCCTTCTGAACACAGGATTCTAGGCAACCACTACCAATTAGCTAGGCTTATAAGTTTTCTTCTCTTTTCTGGGCCTCAGCTTTTCCATCTGTATCATGTGGGATTTGGTAGTTGGTTCCTGAGTCTAGGGTCCCATTCCTCTGAGCTTAGGGAAGGGCCACAGTGATTCCCATTCCTGGAGCTCTGGATGGGGGCAGCAGAGAGGCTCTGCTTGGTGTATTATAAAGCTTTGTCCTGTCGGGAACTGGTCTCCTTGGCAATTTTCATTTTTCTAAAGAAACAGGTGAGTGGCAAGGAGTCTTTTGTGGGGCTTTGTGAAGCACTGTAAGGCCTTTTTGTGTCTATCATGAAGACAGTCTTGATGGAGTATTGTATAAGGTGAACTTTATATTTATGTGGCAGGGGCTGTAGAGAGGATGAATTCCAGCTTTCAATGAGCCAGCAGAGGCAATGGAGGCCTGGCCTCCTGATGTACTCTCTACCTGTTGCCCCAGCATGACTCCCACTGGTGCCTTTCTTGCTCTACTTGGCCTCTCCTTTGCATGGTTTGGGATGTCCATGTGACGGGACCAAGGTGGGATGCACCCAGGTGACCCTGCAGCATCCAGCACAGTCCTGGGCACAAGAGGCCCTGCAGACTGGGATGGAAACCTCATTCCAATGGCTAGATGAGCTCTTGTTCCCTTTGTAGGCTCATGGTCTTTTTTTTTTTTTTTTTTTAAGAGTCAGAGTTTTACTCTTGTCACCCAGGCTAGAGTGGCATGATCATAACTCACTGCGACCTCGAACTCATGGGCTCAGCTGATCCTCCTGCCTCGGCCTCCCAAGTAACTGGGGTTGCACGTACACACCACCATGCCTGTGTAATAAAATTTTTTTCTTTTCTTTTCTTTTCTTTTTTTTTTTTTAGAGACGGGGTCTTGCTATATTGCTCAGGCTGGTCTCAAACTCCTGACCTCAAACGATCCTCCCAGCTCAGCTACCCAATGCTCAGGGATTACAGGCATGAACCACCGTACCCGGCTGGATGATCATTTTTATTCACACAGATGGAACTGCCCAGCTCAGGAATGTCCTAGTGACCTGGAACTTCCTGGGCTCAGCTGTCTTCCCCCCCAACTCAATGCAGAGAGTCCCCCTAGTGTTCTTTTTAGGGCCTCTTGCATAGCTTTGATGACAGTTCACTTCCTTCTCCATCTGTGCCCCCGACTGCAGGAAGGTTCCCCTTTCAGCCCACTCCTGTGAGTCTGTGGGTCACTGTCCTGTCTAGGCCTGAGCACCTTCTCCAGCAGCCCTGACTTTGATTCATTGTGACAGAGGAGCTGTGAGCTGTGGTTCCCAGCCATTCTGGGTGGCCACTTGCACTGCTCTGCCTAGGTGAGGTGTGTCCGAGGCAGTTTTACACACTATAGAATCAGCCTGCTGAATTCATGTCCTGCTCCGTGCTGGTCACCGAGTGTGACAACATGAACTTGGGAATCACCTGGCTCTTTCTGCTGCTGACATGTTCTGAAGCCCAGTTGATGTTCTTTTTTCTACTTAATTGAATTTTTATTAAAAATTCTCTCCTCTTTTTTGCTTGTTTTCTTTCTCTTCCTGCAGCAGACAGCAAAAGCCTCATATAACCCTTTTCCTATTTGCCCTTTTTGCAGTATTAGTCACTTTTAAATGACTTTAATCTCCATCTTGCATGTGTGTGTGTGTGTGTGTGTGTGTGTGTGTGTGTTTTAAACTCATTTTTGTTATAGTTCTTTGATTGCATTTACTCTGGGGGGTGGGGAGAAGCGTGGGTCTGGCATTAGTCATTGTACTTGCCACTTGATTTTCTCATGCTTCTCCTCCCAAAGTGGGTAAAGAGGGGTTGGGGGTGTAGTGAAGCCTTGTGGGTGAAAACACTGACTGAACAGGACTCAGGGGGGTTCGCATCCTGACTCTGCTGCCTGCCGGCTGTGTGGACCTGGACAAGTCACTCAGCCTCTTTGTGCCCTGGTTTTCTCATTTGTAAATGGAAATTATAACAGTACCTAACTCATTAGCCTATTGAGAGGATTGAATGAGTGAGTACACATAAACTCTTAGAAGAATGCCTGGCACACAGCAAAATCAATGCAAGTATTTACTTGAAAATAAAAATGTAGCGGCTGAACAGGACTTTCCTTGAAAAAACTCACCTTCTCCCTGAGTTCTGGAATGTTCATATTGGAGAGGACTCTGGGATTGCCTTGGTCACAGTTGCAGGTGTATGTGTGGTGTCCAGCATCCAGCATGAGGAAAGTGTCGTTGCTTTAAGAGAAGAGAACCTCAGGCCATGCGTGGTGGCTCACGCCTGTAATCCCAGCACTTTGGGAGGCTGGGGCAGGTGGATCACTTGAGGTCAGGAGTTTGAGACCAACCTGGCCAACATAGTGAAACCCTGTCTCTACTAAAAATACAAAAATTAACCGGGCATGGCGGCGTGTGCCTGTAATCCCAGCTACTCTAGAGGATGAGGAAGGAGAATTGCTTGAACCCAGGAGGCGGAGGTTGTAGTGAGCCGAGATCACGCCACTGCACTTCAGCCTGGGCCACAGGGCGAGACTCCATCCCTCCTACCAAAAAAAAAAAAAAAAAAGAAAAAAAAGAAAAAAGAACCTTTTTCTCTGCCGATGCCCCTATAGATACATCCTGAGCTTTGGCCCCAGCTTATCTCTCTAGTGTTATTCTAGAGCACTGAGCTAAGTGCCCCCAAAGCAAAATGCATTTGGAGGGGGTGGGATGGCAGCTGACGAGGTTGAATGTTCTTTGAATAAGAGACTTTAAACAGGGCAATCTGAGTTTGGGGCTTTATATGTCAACATGCCCATTTTCCCTGATTGGGCCTTTTCAATTTAAGGAGCCTTATTTTCATTTCAATTCAGATGATTATAATCTCAGCAGTGGCTCAGTTTGTTGCTCCCAGAATAATATGCTTTGCTTTAGTTTTGAAACTTGTTTGCAGAAAAATAAAGCCAAGCAGCCAGCCTGCAATGAAACTTGGGTACTCTGGCGCCGGGCAGGTTAAGATTCTCCTTTCCAAAGCCTACTGGGTGAATGACTGATGGGCCTGGGGACCAGGTTCTGTACTCCTACAAGATGCAGTTTGGCCAGACACTAGTGGGGCATCTGGCTTGGTACTGGTGGCCAGTTCCTCACCTCCCTGAACCCCACTTCCTCATCTCAGAAATGGGAACGTTACTGCAGACAGCCAGATGTGGTTGTTGTGAGGATGAATAGAAATTAATTGTGATAATAGACATACTTAGCACAGTGCTGGCACGTGGGATGTTCTCAATAAATAGAGCTGTTATTATTGTTAGCACTTGTGGTACTAATTAGTACTAATTCTTATTATTGGCAAAATAGTGCTTTTGTTTAACAACTTTATTGAAGTATAATTTGCATACCATAAAATTCACTTGTTTGAAGTCAGCAACTCAGCCGGTCTTTGGTAAGTTTACAGAGCTTTGCAGTCTTCACTCACAGTCTAGTTTTAGACTATTTCCATCGTGTCAGAAGGATCCCTGTCACCTGTGCAGCCACTCCCTGCTCCCACCTCTAGCCTCAGACAGCAGCTAACCTGCCTTCTGTCTCAGATGCACCTTATTCTGGACTTTTCACGTCAGTGGCATAATAGTGCTTTCTCCCATTATTTTTTCTCATCCACTCCTCCCAGTGGTTCCCTTTTTTCAGATGCATAAAGTGAGTGGTTAAGAGGAATACTGAGGGCATGATGAATTCACAGAGGAGCCAGGAGGGCTCTGGCTCTGAGTGAGTGTCCTCTGGTGTGAAAGGTTCAGGAGCAAATGAACCCTGGCAGAAATATCTGTTCAGACTTGTCCTTGGGACAAGAGTGATAGTAGTTTCACTTGCCCAGTTGTTGAGAATTCTCCACACATCAGTTGCTGGGTGGGCTCCCGTGAACTCGTGGGTCTCTCTGAGCCCTGATGAGCCCCTTCCAGAAATGCAAATCATGGGCCAGCCCCGGTCCTCCTCATGAGGCAGGCTCCAAGGAGATCAAGGTCTGAGGACCCTGAAGTCTTTACACGTGGGCCCTCTCCCCTTCTGACCCACGCAGGAGTGGTCTTACTTGACTGTTTGACCCCCAGAAGCTGGTCCAGGCCCACGTCATGATCGAGGGGCCTGAATGTGGACAGTCCTGGCATCAGTCTCTGGCACTGTCATTTCCCAGAGTAAGTCTCTGAGACCGTGCCTCGGTTTCCTCGTCTGTCCAGTGGGAGTGGCCCTGGCCACTCATTTGCAGTTGCGAGAAAGCACTTAGCAGAGTGCTGGGCACACGGGAAGGACTCAGTGGCAGCTTGAGTGAGTCTGAGCAAAGACATCAAAATAATAAGAAGCCAGTCCAACCTGACCTGGAGCGGGGGCCAAGCAGGTCCCCTGGCCCCAGCTATCTCCTCCCTGGGGTCCCTTTTGTCTGTGCCCCACAGAACCCAGCTGGCAAGAGCTGGGAATTGGCAGGCAGGGGCTGGGGCGCCTCCCACTGCATGTCATCTGGGGAGCTGGCCTCGACTGCTGCGTCCTTCCCATCTGCCGAACCCGTCATGTGAGGCCCCCGGGGGATAAGGTGCTGGTGCTCTGGGAGGGCATTCCGGGAGGCCCCTTGAGCCGAGCTGGGGAGCCAGGCTTCAGAGGTGGGTTGGCTGCCGGGAGCCTTGGAGCCGGGAGCTTTGGAGAACTGCAAGCTTCAGAGAGCTGCATGCATCCGGGTTGAGCTGTGCCAGTGGTGCCAGGGGGGTCAGGTGGATCTTCACATGGTCAGCGCTGTGGGAGCTAGGGGGTGGGAGCGGGGCCTAGGACCAGGCTCAGCCCCAGCTGTGAGGAACCCCTCAAGACCCTCCAGTCAGCCCTTGTTGTCTCTTTAAGTCTTGGGATTGGCCTGGGACAGCAGAGGCAGCTTGTGTGGAGAGCCTTGTAGGGAAACCACAGGTCTGTGATGTGTGTGTGTGTGTGTGTGTGTACGTGTGCGCGTGCACACGCGTCTGCAGGTGAATGTGTGTACATGAGCTTGTGCATGTATATTTAAGTTTGTGAGTGATAGTGTGAGTGTGTGGGAGTGATGGTGCGAATGAATGTGTGTGATGGTGGGTGTTGTGTGTGTATGTAGGTGGGCGTGTGTGTACGCGCATGTGTGTGCCAGTGTTCACCCGAGCTGGGAGCATGGTGCGCCTGCCCCATCCCTTTCTGAAGGTCTGGGCTGCCTCTGGGCCAAGGTTACATCTGGGTTACGTCTGTGAGGCTCTTCTGAAGACTCAGCTGGGCTGGCTGGCGGCTGGAGAGGCGGGGGCAGTGGTTTATTTCCTCGGGGTTACAAGAGCAAGGTCAGCGCAGCCGAATCTGAGCTTTTGTTTGTCTCTCTCCCCTGCCCGCAGCAGCCTGTGGTCTGTTTCATTCATTATTAAGTTTTAAATCCAGCCGAAGAGAAACTTGAGCCTTGGAACTCACTCCCTGCCCGGGCTGGCTCTGCTCGGCCCCCGTCAGGGAATGTCTCTGGCTTTATTCACTGTGTCCTGTGTGCCTTTGTTTTCCCAGAAACGGTCTACCCTTAGGTTTGTTTAGTTTTCCTCTGAGGCTGGACAGGCCAGCAAATGAGGGGGTTGCGAGGGCTGTCCCCAGGGAGGGTGGGACGCGCTGGAGTCTGTGCAAGGATTGCCTCTTCCTTGCCTTTGCAGTGGAGTTAAGGGTCTGCCTGGGTCTGAGCTCTGTGGTCGTCCACGTCCTCATTCTTCCTCCAATCACTGTCACGGTCTCTCCATTTCTCTTGGTCCTGGGTGGGATTGGGGCGAATCCAGGGGTGCAGTGGAAACGAAAACAAGGGTCTCAGGATGGCCTGCGCCGGGAAACCCACAGATGCCTCTTCAGTGCCCTAGGCTCACTTCCCGCCTGAGCACTGGAATCTGCTGTCTCGCGCCCTGTGATTTCACACCTCCTATGTCTTGTCTACTACCTGAAGCAGCAGCTTCCAGCTTCATCAGTCCACCCATCCCCAGAGAAAGGTGCATGCTATGTACCAATCTGATAAGGGAATCTTTGTTGTTGCTGCAAAATTTTGCCTGTGTTCATAAGGACCAGTGGGATTTCCTTCCCTCCAAGATTAGGGATTTGAGGGGAGTTGACTCCCAGGTGTGGATCAAGTGACAGCACTTGTCCTCCTTTTGGCCTATAGGACTGATGGTCTGTGAGTTTGTTTTCAGTGACTTTGTCCAGGCTGCCCCTCCTTTCCCTATCAGAAAAGTAGCCGAGAGCCTCCCCTCTGATGGGGGGTACCACGTCCTGCCAGGTCCAGGCAAGTGTTGTTAAGGGAAAAGGTGCTCCCCCTTCATTATCTGCCGCCCCTCTGGCATGCCCTCTGCAGACAGGAAGGCCCTGGTGTCCACTTGCTTCCGGCCCCTGCCCCTCCCCACAGCCCCCTGCAGCCGTTGGCCAGCTGCACAGCCTCAGCCCGTGCGCTGTCGAGAAGCTGGCTCTGTCCTTGTTTCTCGGCAGCCCTGGGAATTGCCTCTAATATCCTCTCTGCCTTCCCCTGCAGATGGTGATGACGACCCACAACTCTCCTGGGTGGCCTCGTCTCCCTCCAGCAAGGATGTTGCGTCACCCACGCAGATGATCGGAGATGGTTGTGACCTCGGCCTCGGCGAGGAGGAAGGGGGCACGGGCCTGCCGTACCCTTGCCAATTCTGTGACAAGTCCTTCATCCGCCTGAGCTACTTGAAGAGGCACGAGCAGATCCACAGCGACAAGCTGCCGTTCAAGTGTACCTACTGCAGCCGCCTCTTCAAGCACAAGAGGAGCCGCGACCGGCACATCAAGCTGCATACGGGCGACAAGAAGTACCACTGCCACGAGTGCGAGGCGGCCTTCTCCCGCAGCGACCACCTCAAGATCCACCTGAAGACCCACAGCTCCAGCAAACCCTTCAAGTGCACTGTGTGCAAGCGTGGCTTCTCCTCCACCAGCTCGCTGCAGAGCCACATGCAGGCCCACAAAAAGAACAAGGAGCATCTGGCCAAGTCAGAGAAGGAAGCCAAGAAGGACGACTTCATGTGCGACTACTGCGAGGACACCTTCAGCCAGACGGAGGAGCTGGAGAAGCACGTGCTCACCCGCCACCCACAGCTGTCCGAGAAGGCAGACCTGCAGTGTATCCACTGCCCCGAGGTCTTCGTCGACGAGAACACGCTGCTCACCCATATCCACCAAGCCCACGCCAACCAGAAACACAAGTGCCCCATGTGCCCTGAGCAGTTCTCCTCCGTAGAAGGTGTCTACTGCCACCTGGACAGCCACCGGCAGCCCGACTCCAGCAACCACAGCGTCAGTCCCGACCCCGTACTGGGCAGCGTGGCCTCCATGAGTAGCGCCACGCCTGACTCCAGCGCTTCTGTGGAGCGCGGCTCCACCCCGGACTCCACCTTGAAGCCGCTGCGGGGGCAGAAGAAGATGCGGGATGACGGGCAGGGCTGGACCAAGGTGGTCTATAGCTGCCCCTATTGTTCCAAGCGGGACTTTAACAGCCTGGCTGTGCTGGAGATCCACCTGAAGACCATCCATGCGGACAAGCCCCAGCAGAGCCACACGTGTCAGATCTGCCTGGACTCCATGCCCACCCTCTACAACCTCAATGAGCACGTTCGCAAGCTGCACAAGAACCACGCCTACCCCATGATGCAGTTTGGCAACATCTCCGCCTTCCACTGCAACTACTGCCCCGAGATGTTCGCCGACATCAATAGCCTGCAGGAGCACATCCGTGTCTCCCACTGCGGCCCCAACACCAACCCCTCTGATGGCAATAACGCCTTCTTCTGCAACCAGTGCTCCATGGGTTTCCTCACTGAGTCCTCCCTCACCGAGCACATCCAGCAGGCCCACTGCAGTGTGGGCAGTGCCAAACTAGAGTCTCCGGTGGTGCAGCCCACGCAGTCCTTCATGGAGGTCTATTCCTGCCCCTACTGCACCAACTCCCCCATCTTTGGCTCCATCCTGAAGCTCACCAAGCACATCAAGGAGAACCACAAGAACATTCCACTGGCCCACAGCAAGAAGTCCAAGGCTGAGCAGAGCCCAGTCTCATCCGACGTGGAAGTGTCTTCCCCGAAGCGGCAGCGGCTCTCAGCAAGCGCCAACTCCATCTCCAATGGCGAGTATCCTTGCAATCAGTGCGACCTCAAGTTCTCCAACTTTGAGAGCTTCCAGACCCACCTGAAGCTGCACCTGGAGCTGCTGCTGCGGAAGCAGGCGTGCCCCCAGTGCAAAGAGGACTTTGACTCCCAGGAGTCCCTCCTGCAGCACCTGACGGTGCATTATATGACCACGTCGACCCACTATGTGTGCGAGAGCTGCGACAAGCAATTTTCCTCCGTGGATGACCTGCAGAAGCACTTGCTGGACATGCACACCTTCGTGCTGTATCACTGTACCCTGTGTCAGGAGGTCTTCGACTCCAAGGTGTCTATCCAGGTGCACTTGGCAGTGAAGCACAGCAATGAGAAGAAGATGTACCGCTGCACGGCCTGCAACTGGGACTTCCGCAAGGAGGCTGACCTGCAGGTGCACGTCAAACACAGCCACCTGGGCAACCCAGCCAAGGCTCACAAGTGCATCTTCTGTGGGGAGACCTTCAGCACCGAGGTGGAGCTGCAGTGCCACATCACCACACACAGCAAGAAGTATAACTGCAAGTTCTGCAGCAAGGCCTTCCACGCCATCATCCTGCTGGAGAAGCACCTGCGGGAGAAGCACTGTGTGTTTGATGCTGCAACTGAGAATGGCACGGCCAATGGGGTGCCCCCCACGGCCACCAAGAAAGCTGAGCCTGCTGACCTGCAGGGTATGCTGCTTAAGAACCCTGAGGCGCCTAACAGCCACGAGGCCAGCGAGGATGACGTGGACGCGTCGGAGCCCATGTACGGCTGCGACATCTGTGGGGCGGCCTACACCATGGAGGTGCTGCTGCAGAACCACCGGCTGCGGGACCACAACATCCGGCCAGGCGAGGATGATGGCTCACGCAAGAAGGCTGAGTTTATCAAGGGCAGCCACAAATGCAATGTTTGCTCACGGACTTTCTTCTCGGAGAACGGGCTACGGGAGCACCTGCAGACGCACCGGGGCCCTGCCAAGCACTACATGTGTCCCATCTGTGGTGAGCGTTTCCCTTCGCTGCTGACGCTCACTGAGCACAAGGTCTCAAAGGTGAACCCTCTTTTCGGCGCTGAGAGTTGCGATAATCTCACTAGGAGACCCCATGAATCGCTTCTGAACAAGATGCCCCCTGCGAGACGCGCGAGCGTACTCGAGTTTCGTGTACTGTCTTGAGGCTCGCCAGCATGCACCTGACCTGGCAACTCCTCACTTGGGCTTCCGATGTGTGGTCTGCATGCAGATCGTCACCTCCCCGCCTCGACTCAAGATTCACGGCATTCCATATGCGAAAGCGGCGGGCAGCTCGCGGCATCCTCCCCGAATGGCCAGGGACTGCAGAAGCTCTACAAGTGCGCCCTGTGCCTCAAGGAGTTCCGCAGCAAGCAGGACCTGGTGAAGCTCGACGTCAATGGGCTGCCCTATGGCCTCTGCGCCGGCTGCATGGCCCGCAGCGCCAATGGACAGGTTGGTGGCCTGGTCCCGCCCGAGCCCGCCGACCGGCCCTGTGCTGGCCTCCGCTGCCCCGAGTGCAGTGTCAAGTTCGAGAGTGCCGAAGACCTGGAGAGCCACATGCAGGTGGACCACCGTGACCTCACACCGGAGACCAGTGGGCCCCGCAAAGCCACCCAGACATCGCCAGTGCCCCGGGTAAGTGCAGCCCACCTCATCCTGCTCCCTGCTCCTCTCCTTGGGGCTCCTCTGGTCCCCACAGGAGCCACATACCCTGAGTGCCGTGTTTCCGAGAAGCGGCACTATCATGCAGTAGCGAGACACAACTGCTGTGCTGTAGACTCCTTGGGTTTGAACCTCAGCATTGCCATTGCTTTTCCAACTATGTGATGGGCTCATGTTATTTATCTCTCTGGGCCTCATTTGTCAAGTGCTAATCTCTAAAATGGGAGTAATAATTGTCCCAGCCTCAGAGAATTGTTGTGAGAGGCTGATGACATCATGCAGATAACGTGCCTGGCATAGCGGCTGATGCACAGTGAGGGCATCATGGGTGGCGGCTGGTGTCTTTGTTGATGAGCCTGGGTAGACATATTCATTTGTTTATTGGGTCTCCTTAGGCAAGTCACTGACTTTTCTGGGCCTTAGATCCGGGATTCTTTTGACAGTTCATAGAGATCACACACACACAAGGGACCGAGCGCCTGGCACTCAGGGCTCAGTGGTGCTGGTTGTCATCACCAGCTGGTACTCTTATCACCAGCGGCATCATTTCTGTTAGTGCAGTTGCTGGTATGTGGAAGGCCCTTCGACGTGGTTCGATTGCTGTTATTGTTAATGACTGATTCATCCATCAAATTTTCCCTGAGCACCCGTTATGTTTGGAGGTGCCTGGGAGCCAAGGAGAACCAGAAATGGACCCTGACTTGGGACTTGTGGGCCAGAGGGAGCCACAGGCCCATAATAAGTGGCTTTCAATGAGCTGTGGAGAAGTCTAGGCTACAGATAGGCCCACACAGGCCTTGAGTACAGGGCCTGAGAGGCACCCAGTGGTGGGCCTGGAGTCTGTGTGGCCCTTGGGTGTCAGACAACACAGGCCTGGGGTTCCCATTGAGTCTGTGTTGTCTGTTTCCAGACCGAGGTGGCTCTCGGAGGTGCCAGGTGGCTCTCGGGAGTACCTTTCCCTCGAGGACCGCTGCTGGCACCATTGGCAGGGAGGCAGGGTTTGGGGAAAGGCCATGTGCCACAGGCGCCTGCTGGGACACAGGAGTGTTTGCTGAGGGTGTTTTTCCTGGGACCCTGTGATTTTGAGGGGGTGAGGAGGGCAGAGGGAGGGAGACGAGGGCCAGAGAGAGCGAAGGGAACACCCCACAGTGGAAGGGGCCTCAGCGCCTGCTGACCCCGCCTTCTGGTGTTACACACAGGCCCACGGGAGCCCAGAGGGCCAGGGGACCCTTCCATGGATATCTGCCTGAAGAGAGGAGCACTTGAATGAAAATAGCAAGGCCGGGAGTTGTGGCTCACACCTATAGTCCCAGCACTTTTTGAGCCTGGAAGATCAAGGCTGCAGTGAGCTATGATCACACCACTGCATTCTAGCCTGGGTGGCAGAGTGGGACCCTGTCTCTTAAAAAAAGAAAAGCTGGGTGTGGTGGCTCATGTCTGTAATCCTAGCACTTTGGGAGGCCACGGCAGGTGGATCACAAGGTCAGGAGATCGACACCATCCTGGCCAACATGGTGAAACCCCGTCTCTACTAATAATACAAAAAAATTACCTGGGCATAGTGGCACATGCCTATAGTCCCAGATACTCAGGAGGCTGAGGCAGAAGAATTGCTTTAACCCCAGAGGCAGAGGTTGCAGTGAGCCAAGATCGCACCACTGCATTCTAGCCTGGGTGACAGAGGGAGATTCTGTCTCCAAAAAAAAAAAAAAAAGAAAAGAAAAAGAAAGAAAGAAAAGAACAGAGCTGCATGTCTGGCTGGGGCCTGGGGCCTCTCCTCAAAGTCCTGTCTGGAGTGGAGAGCTCTTTTTAGGGGCTATAGCAATACCCCACCCTCTCAGGGCCCTTTGGCTGAGCCAGGGTTCTAAACAGGGCTCCAGGAGGATTCCCTCCAGGGGGCTGAGCATGGGCACTGGTTTCTGCTGCCCCGCTCTGTCCCCCTCAGCCTGTCTAGGGGGCGTAGGTGCTCTCAGGGAATGTTTGGGTCCTGGAGTCAGGTGGCCTGGGTTAAAATCTCCTTTTCCCGTGACCCAGTGGTAATTTGACCTCTCTGGGCCTCTGTGCTCCACTACAAAGCCAGAGGTAATGGCAGTGTAATGAATAGTGATAGTAATGGAATAGTAATGGAGTCTCTCCTGGGCTGACATCTCTGCATCCAGGGAGAAACTGGGGGGCCTCTCTGATTTTTTAACCATTATCTGCTCTGATTGGTCACTGCCTGTTCCCCATCAGTTGTGAACCATCGTGACTATTTATCATGCTGACCTCAGTGTTTTGCTCTGAGGATTAAATGTGTAAATTAAGTGCCAAGCACATAGTAGATGCTGCTGGTATTTTTTCCTTTTACAGTAGCAATCCACACTCGTTGAGGAGTAAGGACTTGCCAAGCACTTTCTACTTAATCCTTACAATATTTCATGTTGTAAGTGAGGAAACTGAGGCATAGCACAATGATGTCGCTTGCCTCAAGCCCCCAGCTTTCCACAGCTGAGAGGGGACTTGAACCCAGAGAGGCAGCATCTGCACCACAGCCCCTGGTCTTGACCAACAGTCCACCCAGCAGCTCTGCAACGCATCCTGGCTGTAAGAAGGGAGAGCCGAGCTGGGGTGGGGTCCCGGGTGGTCACAGCTGTGCTCATGCTGTGGAGCAGTGCAACTGGGCTGGGTCACTATGCCTGCTTCTCCTGGGTGCCCCTCAACCTGGATCACCCCTCCCTTTCTGGCACTGCCCACCATGGTGCTGGGTTTTCTGATGGCCAAGGAGCTGTTTCTAGAGCCTCCAAAGCCTTGGGCTGTGTCAGCCTCCCTGGAGTGCTCTGCATCCAGCACCAAGCACCAGTTTGTGAAAACCCCTACTATGTGAGAGGCGCTCTGCTGGGCCCCAACTTTTAGGTTATCTCTGTGGCAACAACCCAGGAACCTTGCTGTGTCCTGTGTTTTGGCAAAGAGGGGCCAGCTCAGATAGGTGATGCCATATACCCAAGGATGCACAGCTGTGCACGGCTGTGCAGGGACTGAAACTCGAGGGGAGCGTGTTTCCTGGAGGCCCCCAGGCCTTCCTCTCCCTGCCTTCGGGTCTCATGTGAGCAGGGATGAGCTGAAAATCATGGCTCTGCCTGCCTAGAGGCCTGGGGAGATGGGCCGTTGCAGAAAGGAGCTAGACAAAGCCCAGGTGCCTCCCCAGCCAAGGCGGCATTCTCTGGGGCCTTGCCCCCTGTGTGGGCACACCTGGGGGCAGGGGCCCAGATGTCAGTTAGCCCACCCCTTCCCTCCCTGAGGACCCACTCATGTAAGAACAGACTCTGGGGGTTTCACAGGGGCTTGGGGGCTGGCAGGCTGGGACCCTCGGGAGTGTATCCACAGCAACCAGCTCTCAGAGGACTGGGTTCCCGTGGGGCCGAGGCTGCTGTCGGCTGGAGCATGAAGCATTGAAGTTCCATCTCCGCCTCTGTTTATGGGTAATGACAACATAACCCCAAGTCGAAACCACCACAGGCAGACCCTGACCATCCATCGATCCTACGGATCCCCACAGTGCCTTTCTCTGCTGGGTGGGGCAGGCCAGGTGTTCTCATACCCATTTTACAGCCAAGTAAACAGATATCCAGGTTAGAGGGCCTGTCCAGATCCCACTAGCTTTCTGTCACCTAGACCAGGCCTGACAGGAGGTCTGGAACACGGAGCTGAGAATGGCAGCTCAGACAGTGGGCATCGAAGTGTTTGCTGTTCTCCCACTCACCAGCAAGAGGCTCTGACCAAGTGATGCAGCCTCTTGAAACTCCACCTACCCTATCCCTAGAGTGGAGCTTGCAGAGGGTTTGTGAGTATTTAGCATAAATGCTGCCCACACATGGCAGGTGCTCAGTGAACGTTGGCAGTGGTCACGATCATGGAAATTTATCAGCTCTGGCTGGCTTTTCCTTCTCTCCTTCCTGTCTTGAAGGGCTCCAGCCATTTCTTCCCTCCCCTCCCTCTCTTGTCTCCGCCATTCTCAAGTGTGTTTTCTTCCTGCCCGGGGCCTCCCTCTGCAGTTGCTCAGGGCCGTGTTGGGGGAGGCACCCTGGCCACAGGCCCTGGAACTCAGCTCTAGTTCTTCTGGGCTGGGCCCCAGGGAAGGGGCTTATGGCAGGGGAGGTGCTTTGAGTGCCAAGTTCTATCTTTCTGTAATTATGTCGCCTAGTGGGGGCTGAAGCTCCAGGAGGAAGGGGTCTCCAGGGGGGTTGAGAGTGGGGACAGACCAGGAAAAGATGTTGGGGTGAGGACTGGAGTCCAGCCATGCTTGGAGGGTTTGGGGGCTGGTGAGCCTGTATGTGTATGTGCCTATGTGTGAGTGCACATGTGTGCACTTATGAGTCTACATCTGTGTACATGAGAGTGTGGTACGTGTGGGGATGGGTCTGTGTATGCACTTGTGTCAGAAGCTATATGCACATCTGTGGGTGTATTTGGGAGTACCGGTCTGTGTACTGGGGTTGTGGTGAGTGAACTGAAGACAGGGTCTCTGGATGAGTGTAGACATGCCCATCTATGTGGCCTTGTTCACCCATGTGGATGGCCCTGCTTCTCTGGGGGTTGCACATATGTATCTGTGTTACAGGTTGCTGTGTGTAGGGGTTGTGGGTGTGTCTGTGAAGGTCTTGTGTGTTGCTGGTGAGTTGGGGTGAGGGTGAGCATGTGAATGCACACATATGTGCTTGCACATCTGTGTGTGTGTCTTGTGTGTGTATGAGGGGTCAGCCCTTCCCCCAGCCCCTCCCTTGGGAACCCTCTGAACCCTCTGAAGCCCAGTGCCCCACCAGGAGGGGCTCAGTTATTGGGCAGTGTTCTTCCTATTACCAAGGGGTGGCAGAGAGGCATTTGGGGGCAGCCTGTCTTACTGCCCAAGCCCCTGGGGATATATTTTCCAAGCACAGTGAGCTCCCTTTATTCACCAGCCCCTGGGAAGATCAACCAAGTCACTGCGATCATGGACTGTTCCCTGCACGTCTCTGGACCAGCCATGACTGCAACCTCCAGAGACTTGCACCCAAGCAAATCCCCATCCTTGGAGGGGGGACATGGTCTTCTGCCCCCAGCCATCGCTGCGGCTTGGTACCAACCCCTTTCTCCCATCCACCCGCCTACAGGCCTGGGTGGTCCTTGTCCAGCAGGCCTCCCATGGACTTCCTTGTGATGAGGCTTCCCTTCCTGGGGTGTGCTTCATTCATTAATTCACTCATTCCATTCATTCATTCATTCATTCATTCAACCACCAAGGGTTTTGCACCTTGCCAAGCAGAGTGGGTGGGGGCACATGTGAGCAGAAGGCATGGTTTTGATGCTGGAGACGCTCGAGGTGGTTCCTCTCCATGACCATCGCCCTGGAGTTGACCTGAGATAGGTACTCTGGGCTGCATCCCCTGAGAAGACCTCAGGCCCTGTAGTCTCCTTGTGGCCTGGACATCCTCCTTTCTCTGTGGTAAGGCTGGACACTCCAGCCCTGTCTTCCCCTCCACCCTGCCCCTGACTTACCTAACTCTTCCCAGGGCCTTTCCATGCAGAGTGCCTGTGCCTGGGCCCCAGGCTGTGGCCTGTACTCAGGACACAGCAAACACCCCAAGTCTTCTGAAACACTGTGGGAAAGGCCCCTGGTTTTGTCAGAGCAGGTCCTGGAGCCTGAAGCATCCAGCACCAATTTCTCTAGTTGTTTCTTCATTCATTCATTTGTTCAAGAAACATTTTCTTAGCACTGATAATAATCATAATAAAAGTGAAATAATTATTATGCGCTGACCCTAGGTCAGGCCTGCATTAGGGTGGTGTGAGTCCAGGACACTGAAGTCATCTTTAGTTCTCTTTGTCACTTCTGCCTGAATACACTCCTCCGCATATGTTATTCTGCAACTTTATGTGTTCAGCAAAGGCTTGTTAAACACTTCATGTGCCTGTGCTGCCTCAAAGGTAGACAAAACACATTCCTGGCCCTCTGGGTGCTCATGGTGCAAGAAGGGAGCAGATGAGCCAGTCTGCCATGACACAGCAATGTGTTAATTACCTAGGGTCCTTTAGCATAAGTGCAGGGGTGTGAAGGGGATCCTGGACCCGTTCTGGGTGAAAAGAGAAGGCTTCTCAGAAGAGATGACATTTGAACTGAGTCAAGGATGGAGGGGGTGTTGCACGTAGAGCAACCAGACAGGCAAAGGCCTATAGTTACTTAGGGAACTATGGATGTGGGTGGAAAGAGGAAAATAGGAACAGAGAACAGGTAGGATAAAATAGAAATTAATTCAAAAGATGGTGGGATTTAAAATCAACCGTATTGACAATTACACTAAGTATAAATGGAGTTAAAATTTCAATCAAAAGGTAGAGATTGTCAGATTAAATGCAAAGAAAAAAGCAAGACTTAATTGAATACTATCTACAGGGCCTGAACTTTAAATATAAAGACACAGATAGGTTAAAAGTAAAAGGAAAGAAAAATGTGCACCATGCAAGAACTCATCATAGCATTTCAGAATGATAAAGAGGGAGGTGGGAGCTGAGACAGTTAAGCTCCCTGGTGGATCATCTGGCTGCATCGTTGAGGGTTGGGCCTGGGACCTCGGCCAATAAATCTGAAGTTCTGCTCCCTTTTCCAGAAGTAAGAGAAGCCCTCTCATCCCAGGAACCAAAGTGGTCTTCAAAAAACTTGGATATTTTGATTCCCAATACCACTCCTCTTTCCTCAAAAAACCCCACAGCCACAGTCCTTCCCTCAGATGGGCAATACCACCTCTGTCCCTGGGGTTTTTTCAGAACCATCCGGGATTAGTTGTGAGAGTGAGGTTCACTCTTTGGAATGACTCTTCGAGAAGCTTTGAAGCTTCTCATCTCAGTTTTTCTGCCCTCAGCTCTCACAGGCAGCTGGTAATAGCCCCTGTGTGTGGAAACCAACTGTGGGAACCCTTGGGGCCATGTGTGCTTAGGGCAGATGAGGAGTGCCCTAGCCACCCTTGAACACCAGAGTTGGCAGAAACAGTGTCCCCTGCTCAGCCACATGGTTATGAGGGTGAGTAAATGGATAAGAAGGTTGTTGGATAGGTAGAAAGATAGATGGATGGATGGATAGACGGACGGACGGATGGATGGATGGATGGATGGATGGATGTGTGTGTAGATGGACGAATGGATAGACAGACAATAGGTAGGTGGATGGATGGATAGACTGATGGATGAATAGATGGATGGATGGATGGATGGATGGATGGATGGATGGATGGGTGGATGTATATGTGGATGAATGGGTAGATGGGTGGGTGTGTAGGTAGATGGATGGGTAGATAGAGGATGGATGGATGGATGGGTAGATAGAGGATGGATGGATGGATGGGTAGATGGAGGATGGATGAATGGGTAGATGGGTATGTGTGTGTAGTTGTGTGGATGGGGATATGGATGGGTAGATGGAGTATGGGTGGATGGGTGTGTGAGTATGTAGATAAATGGATGGGTAGATGGAGGATGGGTGGTTGGGTATGGTATGTATGTAGATGGATGGATGGATAGATGGAGGATGGGTGAATGGGTCTATTGGTGGGTGTGTATGTAGATGGGAGGATGGGTATATGGATGGATAGGTAGATGGAGGATGGATGGATGGATGGATGGATGAATGGGTGGATGGATAGGTGTGTTTGCAAATGGATGAATGGGTAGATGGGTGGGTATGTATGAAGATGGGTGGACGGGTGGGTGGGTGTGTATGTAGTTGGATGGGTGGGTAGATAGAAGATGGATGGATGGATGGATGGATGGATGGGTAGATGGAGGATGGATGAATGGGTAGATGGGAATGTGTGTGTAGATGTATGGATGGGGAGATGGATGAGTAGATGGAGTATGGGTGGATGGGTGAGTGAGTATATAGATAAATGAATGGGTAGATGGAGGATGGATGGATAGGTGGAGTAGATGGATGGATGGGTAGATGGAGGATGGATGGGTAGATGGAGGATGGATGGATGGATGGATGGAGTAGATGGATGGATGGATGGAGTAGATGGATGGATGGGTAGATGGAGGATGGATTGATGGGTGGATAGGTGGGTGTGTATGTAGATGAATGGATGGGTAGATGGAGGATGGATGGATGGGTCTGTTGGTGGGTGTGTATGTAGATGGATGGATAGGTAGATGGAGGATGGATGGCAGGTGGATGGATGAATGGGTGGATGGATGGGTGTGTGTGTAAATAGATGAATGGGTAGATGGTTGAGTGTGTATGTAGATGAGTGGATGGGTAGATGGAGGATGGATGGGTGGTTGGATGGATGGGTGGATGGATGGGGGCATGGGTAGATGGATTTGCCTTTCTAAGCAAGGAGGCCTCCCTCAGCTCCCTTAAAGCTTCACCTTGGGATGGCAGTTTTCCCAGATCTAGCAGAGGAGCAGCTCCCTTGGAAGGTAGCTTCCCCAGTCTGGTAGAGCTGGATTTAGAGGGAGGTGGGAAGATAATGGCCTGGGGAGACCTAGGAGGGGACTGGAACCATTCTGGAAAGTCTTGAGCCAGGCCCCCTAGGAACTTATGCTTTCTCCTTTTTCGTACCTACTTCCTCTCTAAATCTTTTATTTTGGTTTCCAAACAGAAAAAGACATACCAGTGCATCAAGTGCCAGATGACCTTCGAGAACGAGAGAGAGATCCAAATCCATGTTGCCAACCACATGATTGGTAAGAGAGCATTTCCTCCCAGCCATGCTGGAGCTACTCTTTGGGGTTTGAAATTTGCAGTTCCAATCATCATTTTACTAGCTTTTAGGCCAAAGGACAGAGTCACTGTTGCTGTTTCTGAGACATTGCACATAGCAGTGAAAATGTCAGAATAGGAGCCCTTTCTCCATCTGAGCCTTCTTGTCGCAGCTCCACTCACATTATAATCAAACTTTTGACAATCTCTTCCATTTTCCAGCATAAATTTCCCTCCATTTCTGAAACAAAGTGCTTTCCAGTTGTCAAGCACTCAGGAACAATTATGCTTCAATTTTGTGTGTCATGACATTGAATAGATTTAACTGCTCACATTTCCCCACTCAACATGGTGAATTCCTCAGGCACGTTGTCAAAACAGAACGCTTACAAAGTTATTTCGGTACTTTTCCCATTCCTGTTCAAGTGGTTTTGGACTTTGGAATATTCAGCCTCTCTAGAAGGGCAGCTTGCAAAGTTCTGTAGAGTTCACACACTTGGCACGAGAGACCTGGGAAACTGTGAAGTCCCCTTTACCTTGGATGGGTGGATGTGGTCTCCTTGGCAGCTAGGGGTGCCCTCATTGTAGGGGAGGACACAGCTGGATGTTCTGATGGGCATGGAGGTTTTAAGGGAAGGGGCTGGCCTGGGATGGGCTGGGGCCTGGGAGAGCTTCCAGAAGTCTGGTATCCTGGGTCTTCGTTGGATATGTGATAACTTTCTCCAAGACTGTAGTCTGAGCAGTAAAGTTGCAGCCATGGGTTGAACTTTATCTTTTTGTTAATATTTTATTTTTTATTTTAGATGGAGCCTCACTCTGTCGCCCAGGCTGGAGTGCAGTGGCACAATCTTTGCTCACTGCAACCTCTGCCGCCTGGGTTCAAGCGATTCTCCTGCCTCAGCATCCCAAGTAGCTGGGATTACAGGCACCTGCTACTGTGCCTGGCTAATTTTTGTAGATTTTAGTAGAGAGGGGGTTCACCATCTTGGCCAGGCTGGTCTTAAACTCCTGACCTCATGATCCACCCACCTTGGCCTCCCAAAGTGCTGGGATTACAGGCGTGAGCCACCACTCCTGGCCTGAACTTCATCTTTACTTCATCTCTGTTTTTCTTCTTCTAGCATGTTTTCATTGCTGCTTAACAGCTGTGCCATCAGAGTACTGGTTTACAAAACCCTTTATTGCGTACATTTAGAAAACCTGTCATAAGTGAGCAGCTTAATGAATTTTCATGAACTAAACACACTTGTGTAACCCACACACAGATCAAGAAACAGACTATTTCTAGCATCTCAGAAGCTTCCCTCTTGGCCTCCTTCAGGCCCTCCCCCACCACCAACAGGCCATCATGATGCTGATGTCTAATAATATAGGCTGGTTTTGCCTGATTTGTACTTTATGGAAATGGAATCACAGTTTCTACTTGTTTGCACCTGACATCTTTCACTTTTCACATTATTGCCTCTAGTTGGAGATCATGACTCTCATTGGTGTGTAATAATCTGTCACAGGAGCATGCCAGCCACCATTTATCTGTTTGATTCTTGATGGGCCCATTCTGAAATACTGCTGACACATTCATGGATATGTCTTCTTTTGTTTTGTTTTGGTTTGGTGTTAAATACTGCTGCCACATTCATGGTTAGGTCTTCTTTTGTTTTGTTTCGGTTTGGTGGGGTTTTTTTGTTTTTTTTTTGTTTTGTTTTTGAGACAGAGGCTCACTCTGTCACCCAGCCTGGAGTGCAGTGGTGTGATCTCTGCTCACTGCAACCTCCGCCTCCCGGGGGTTCAAGTGATTCTCCTGCCCCAGCCTCCCAGGTAGCTGGGACTACAGGCATATGGCATCGCCGCTGGCTAATTTTTTTGTATTTTTAGTAGAGACTTGGTTTTGCTATGTTGGCCAGGCTGGTCTCAAACTCCTGACCTCAAGTGATCTGCCTATCTCGGCCTCCCAAATTTCTGGGATTACAGGCATGAGTCACCGCACCCGGCCCCATGTACATGTCTACTGATGAACATATGTATGTGATTTTATTGTGATTATAGGAATATATAGATCCTATATTTTGTGTTTATATATAATATATAATATGGTGTTATATACTATATTCTTTATACATGTAAATATGTATATAAAATGGGAATATAGGATTTGGATGGACTTGCTTAGTCACAGGTTAAATAATGTTCACCTTTAGTACATACTGACAAATACATTTCTGAAGTGGTTGTATGAACTTACCCCCCACCAGTGGTATATGAGTTTCAGTTTGCTCCAAATTTGTACAGTCGTCAAGGTTTTGTTTAGGGTTTGCATTGCAAAGGCCCTTCTTTAGTGAAGGTGCTCTCAGGGCAGGTATGGGTCCCCTGGTCCCTACCTAGCCACAGCATTGGCCATGCTTATGCCCATTATGCTTATGCCCATATCCCATTATGACCCCCAACCTATCTGACAGCCTCTGCCCCCAAATGCCTTGGAGCCAGCCTCCTGCAGCCACTGATTCCCAGTTGTGTGTGTGGTGGGGCTCACCTGGCGGAGAGTGGGGAGGAGGGGCCTGGGAAGAGCAGGTGGGGGCCCTGGGAGCTTGGCCTGACAGGGAGATTGGTAGCTTCTTAATTTCTCCATCTGAAAGCCCCCTGCTGAAGGATAAGAAGGAGCACTTCCCTGTCAGTCACTGGCTGCTGAGAGTCCTTTCACGGAGTGTCAGAGAGGTGAAGATGAAGATATCTAAAAATGTTTGCTTTTGTAGCAGGTGTTAACGCGCGTTCTTGTTTGTAAGCACAAAGGGCGCAAGCCTGGCTAATTGGACCGCAGTGATTTCCAAGGTGTTTCTGCCCCCTCCCTCCTCTCTTCCACCTTGCCTTTCGCGCAAAGCCTGGAAGCTGTGTGTCCTCAGGTGCGAGGTGAGGGGTTTGCTCTTGACTAGAGTTGTGGGAAACACAAAAGGAGGGTTTGAGGGGCATTGGGGTCTGTGTGTGAGCTGCGGGCTGGGCTTCCGAGGGAAGGCGCCTTGGCTGGGGGCTGGACAGGTCTCCTTGCCCATTCCTGCCCTGACCTGGAGCCCGGGAATGTGGGAGTTGGGGGCATGGAGAGTAGGCAGCAGGGAGTGGTTGATTGGTCCCCGAGCGGATATTCCACTTCACTGCGGCCTGGAACCCCAGGTGAGCCAGACCTCTGGCGGCTGGGCAGTCCCTCTCACTCTAACCTGTGCTCCCTACCTGTCTGCCTTCCCCGAGTCTCATCAACCCAATCTACCAGAGGACCTTAACTGAGGACCTATGGCATGCTGAGAGTTGCAGCGGTCTCTGTGGGTGATGGGGGTACAGGGGACGTGGTCTCTGCCTCAGAGATCATCCCATAGAAGACACTGCACATACCATGCAGCAAAGAGGTCACATTGGCTAAGGATGCTAACAGCTGCTACTGACTCAGCCTTTCTACGTGCCAGGCACTTTACATGGGCACTAGTTCCCCATCTGACAGATGAGGAACCCGGGGCTTAGAGAGGTTACGTGACTTACCCAAGTCCTTCCAGCCTGAGTAATGGAGGCAGGGTCTGAACCACAGCTAGGGTCCCTCCATTGTGTTTGGAGCCCCTGCCAGGGCCTGTGGTGGGAGAGACCTCAGGGTTCCCTGTCCAGGGGAAGACTGATGGGCATGCAGGTAAGTGCAATGCAGTGGTGTAGGTGCTCCCAGAACAGGGCCCCCTGGGTGTTGAAGGATGAAGAGGGGAGACGTTGCCTTCAGAGGGAGGACTGAACATCAGGAGGAGGCTCTGGAGCAATGTGTTGCTGCCAGGCTGCGAGGGTGGTGAGCCACTGCCTATAGGAGGATGGGGGGTGAGCAGAGCAAGTGGGTCTGGGGGGCCGTAGGTGCCTAGCCTGGCCAGGATGGAGACATTGTGGGGAGTGAGAGTGGGGAGGGGGTTGGGGTGAGCCACGGAGCACCCCTGATACCAAGTGGAGGGGTTAGGGTTTGTCCTTCACCCCATAGGCCAGGGTCCAACTTTGGGGGGCCCCTTGGGTATGATTTATTAGGCTTCTCTTGAAAAACCACAAGAGGTGGCAGCCAGGGCTTCACATTCCTGCAATCATCATTCCCACCTGGCGTGACTTAGCAGCAGCAGCAGTTTCCTGTAGTCAAGGCATGCATTCCCAGGCATCGTGGTCTTGCGCATTTAAGTCTCCAGCCTGGTCCCTGTGGGTACCTGAGTTTAAACCTTGGACTGAAGCGCTAGGGAGCCATTGAAGGTTTTGGAGCAGGGTGTAGCCTGGCCTGAGCCTTAGGAGATGAATCTGGCTGCAGTGTTGAGAAGGAACCAGTTGGGAAGAGAACGAAGACCCACCTGGTGTGGTCCTGGGGTGAGGGAACAAGGCAGGGGGAGAAGAGAAGGAGTTGATGGAACTTAGATGTGGCTTGTGCTGTGAGTCTGGCCGGCCCTGGTGGCTTGGAAAGGCTGCTGGGGGAATGGTGAGAGGCAGGCACAGCAGGCCTGCTTTGGGGCTGGCTCTGCAATCCCAGTAAATCTGTTGGGGCCCAGTGTCCCTGTGGATGGCTTCTCCTGCTAAATGGTCCGAGCCCAGAGTGGCCGCCCTGCCGCTGACGGGGTAAAAGTCCCCTTAGTGGCACCAGGGGGACTTGGTGGGTAGAAGTGGTCCTGTTCAGCTCTGCAGCCTTCTCATAAACTCAGGGCACTTGGGGGTCTGAGACAGGCCTCCCCTGGGACCCAGACTGCTGGAGAGCTCCCCTGGGGGGCGGTAAACCGGCCTTTTACAGCGGGGCCTCTGCATGGCTCTGCAGCCCGGAGACCCTGGGAGTTACGATGACTCAGGGACATGTCTCCTTGGAAACATTTTCCCAGCACCTCTCTCCCGGCTGCTGCTGGTGGGGAGTGATTGGGATCTGATAGAAAGGCGAGGGTCTTTGGAAACCTTTCAACAGCAGGGTCTCCTTTGAAATCCCCCATCCCACGAAGAATGAGGCCCCTTCCCTGGGACTCCCCCAGCTTTTGAAATGGCTTTGACACTCCCTCCGCCAGAAGGCACATGAAAAACTTGGAGCAGCCCAGAGCTCTGTGCTGTGGCCTCCTGCCGGGGTGACCTGGCTCTGCCCAGCTGCCCTTTCCCCACCTCCCCTTCATCCCCTCCCAGGACTCTGGGAGGATGGCCCCCACCTCTACCGCCCCAGGAAATGGCTCTGCAGGAGGCTCCTGCCTTGGGCTCCCGGGGGCTGCTGCTGAAGGAGAGTGAAGGAGGCTTGTGGGGGGCCTGGCCCAGAGGCAGGTGGCCCCCCCACGGCTGGGAAGGGAGGAGCAGTGGGTCCGCCCACATGTGTTGAACATATGTGTACAATGTGTGTACACTGCCCTCCTGGGGCATGTGGCACCTCACCCCGGGGGGGCAGAGCCTGAGTCTGGAGACCCCCAGGAAGCCGATTTGCTGGAGAGGCCTTACTTTTCGTTCGTTTTGGGTGGGGATGGCTGGATAAGGGGTCTGAGAACTTGTCCTTGAGATAACAAACTTGCCATGACCCAGGTTGGCCCCAAGGGAGTGACTCAGCCTCTGGGTCCCTGGACGTCCTCACGCAGGGCCTCACGGGCCCCTTGGGGGAGCCCCAGGGAGGGTCAGGGCTGGGAAGGGATGGTCCTCGGGGAGTCTTGTCAGGAACGCTTGCCCTTGCTGTCCTTGGAAAGTGGCTGTGGACTCTCTGGCGGGCAGCCAGGCCAGAGCTAGGCCTGTCCCGGTGGGGCATTAGTCATTCCGGAGGCCTGCTTTTCATGCTCACGCCGGCCCTTTCCCTGGGTGCCTTCAAGGGCTGGGCTCTGCTGTCAGGGGCAAATAAATGGGGGAGGAAGTGGCTGTTTGGAAAATCAACCCCTCCTGCCTCCTGCCCAGGCCCTTAAAGTGTCCCCAGTGCCAGCTTCTGTCCTTGTGTGCCCTCTAGTCCACAGCCCTCCCCTGTCACTGTGACAGGACTGGCCCCCTGGCCCACCTGGAGGGAGGCATGTGTTTTGTGTGTGTTATGTGTATGTGTGCATGTGTGTGTGTGTGTGTGTATATGTGTGTTGTGTGTGTATGTGTTGTGTATGTGTTTGTGTGTTGTGTGTGTGTGTGTTGTGTGTGTATGTGTATGTGTTGTGTATGTGTGTTTGTGTGTTGTGTGTGTATGTGTGTGTGTGTGTGTTGTGTGTGTATGTGTATGTGTTGTGTATGTGTGTTTGTGTGTTGTGTGTGTATGTGTGTGTGTATATGTGTGTTGTGTATGTGTATATGTTGTGTATGTGTATGTGTTTGTGTGTTGTGTGTGTGTGTATGTGTGTGTGTGTTGTGTGTATGTGTATGTGTTGTGTATGTGTATGTGTTTGTGTGTTGTGTGTTTATGTATGTGTGTGTATATGTGTGTTGTGTATGTGTGTTGTGTATGTGTTTGTGTGTTGTGTGTGTGTGTATGTGTGTGTGTATATGTGTGTTGTGTATGTGTATGTGTTGTGTATGTGTGTGTTTGTGTGTTGTGTGTGTGTGTATGTGTGTGTGCATATGTGTGTTGTGTGTGTATGTGTATGTGTTGTGTATGTGTATGTGTTTGTGTGTTGTGTGTGTGCTTGTGTGTGTGTGTGTGTGTGTGTGTGTGTATAAAAGAGAGAGCGGGAGAGAGGGAGACAGAAGGTTTTTCTACCTTACAAGTCTTTATGAAGCACATCCCTGGAGATACTTTCAAACTGCCTTGCAGAGCCAGGGCCCACCCGTTCAAGCTGCCATTTGGACCCTGGCCCCGTGCGGAAGGTGCAGCCTGCAGCATTTTGGAGGGGAAGGAATCTCTGGTCCAAGGGGAACAGTATGGAGTGGAAGTCGGTGTCTTGCCCCAGCTCCAGGGAGATACAAAAAACTCTCAAATAGAACCACAGAGGAAAACCTCATGAACAGGAAAAGAAAAAGGGGTTCCTGTCTCCTTTCTGCCAGGATCACGTGTTGCTGAACCAGGCTGTCAGGCTCTTCAATGGTGCTTTTGATTCAGGTAACACCAGACCCAAAACATCTGTCTAACCTTAATATGTGATAAAAATGTCTCCCTCTCCCTCCGGAGATCATGTTTCAGGTTCTGGAACTGTTCTGTCAGAATAACAAGCCTGTACAGCAAGCCTATAATCCAATTCTTTTTTATTCTTTTTTTTTTCCTTGCCAAACCCCCAAACTAGGGCATAGTCACTTCCCCTTCAACAGTCTTCCCGGGTGAGAGAACCAGCCCAAAGGACTCGGTTTCCCTGACTTTGAATCCCATTGGTTCATTTGAGGAAGCTGTTTAGGTCGATGGAGAATCCATCAGTTCTGAATTTTAAAATAGTGGAAATTTTCTTGTTTTCATGAGTTCCTTTTGTATGCATATTTTTTGTTTGTTTGTTTGTTTGTTTGTTTTGGGGGAAGGCCTCTGTCGTTGAGGTTTCTTCTAATAGTAACCTCATACCTTCATGTTCAGTAAACACGATTAAAATCCTCGGTGGGCTCTGCCAGGGGCCGCTAACCCAACTCAGGAGATGGTAACCTGCAAGTTCAATGTAACGTCACAAGTTTAAGATAAGGGTGCTCAGAGGACGGGCATGTTTCCCAATCTAGGTATTCCAGGAAAACTTCCTGGAATAGATTACACCTAATCAGGGTCTCAGAGTATAAGAAGTAAGGTGAGAGAGGAATTCCAGGCAAAGAAACCAGTGCAAGCCAATTATAGAGAAAAGAGGTTCATGTAGTATGTAGGGACGCTGTAGACAATTCAGTACTGTAATAGAACAAACTGTGAGGCAGGAGGTGGGTGGATCACAGCACAGGGGATGAGGTAGAGTAGGTGAGAGAAGGTGAGGATATTGGATAGGAGGATATGGGCTGGAGAAACATTTAAGAAACAAAACCAGCAGGATTTGACTATTGAGTGGACATGGGAGGGGGAGAAGTTAGGAAGACTCAAAGGTCTCAGGTGACCAGGTTTTGGGTGACAGGTGGCAGATGATATCATGCCAGAGGAAGAGCTCTTAGGGAATGGTAAAGAAGACAGTGGTGCTAGCAGTGGTTCGTGTAGCAGTCCATTCTCACGCTGCTGTAAAGATCTACCCGAGACTGGGTGATTTATAAAAGAAAAAGGTTTAATTGACTCAGCTCCGCAGGGGAAGCCTCAGGAAACTTACAATCATGGTGGAAGGGGAAGCAGGCACGTCTTACGTGGCGACAGGAGAGAGAGGAGAAAGCAAAGAGGGCAGAGCACCTTATGAAACCATCAGATCTTGTGAGAACTCACTCATGAGAACTGCATGGGGGAAACCACCTCCATGATCCAATCACCTTCCTCCCTCGACATGTGGGGATTACAGGTCTCCCCTTCCACACATGGGGATTACAATTCGAGATGAAATTTGGGTGGAGAGACAGAGCTAAACCATATCAATCAGTACCATCTAATGAAGCTCACTCAGCACCAGTCCCTTCTTTCCATATCTACAGGTGTTATCACACTTTATCCTCACAATACCCTGTGAGACTTGCTGTCATTAGGAAGGATAGAAGTGAGGGAGATGCTGAAGGAGCTGGTCCTGGAGGGGCCGGCACTGGAGCCCTGGCACCATGTTGCTAGAGCCAGCTCATAAGCATGTCCTTCTCTTCCTGCTGTCACGTCACATGGGCTTGGTGGCCTAGATTGTTGAACTGACTTTGTTAAGCATCCTTTGATATCATTTGACTGCCTGGCAGCAGCTGATACATGGACAATTTCCCTCATACCTGCTTCTGGCTGAGCCTTACTAGAATAACGGTGGACAACAAGGGTCCTGTGGCCAGCGGCCCTAGAGCTTGGTTTCCTCTGTCCTCAGCACCCAGTGGGCTTCAAAGCCTCAGACCTGGCCTTGGATCCTTGGGGCCCAGTGGGGAGAAAGTGGAAGGCCTCCTCTTCTAACTGTAGACCCTGCCTCTGAAGGAGCTGGGATGCCCCTCAATGGCTGTTCAGTCCTGGAAGTGTCCTGCCTGGTGTGATTCCCATCTCACCTATCTGGGGAAACAGGTGGGGAGAAGGGAAGTGATCCCCTGAAGATAAATGGCAAGCTGTGAGCCTGGGTTGCAGTGAGAATTTGACATCACTGATAGGAGTGTTTTCTAAACAGAGTCCGATAGGAAGTTACTGGTTCGAATTTATCCTGTAGATTTTTAAGCTTCAACAGTTTGCTCAACCTGCTGCAGATGTGAATATTAATGGGCAATAGAGTGTGCATATATGTGTGCACACACACTGAATGTGGAACTCGACAGTGAAACACAGTGGTTAAGAGCACAGGCTCTGCAGTGAGAGGGTTCTGGCTCCAGCTGTGTCTATTCATGCCTAAGTTATGCCATCTTCATATACTGCAGCTCCTCATCTATAGAATATTTTCATCTTAACAGTACATAACAGTTTAGGCAGGACCCTTTTGGTGGCAAGTCAGAAATCCAACTCACACTGACTAAAGCATAAACAAATTTACTATTGGTTCATGTAACAGAAAAGGCTAGGGATATATTAGATGTCAGGCTTCAGGCATGGCTGGTTCCAGGGGCTCCAACAAAGTCATTATCAGTTTATCTCTCTCTTATCTCTCAGCTCTGCTTCCCGCTTTGTTGCCTTTGTTCTCAAGTGGACTCCCCTGGTGCAAGATGGCAACCAGTAGCAGAGAAGGCCATGTGCATCCTCATCTGCAGTGAAGGTCTAGGAGCGAAGCTCACTGGCCTCAGGAGCGTCCTGAAGCTGCCCATGAGCCAATTATTGTGGCCAGGGAGGTGGAGCTGGTTGTCTGGTCAGGCTGATGACCCCTGCCCTTCCTGGGGATCTGCCCCCCAGCAGTGGAAGTAGGAAGGGTATTGTTGAAAAGAAAGAGGGCTTTTATTTCCACAAGAAGGGGCAGCACAAACAATGCAACTCACCACACTTACTGGTTGGCACTGTTTGGAGGATTAAATGAGTTAAAATACATGCAAAGGTCCCAGCACACTGCCTGGCACATGTAAGTTCTGAATAAATGGTATCTATCAATATTGTATTAGTGTTATTAAATAATGATCATGATGATAGAGTCCCTGTTTAGAGAGGAAAAACTGGCCATGCTAAGCCTATGTCCCAGATGTCAGCGCTCAGCAGCTCAGAGGATGCTCCTGAAGCCTTCCTGGAAGAAGAATGGTTCCCTCTCTCTGCCATGTCAAGACTCCAAGGGGTTGGGCCTGGAGGACAGACCCAGAAGGAGTAGCTCCAATCAAACCGATTTTTCATTTATTCCTTCATTCATTCAGTTTTCTCTTTTTAATTTTTATGGGTACATAGTAGGTGTATATATTTATGGAGTACATGAGATCTTTAGATACAGGCATCCAATATATAATAATCACATCAGAGAAAATGGGGTATCTATCACCTGAAGCATTTATTCTTTCTTTGTGCTACAAACAATCCAATTATACTCTTTTAGTTATTTTTAAATGTGCAATAAATGATTGTTGACTGTAGTCGCCCTGTTGTGCTATCAAATACTAGATCTTATTGATTCTGTCTAACTACATTTTTGTACCTGCTAACCATCCCCACTTCCCCTCCCTCCCTACTACCCTTCCTAGCATCTGCTGACCATCACTCTGCACTCTATCTCCATGAGTTCAATTGTTTTAAATTTTAGCTCCCACAAATAAATGAGAACATGGGACATTTGTCTCTCTGTGCCTGGCTTATTCCACTTAACATAATGTCCTCCAGTTCCAAGTTATTTTTCTTTCTTGAATACCTACTGTGTGCCAGGCACTAAGCATGAATATTGCAGCAAGCAGAACAATCTTTCCCATTCTGTCCCAGAGCATAGAGTCTGGTGGGAGCAGATGGGTGTTCACTAAGAGAACAAGTAGGAGCTCCTGACTGTGTCCAGTAGTGATGGGTACCACACAGAACAGAAGGGTGGGTCCTGGGTGTGTGTGGGAGCAAGGTGAAAATGGGAGATGTGCAGCGGCCTCCCTGGAGCTGACTTGCAGGGTGATGGCAAAGTCTTATGAGAGCATTTTTTGTTTTGGTCAAGCACGTGGCTGCCCACCGACCTGAACACTTGAACCCACTGCTCAGCACGTCCTTTCCCTGTAGGGAGGGGAGACCGTTTGGGTGGAGCCAGATCATGGCGACAGAGGCCCAGGGATCAGCCTGGGGTTAACTGGGTGATGCTCCCGGTGCCTCAAGGAGCCCCTTGGTCAGGCTGCCAGGCCGCTCTTTAGACCTCTGGATTCTACCTGCTTGCCCCACACAGGGTTGTTTCACCAGCAGCTCGGGGACTTCAGGCCTCCCAGCTTGTGACTGCCCCCTGCCCCCACCGTGGGACTGCCTAGCCTGTGTGCCTTTCTGGTCCTCTGGCATCCCTTTGCTCATTCTCTTTTACTTCTCCCTGTTTCCACCCTGCCTTTTTCAACCCACTGTCCCTGGGGGCTCCAGAACCCTCCTGTCCTATCCTTCTCCTCTAGGTGTCCAGATTTAACCACTAAAAATACTGGCTAAGTAAGTCTGAGTTTCAAATAAACGGCCAATACATTTTTAGTCGAAGTATGTCTCCATTCATTTGCATGGGACATACTCTACTAAAACATTATTTCTTATCTGAAATTTGCATTTGCCTGCTGTCCTGTATTTTACCTGGCAACCTTGCACCCTCCCCACCATCCCCATGCCTCAAGCCAGTTAGCTTGGGAAGAATGCTGGTGCTCATTACCACCCCCCTGCCTTCTTCTTCTTCTTCTTTTTTTTTTTTTTTGGTGATGGAGTTTCTTTCTTGTTGCCCAGGCTGGAGTGCAATGGCACGATCTCAGCTCTGCAACCTCTGCCTCTCAGGTTCAAGTGATTCTCCTGCCTCAGCCTCCCGAGTAACTGAGATTACAGGCATGCGTCACCATACGTGGACAATTTTTGTAGTATTAGTAGAGATGGGGTTTCACCATGTTGGCCAGGCTGATCTTGAACTCCTGACCTCAGGTGATCCACCCGCTTCGGCCTCCCAAACTGTTGGGATTACTGTTGTGAGCCACCGCTCCGTATCCATTCCCCCTTCTTTTAAAGCCCCTCCTGGGCTTTTATTTGTCCTTTAAACATTTTTAGCTTAAAGAAAATAAAGTTTTTATTTTGAGATAATTGTATATTCTCATGCAGATTCACAGAGAGGTCCTCTGTACACTTTACCCCGTTTCTCCCAACAGTAGCATCTTGCAAAACTAGAGTACAATATCACATCCAGGAAATTGACATTGATACAGTCAAGCTACAGAACATTTCCGTTGCCACAAGAATCCCTCCTGTTGCCCTTTTATAGGCATAGACACTTCCCTCCTACCCAGCCCTTCCATAACCTTTGGAAACCACTACTCTTTTGTCTGTTTCTATAATTTTATCATGTCAAGACTGTTATATAAATGGAATTGTATATAAGTTTTCGTTATTTTGGGGGTAAATTCCCAAGAGGGCAATTGCTAGGTCTGTAGTACTTGCATGTTTGACTTTTTAAGAAATTGCCAGACTGTTTTCCAGAGTGGCCGTGCCATTTTACATTCCCACCAGCAATGTAGGAAAAGTCACATTTATCTACATTCTCACCAGCATTTGTTCTGTCACTATTTTTTTATTTTAGCCAATCTGATAGTTGCAATGTGATATCTCATTGTACTTTTAATTTTCATTTTCCTAATTGCTAATGAAGTTGAACATCTTTTCACGGGCTTATTTGCCAGCCATTGTTCCTCTTTGATGAAATGTTCCCTTCATATATTTTGCCCATTGTCTAATTGGATCATTTGCTTTTTTACCACTTAGTTTTGAGAGTTCTTCAGATATTCTAAGTACTAGTCCTTAGTTAGATATGTGGTTAGCAAATATTTTTCCCAGTCTGGAGCTTGTCATTTTATCTTGAGGAGCTTTTGCAGAATACAAGTTTTTAATTTTGTTTAATTAGATATGTCAATTTTTCCTTTATGGATTATACTTTTGGTGCAAAGATTTTCTCCTATTTTTTTTCCTGAAGGTTTTATAGTTTTATATTTCACATTTTAGGCCATGGCCCATTATGAGTTAATTTTTATATACAATATAAGACTTAGGTTGAGGTTTTTTGTTTTGTTTTATTTTGCCTATGAATGTCCAGTTGATCCTGTATCATTTGATGAAAAGACTATCATTCTTCTATTGAATTGCTTTGTTTGTTTGTTTTTAGAGACAAGATCTTATTCTGTCGCCCAGGCTGGAGTGCAGTAGCATGATCATAGCTCACTGTAGCCTTGAACTCTTGGGCTCAAGCAATCCTCCTGTCTCAACACCAACTTTCCCCCTAAGAAAATAGCTAGGACTACAGGCATAGGCCACCACATCCGGCTAATTTTTAAATTTTTTGTGGAGAAGGATCTCACTATGTTGCCCAGCTGGTCTTGAACTCCTGGCTTCAAGCAATCTTCTTGCCTCAGCTTTCCAAAGCACTGGGATTACAGGCATGAGCCACATTGTCTAGTCTCTCCATTGAATTGTTTTTGCACCTTTGTTAAACATCAGTTGGGCATACTTCTGTGGGTCTGTTTCTGGGTTCCACTGATGTATGTGCCTATCCCTCTGCCAAATACAATATAGTCTTGATTACTATAGCTGTAGAATAAGTCTTGGAATTGAATAAGCTGGTTCCTTCTTTATTGATTGTCTTTTTCAAAATTGTTGCTATCTAGCTCTTTCTGCCTTTCCATATATATCTTAGAATAATCTTGTCTGTATCTACAAAAATTCTTGCTGTAATTTTGACTGGAATCATGTTAAATGTGTATATTGATTTGGGGAGAAATGACATCTTTACTGTCTTGTGTCTTCTAATCCATTAACATGGTATGTCTCTCCATTTATTTAGATCTGTGATTTCTTTCATCTTTTTATTTTTAGTTTTCAACATCCTAATTTGGTACAGGTTTTGGTAGATTTATCTAATTATTTTAATTTTTTGAGCAATTATAAATTGTATTGCATTTTTAATTTCAGTGTTCATGTGTTTATTGCTAGTACATAGAAATACAGCTGGTTTTGAAGTTCATTTTATATTGCTTGACTTTGCATAACTTAGTTGTAGGAATTTTTCTGTAGATTCTATGGGATTTTCAGCATAGACAGTCATGCCATTTATAAATAGGGACAGTTTTATTTATTTCTTAACTATCTGTATGCCTTTTATTTCCTTTTCTTGCCTTATTGCCCTGGCTAGACCTACTGGCACTATGCTGAGTAAGAGTAGAGAGAGTGGGTATGTTTGCCTTATTTCTGATCTTAAGGGGGACAACATTCAGTCTTCTACTTTAAGTAAAATAACAGCTATAGGTTTTCTTTGTAGATACTCTTTATCAAGTTGAGAAATTCCCCTTCTATCTAAGGGTTTATTTATTTATTTATTTTTTATACCATGAATGGGTGTTGGATTTTGTCAAATGTCTGAAGTTTTTGTCTTTTTTTTTTTGTACCTAATGTGAGACCATGCAATTTTTTAAAGTCTATTAATATGGTGGATTCTATTGACCAGTTTTCAAATATTGAGTAAGCCTTGCATCATTGATATATATATCTCATTTGGTCATGGTGTATACTTCTTTTTATATATTGCTAAATGCTATTTGCTAATACTTTGTCAGGGATTTTTGTATCTGTATTTATGAGGGATATTGGTCTGAAGTTTTATTCTTGTCCTGTCTTTAACTGGGGTTTTGGTATAGGGCAATATTAACTTACTGAAATAAACTGGGAAGTGCCCTTTCCTCTTCTGTTTTCCGAAAGAAGTTATGTGGAACTGGTGTTGATTCTTCTTCAAACATTCGTTAGATTTATCCAGTAAAACACCTGGGTCTAGAGATTTCTTTACAGGGAATTTTAAATTATGAATTCCATTTCCTCAATAGAATAGGACTGTTCAAAATATCTATTTCTCATTATGTGTATTCTGGTAGTTTGTATTTTTTGAGAAATTAGATCGTTTCATCTAATTTATCAAATTTATGTATGTAGAATTTTTCATAGTATTATTCCCTTATTATCCTTTTGATGTCTGTAGTGTCTGTAGTGATATCCTCAGTTTCATTCTTGATATTGGTAATTTGTGTCTTCTCTCTTTTTTGTTTTCTTAAAAGAATTGTCAGTTTTATCAATCTTTGAAAACACCACCTGTTTGTTTAATTGATTTTCAATGTTGTTTTACTGTTTTCTGTTTCAAGTTCCTGATCTTATCCTTATTACTTTCTGCGTTCTGCTTGTTCTATGTTTATCTTGATCTTTTCCTAGATCTTTGAGGTGGAAGCTTAATTAATGATTTGAGACTTTTTCTCTTTCCTAAGCATTTATTGCTACACGTTTCACTCTTAGCCTTTACTTAGCTGTGTCCCACAAATTTTGACATGTTGTATTTTATTTTTTGTTCAGTTCAATGTATTAAAAAATTCCTGTGAGCTTCCTCTTTGACCCATGATTATTTAGAGGTATGTTATATAGTTTCTATCGTTTGGAGGTTTTCTTACCTTTCTGTTATTAGTTTCTAGTTTGGTTCCATTGTGATAGGAAAAAGCACTATGGATGATTTCAGTTATTTTAAATATGTTGACATTTGTTTTATGACCCATGATATGGTCTGTCTTGGTATTTGTTCTCTGCACACTTGAAAAAAATGTGCATTCTGTTATTGTTGGGTGGAGTGTTCTATAAATGTCTATTAGATCCTGTTGGTCAATGATTTTGAGTTCTTCTGTATCTTTTCTGATTTTCTGCCTAGTTGTCATTGAGAGAAAGGTTCTGAAGTTTCCTACTATAATTGTGGATATGTCTCTTTCTCCTGTCAGCTCTATTAGCTTTTGCTTAGCATATTTTGCAGCTCTGTTGTTTGGTGCATACATGTTTAAGATTTTCTTGGTAGATTGACCCCTTTATCATTGTTTAATGTTCTTTTCTCACTTGCTAATTTTTTGTTCTGAAGCCTTCATTATATAATATAGTCTTTTTGTTTATTTCCATCAATGTTTGCAAGATATATCCTTTTGCATTCTTTTACTTTCAACCTGCCAGTATTGTTATATTTTAAGTGAGTTTTTTTGTAGACAGCATGTGAGTCATTTTCCTCCCAGTCTGCCAATCTCTGTCTTTTAATTAGTATATTCAGGTTATTTATATTTAATGTTGCTAATGATATGTGAGAGCTTCAGTCTGCATTTTATGTTTTATTTTCTGTTTTTCATTTCTGGTTTTCTTTTTTCCTTCCTGTGACTTACTTGAACGTTTTTAAGAATTTCATTTTGGTTTATCTGCAGTGTTTTCATTTCTTGATACAGCTTTTTATCATGATTACTGTAGGTATTATATTAAATACACATAACTTATCAAAGACTACTGGTATCATTATCTTACCAGTTCAAGTGAAATGTAGAAAAGTTATCTCCTGTAGGTCCCTTTACTCTTCCCTACTTATGATTGTCTTAACTATTTCTTCTGCATATATTTAGTACTACATCAGATAGTGTTAACATTTTACATTAGACATCAAACATACTTTAGAAAACTCAAGAAGAGAAGGGAAATTAGTGGTATCTACAGTGTAATTTCCCTACCATGTTCTTTCTTACTACCTAAGGTTCCAATCATTTCCTCTCTGTTTAGAAAACTTCCTTTAACCATCCTTTTTAGGGTGATTCTGCTGGTGACGCATTCTCTTAGTTTTCTTTTATCTGAGAATATCTCAATTTTCCCTTGATTCTTGAAGGGCATTTTCACTGGATGTAGAAGAACTTTGGGTTGATAGTCCTTTTTTACTCAGCAGTTGAAAAATGCTCTGCCACTTCCTTCTTGCCTCCATGGTTTCTAATGAGAAATCTGCTGTCATTCGAATTATTTTTCCACTATATATAAGGTGTCATTTTTTTCTCTAGCTGCTTTCAATATTTTTTCCTGTCCTGGAGTTTTCAGGAGTTTGAATATGATGTGTCTTGGTGTGGATTTCCTTGTGTTTATTCCTTTTGAGTTTCACTCAGCTTCTTGAATACATCTGCATCCTCTTGCCAAATTTGGGAATTTTTCAGCCATCACTCTTTTGAGTACATTTTCAATCCTCCCCTCTTTTTTTTTTTTTAATCTCTTTCTGGGACTTGAATCACAAAAATGTTGTAGTCCCGCAGGCCCCTGAAACTCTGGGTGATCTTTGTTATTCTATCTTCTATTTCACTGATTCTTTTTTTCTCTCCTCTCTTCTGCTGTTAGGCCTATTCATTGAGTTTTAAGATTTTCTCCTTTATCCATTTCTAAAATTTCCATTTAGTGCCTCCTTGTATCTCCTATTTCTTTGTCAAAACTAGGTCTTTGCTAGACTTGCTTTTTTTCCATTTGTTTCAAGGATGATCATAATTGTCTATTGACGTAATTTTGTGGTGGCTCCTTTAAACTCCCCATTAGATAATTCCAACATCTCTGTCATTTTGAGTTTGGCATATATTGATTGACTTTTTTTGCCATTGAATTTGAGATCTTCTTGTTTCTTGGTAGGATAGATGATTTTTTTATTGAAATCTTTATGTATTACATAATGACACTGTGGATCTGATTTAAACCCTCCTTTGACCCCCCTCCAGTGCAGAAGGGGTACAGATGCCATCTTGCTACTGCCAAGTGTGGGCAGAATTCCAGGCTCATTTCCTCCCTAGGTCTCTACTCATACCTCTCTGAGCAGTCATGGTAGGAATGCCTCATTTCTGCTCTCCACATGGTCTCCACTATACCAGGAGGATGAGTTGGAGTACTTGCTCCTGTTGGGTAGGAGGGGAGTCCAGGTTCCCCATGTGGTCTCTACTGACACCATGGGGAGAGGCCTTGTTACTGCCCAGCAAGTATGACTGGCTTGGCTCCCTGCTAGGGTTTCTCTGACACCACATTAACAGGGATGGGAAGAGCAGGCGGTGAGTGCCTCATTATAGCCTTGCCAGCATGGGAGCCTCAGATCTCCATTCAGCCTTTGCTGATGGTGGTGGGGTCACAGTTTTCTTCTGGGGGGTTTGCCTGGAGCAGAGCTATTATTGTCTAAAAGTTTTCTGTTTTGCCAGGCAAAAATCTTTCCTGGTTCTTTGGCTAGAGAGAGTGGGCTTTGGTTAAAGCTTAAAACAAAATCCTTATTGGTGTTTCTGGGCTGCCAGTTTTGTCAGCTCCTAGTCTGGGATATATGAAGCAAAAAGCAGACCCAGGGTCCTCACCACTGTGTCACTCCTTGGGTCCCTGGCTGGTCTGCCTTCTTCTCTCTGCCTTTCTGAATCTTATTCCGTTTCTTTCATATATAATGTTCAGGGTTTTAGTTGTACTTAGACAGAGGAATAGGGAATAGTACGTCTAAGGGAGTGATCTGGAAGTAGCACAGGCAACTGAGAATCTCCATAAACATTGTTTTATTCCACAGCAACTTCTGTGCTAGCTTGTAGGACTCAAGGTGCAGAAATTGGAGCTAAGAGTTTGAGGGCTTGAGCTCAGGCCCCTCCTCCTTCCCTCTCCCCTCCTCTTCTGACTCACCTGGTGGCAGTTGTAAATCAAGCCTAGCAGTAAACGTTGATACTAATGATCCCTTGTTGTTGTGCCAGCATTGCTTTTTATTTTCTTCCCTCTGATGGTCCTTCTCACTCTGGTTTTATCCTCCTAGGAGCTGATGAGGTAGACAAGCTGGGGTGGGGTCCCACCTGACATATCAGATGGGTGCACTCATAGTGTAGACCAGGAGCTGGGCAAAGGTGGGGCATTATTAGTGCTTGGGGATTGAGGGGAAAATCACTGATCCAGTGTTGAAGACACGGGGTGGTAGAATGATCTCCAGTCATTCATGCCTAGGGCTAAAAGCTGTCATGGGAGTTGGGAGGGGCAGACGGAAATTCTACTGGCCATATGGTGGTCTTGTCCTTCAAAGGAGGACAGCTCTCGCACTAACACCACTTCTCCCGACTGGGCATCTTGAGCCCCCTCCCCTCATTCCCACAGGCAGGGCCTCAGGAAGCTGTAGTGGAATTGTAGCGTTTGGATGGATAATGGAAAGGGGTGGATGTTTCTGAGATTTCGAGGCAAATAAAAACATGCCAGATTGTTTTTGAAGCATCAAATGCAAATTGTCAACATGAACATATTTCTGGACTTAACAGTTGAATGTGTGAATTAATTATGGGCCTATTACGATGCAGAATGATCCTTACTTTCATATGACTAAAACAACCCCATTACTCAACCCTTTCACTTTGGGAAGAGGATTCCGTGGGCTGCTCTTTTAAAGTTGCAGGAGCGGATAGAAATTACGAAGCTCCGTGACACAAACCCAGCTTCTTCAGTTTTGATGATCTGCCCCCAGAATCTGGGTTAGGATTGGATTCCCATCAAACATCAACATACACAGTAAAGAACCCATAGCTTTGGGAAAAAGGTAGTCATTTCTACTGATAACACAAATCCTTAATGGATGCTGAAGTTGAGGTTCTCAGTCCATGCTGGGCTTAGTTAATCTTCTTATGTTTATGAACTCTAAATTCTGTGGCCTGTTATGCAGGGCTGCAGTGAGCCACAAAAGGCACCCTTCACTACGTAAGGACCCAAAAAATGCTCTCCTGAGTGGGGTTTGCATGAAGGGTTTATCATAAGGCCTGCTTCCTTAAAGGAAAAACAGAACAACAACTCACTGATCACCTGTGTGAATGAAGGGCCTCGACTCTCTCAGCTGTCAAGATCTGTTTTACAAAACAACAACAACAACAACAACAAAACATTTAACGTTTTGCCATAAAACATTTTGGCTTGTCTCTGCAGCATGAGGATGAGAATCTGGGTTCAGACGTCTGGCTCTGTCTCCTCCTGGGGCAGTGCATCTCTTTCTCCTGGTGACCTCTCTCTGCACACCCCCACCCCGTGGGCTCTGCTCTGGTTCCAGTGGCCTTTGCATGGCTTGTATGGTCCCCACTTCTCTGCTCGGAGACTTGGGAAGCCTTGTTTCAGGGCTGGCAGGAGCATTACTCAGTCAGTTAAAGGAACAAATAAGTGAAAAGATAGAATGTTCCTCGCTGTGTTCTCACCCATCCCAGGGCCCCTGTGATCACTGTGCACCAAGGCATCTGTGTCAGGACACCTCAGCGGGTGTGCGCCAGCACCACTGTACTGTTTGATAAAACGTTCATATGCTTTCTAACCACCTAGCAAAGAGTTTCTGCACTGAGACCCCTGTCCGCAGGTTCTCCCTCTGGGACCTGGGCCTCCTGGGCCCAGCAGCACTTGAGGGGATAACCTGCAGTCCATCAGGGCTACCACACCACCCCCTTGGATAATTCAGGTTGGTGGGGACGCTGCTGCACCAGTTGTTGAAACATTCTGCGTATCAACCTTGCTTGTTACCCTATTTTCTACTCTTTCTGTCCCTCCACTCCTCAGCAAGTGTTACTGAATTCTAACCATGGGCTTGGCATGACACCGTTTCCTCGCTCTCAAGCTGGCTTCTCTAGGTCTAGTGTGTGTCTTCCCAGTCACTTACCCCCATGCCAGGCCCCTTCTGTGCCTGTGCTGTTGGTGGGCATTACAGCTGTTTCTTCTTACTGCACAGGAGAGAATCCAAGAGAGGACTTAATTTTGCTCTAATTCTAACCCCAAAGGATGGGACTTTCCCATAGGAAGGTGACTCCTACATGTCCTTCTGCAGTTTTCACTCTGTTTATAGTTTGATGACAGTTGCTTGCTCCTCGTGACATCCTCAGAGCTGCAATGACAACGGCACCGGCTGCAGGTGCACGCGTCTGTGACAGTAGCCCCCCTCTTTCTGCTCAGCCCCTGTTGCGTTCTCATCACGAAGTCTTGATGACTCTGGACTCTGTGTTTGGCTGGTGCTTTTCTCATTCGTCCCATCACAAGGTAGAGATTGGGGAAACACCTTTCCTGGGAATCTGCTCCTCGTGTTTTCAGTTTGGAAAGTTTTGTCATTAGCACATCTGCTCCTTGTTTCACAGCCTGTTGGCCTCTGGTGATCAGCAAGCTGAAACTGACACTTGTTGGTCAACCACTGCCTGCCAGTGACCACGGGGTCTTGGGAATGACTCCACTTTTCAGAGTGGCAATGTCTTAATAAGTAAGGCACATGCAGGAAGCCACCTCGCCCAGCTCCCAGTCTTCGGGGCTGGTGCAGGGCCGGGGCTTCATTTATTTAAAAATAGTATTTTAATTCTCCCGAGGGAGGGTCTGCTCTCTCTCAGAAGTGGGCCTGAGTGTCTGTTCTGAGGAATGGAAGGAAGTGGGATGGGCTTGGTTCTCTTTTAGGAGGCTGAGTTGGAGTTCCCTCTTTCTTAGGAGTAGTGCCTTGAAGGGGCTTGCTGCTCTGTTGAAGCCAAGGAAAAGATCGAAGCTTCAGGACTAAGTGGTCCATTTTACTTATCAGGAAGCTGAGGCTTTGAGAGGGACAGACACTTTCCTGAGTTCACACAGCTGGCCAGAGGCTGGGATGGATGCAAACTAGGCATCCTCCCGCCCAAGTTCCATCTCATTCAATAAGTATTTAATGAACGAGAGAAGAGATGGAACTTGGGTGTGAGGAGGCCTGGAAATCTGGGTAGCCAACAAGTATCCTCCACCCCCAGGGTTTGTATCTTCAGGTAAGTCTGGGAAATTCTGGTTGATACTACATCTGCTGGTGGTGGGACCTGGAGCTCGGTGGGAACCTGGGAGCTGGGACTTTGGGACCCAGTGGGCCAGACCCAGGGCCAGGACTATTTTTGGAACCCTCAGTACCCTTGGCAAGAGGAGAAGAATGAGCTGTTGTGGGCATGGAAGCCAATACATTAAGCCAGGCAGCATCCAAGGCAAAAGTTGAAAGTGATAATACATTTCCCCCTTTCCTCTGGGATGTGATTTATTTTTCTTTCAACTGTTTCTTTGCATTCTGATTCTCCCCTCCCAGGATCTGGTGACGTGGACAGGCTGGGGTCTGGAGGGAACAGTGTCCAGCTTTCATCACACCAGTAGGGACAGTGGTCGTGGCAGCCCGGGAACGGGGTGGACGCAGCAGGCTTCTTGGTGTTTGGTGATTGGACACAGGGGCAGAGCAATGCAAAATTCTGAGCCTTGTGGATGGGAGAAGGATCTCAGGTTGCAGGACCAGATGGCTAGGCTGGAAGTTGGGACAGGGGCAGAGGGAGCAGGGATTGCACTGACCGTGATTGTGCATCCCTCAAAAAAGCTGAGCTCTTGCACAAACCCAGGATGCCCCTTTTATGGATACAGAAATAGAGTGAGGTTTAGGAAACCTGCTGAGGTGATGCAACTATTTAATATTGATGGAGACTAGAAACGAGGCCACTAGATCACTGGTTCTCAAACTGCAGTGTGTTCCAACTGGTGTGTTCAAGGCAGGTGCCTGTGGGCCACCTAGATGGGGGTGGGCGGCGCCCTCCCTGTTCTGTTCTGTGAAGGTTTCACTGGAAAGTTCTGTCCTGGACCACTGTGCCACTATCAGGGCTAGGAGAGGTGTGGGTTAGGTCTGTCCTGGAGGGTGACTGTGGCCAGTCTTCAGCCCTCTGCGACCCCAATGGTGAGGACACTCTCTCATAGGTGGCTGGGCAGATGTGATGAAATGTCAGTGGCTGTGGGTGCTTCGAGAGGCCTGGGTTGAGAGACAGTGGTGAGGGGCCCTGGTGCCCGCCAGTGGGGTACCAATGGTGACCCTGTTTGCTGCCTGCCTGTGCATATTCTCCGGCCTGCTTTCTGTTGCTTATCCAGTGCCACAACCAGGGGCTGTGCTTGCAGCTCAGATATCGGTATCGTATGAGAACACCCAAGGGCCTTTCGTCTCAAATGGGTTCCTGCTATCAAAAGCTTCTCCCTGTGTCAGGGCTTGGCTTTAGAGATTTCTGGCATCCTTGTGCCCTTGCCTGTCCCCAGGGCTCTCCAAGCCCTGCCCCTGCCGCTTGGAGGATGAGGAAGGAGGCTATTTTCTTACTTTTGGTATAAATTATTCGGGCATGGCTCTGGTACTCTCAGACATGGAAGAAAGATCGGCTGTATAATTTGTGGGACCTGATGCAAAATGAAAATGTGGGCTGTATGTCAGAAAATTATTAAGAATTTCTAGGCTGGGCGCGGTGGCTCACACCTGTAATCCTAGCACTTTGGGAGGCCGAGGTGGGCGGATCACCCGAGATCAGGAGTTCCAGACCAGCCTGGCCAACATAGTGAAACCCCGTCTCTACTAAAAATACAAAAATTAGCTGAGCGTGGTAGCGGGTGCCTGTAATCCCAGCTACTTGGGAGGCTGAGGCAGGAGAATCACTTGAACCTGGGAGGCAGAGGTCACAGCAAGCTGAGATCACGCCACTGTACTCCAGCCTGGGGGACAAAAGCGAGACTTCATCTGAAAAAAAATATATAGACAGTGACAGTAGGGTATAAAACCATATGCTAGGCTTTTCTAAATTCAGGAACCTATGTAACTGCATGTATTACACGTTCTTGAAGCCAGTGCTGTGTGGAGGCAAGATTCTTTGAGTGACAGGAACCCCACAGGACCCAGGACTGCAGGGTATGGTTGTGCAGGTTGTCTACTGCACAACTCTAGGGGACACCATTTACATTGTGGTCGATGGTGGCCCTGCCAGAGATCACTGCAGCCGGCCCCTGGTAGTGACAGTGATCCAGAACTTTGGGACAGATAAGCTGCTTGGTGATGGGCTGGTGTCCTCCCATCCAGAACCTTTTCTCACACCAGTGTTTCGGAACCTCCTCCTCCCATCCTCCCTTTCTCCTTGGCATTTCAGGGACACGTTTCTCTGTGAAACCGAGGTGCCAGGGCTCCACGCGGGCGCTGCTGGGGAAGCTTCCGCTCCTCAGTGCTGATCGCCCGCCGGCAGCTCCGCTGTTAACCTTTGGGGTTTGCTCACAAAATAGAAACTCTCTTTGTAGGTCAGTTTGTCAGTAATTTTGGCAGCCGCGGGGCCACTGAGGGAATGAGGCTTGGTTCCCACTTGTCTCTTGTGCTCGGTTTGGAGACTTTTGCGGAGCCCTTCCCTGGGAGGAACACTCACCCCTGCCGGAAACAAGAGCTGGTTTTCTCTGACCTGGTTTTGAATCGGCAGGAGCAATTCCTGCACGCTGGAAACGCATGGCTGCTGAGAAGGAATTTGGTCCATACCCAGTCTGTGCCCTGGGCCTGAGGCTGGAGCCCAGGCACTTGTTTTCCTGGGTAGGAGGCACTTGGATGGGGCTGCCGGGTTTTATACTTCTGTTCCCACATTAGGCTACCCGGAGGAATCTACTGAAACTGACCCCAACCCAAAACTCGCTGAGTGTGCCCGGGTCTACGGATACCTTCATGACCTGCTAGCCGACCCACTTGGTTCTGTGCAGCCCCTCCTGACCTTCATCCCCACCCTCAGCCTGGGCTGCCAAGGCTGTGGACATCTTCTATTGTGAAACCCTCCCAGTGCAGAAAAGATGAGGAGGGCCTCCTCACACTCTGCCTTCCAGGGGCTGGCAGCAAAACTGAGGGCGTGGGAAATTAGGCCATGAGCAGCCTGGGGAGGACTGGTTGTCAGAACAGCCATCAGGGAGTGCTGAAGAAGTCAGGAGGCCTTCCTGGCAGAGGCAGTGGTGAACTGGTCTCTAGCCCTCTCTCTGTTATTTCAGAGCTTCCAGGGAGTCAGATTCAGAACAGAGGATCTCTGGTCCAGGACAGGAAGCTGGGGAGCCTAGGCTGGGATAGCTTTATAGCTCAGACATGTAATGACACTCAAACAGTAATTGAGCACCAACTGTATACAAGACCCAGTGCTGGGACCAGAGTTAAGTCAGAGCTGGAACAAATCTCCACAGCCAAAATTGAGGTTTATAGGAAAGACTCCAGATCACCTAGAGAGATGAGGGTTGTGTGTCAAGGAGGAAGAGGAGGGCTCAGGGTCTTGAGGAACAAGCCCCTGCCTGAGGCTGCCCATCTGTTTCCTCCGCCCTGGCTCCTGCTTCCTCTAGGAAGACAGGCTGGGAGGATGCTGTCCAGCTGCGACTGTGTTCCTGAGCACCGCCTGCAGGTCCCAAGGCTGAGGGGGGACCACAGGCTGACTGAACCCAGAGAGAAGCCTGCAGCTCTCCCAGCCTCACTTGCTGTGCTGCATAGACCCCTGTGTCATTGATGTTGCATGTTTACAGAGAGCACTGCCTTTTATGTGAACGAGCCGCAGCCTGGACTCCAGCCTGTCCCCACCATGTGCCTTGTGACCTTGAGCAAGTCATTCCCCTTCTGGGATCCACACTTCAACAATACCAGGGCTGAATTGGAGTAAGGAGCATTTCAGAATGTTAACCAGGTTCCCTTCCTGTGGGAAGTTTCAGAGTTTTAACACGATAATAACAACAGTAATATTGATCCCAAACGAGTATATAGCACTTACGTGCCAGGCCCTGTTCTAAGCACTTAATTCTCACATCAGCCCCAAAGGGATACCCCATTCTTATTCTCTCCATTTATAGATGGGGAAATTGAGGAATACAGAGGCAAAGTGGCCTGCCCAAGGTGACACAGCCAGCGGGTGTCAGAGCCAGGATGGGAACCCAGGTGGTATGGCCGTGGAACCCATGTGCCTCACCACTGTGCCAAATTGCCCCCAATTTGGAGCATCTACCTAGAGGGAGCCAGTTTCTCCAGGAGACCCTTTTAGTCTGTCGTCAGCACATGGGCCCTTCTGAACCCTTGAATGCCTTGTCCAGTCTCAGACAAGGATTTTGTTCCAACCTCCATATTCCCACCAATGCGGACTCCTGTGGAGTTGCAGAGATTAATAGTCCCCATTTTTTCTTTTTTCTCCTTCTTTATAAACATCATATCAGAGAAAGTCTCTGATGATGCATCCACCCGAGAACCCCCTCACTAAGGCAGCTGAGTATTAAGGGAAAATTCGTGAAATGAAGTTTGGAGGCCGCCAGCCGGGCCGGAGCCCCTCCTGAGCGACGGTGATTTATTTCGGCAATGTGGTAGTCATTAGTATCTTTGGTGTCGGAGCCGGAGCACTCACTCTGGCCTGGGTCTGTGGCCGAGGGAGCCTTCGGGGCCATTACGAGCTAATGGCGCAGTGTGGGCAGAGGAGGGCTGCAGTCAATCTTGCTGCTGGCGGGTAATAAACGTCGGCCGGCTCCTTCCTGCTCCCCACGAGAGAGGGGAGGCCATGGCGCATGGTTCCCTGCTGGGCCTCGTCTCCCCTTTCTGTGGGGGCCCTTCCTGTCACTTTTTGCCTTGGAAGACTGAGACCAAGAAGTTGCCCAGAATTGTGCCTATCTGACCCCGAGTTTAGAAGTGTGAGGTTGGTTAGAGGGCTCTTGGTTCTGCTGGCTTGGCTTTGGGGTGTCCTCCTGCAGGGCTGCACAAATTCTTCACATCCTGTGGGGAGAGCTGCCCAAGTGAGGGTCCTTGCTGCCTCCATAACTTGGGAGGATTTGTCCCTCTTGCCCCCTTTTATTTTACTTTTAAAATTTTTATTGATTGATTGATTTTTTAGAGACAGAGTCTTGCTCTGTCGCCCAGGCTGGAGTGCAGTGGTGCGACCGCCTCCAGGGTTCAAGCTGCTCTCCTGCCCCAGCCTCCCGAGTAGCTGGAATTACAGGCATGCACCATCAAGCATGGCTAATTTTTGTATTTTTAGTAGAGACGGGTTTCACCATGTTGGCCAGGCTGGTCTCAAACTCCTGACCTCAAGTGCCTCAGCCTCCCAAAGCACTGGGATTACAGGAGTGAGCCACCATGCCTGGCCTCTTGCCCCTTTTATTTGAGGCTTAACTTACATACAGCGAAGGGCTCAGATCTTATGGTATTGTGTGATACAGTTTTACAAGTGTGTACACCTGTGTAATCAGCACCCACATCAACAAATCGAGCACTTCCTCCCCACCGGCAGTTTTCTTCAGGCTTCCTTCTAGCTGATACCCCTGTACCCCTACCAAAGGCAATCACTGTTCTGACGTCTTCCACGATGGATGAGTTTTGTCTGTTTCTGAGTGTCATTTCTGTTGAATTGTCCCCATGCATCCTGTGGTCCTTGTGTCTGACTTCTTTGGCTCTACATTTAGTTGGTGAGATCCATCTGTGTTGTGTGTGTATCAGGAGTATATTCCTTTGTATTGCCGTGTGTTTGTTGCACTGTGTGAATATGGGAAAATGTGCATTTTACTGTTGCTGGGTGCTTGGATTGTACCTGGATTTGGGCTGTTATTCACAGTGCTGCTAAGCCCATCTGTGTTCCATGTTGTTTATGAGTCCTGGCTCTGGGGTCTTGAGATCCGGCTCTGCCGCTCACTTGCTGTGTGACCTTGTGCAGGTTCCTTAACCTCTCTGAGTCTTGGTTTACACATTTGTGAAATGAGGGGATTAAGGAATCTATGGTCAAGGGCTCAGCACAGTCCCAGGGAAACACTGAGGGATTGGAGCCTTTTACAGCGATAAGCTTCACTTAGGTGCAGATTGTTGTGTACTGATTGCAGTGGGGTGAGCTTGCAGGGGAGGTTTCCCTTGAGTTTTAAAGGTTGCTGAGTAACCCAGCCTTTTTCTTTGGAACATGGAAATTTGCAATTGCACAAGCTTAGATGGGTCTGTGTCTTTTCCCTCCCTTCTTTCTTGGTTTTTAATTTACTCCCAACCTGTAAGCAATTTCAAAGGCAGACAGGCATGTTGCATGCATGTCTGTGTGTGTCTATGTGTGTGCACACACACGTGTACAGTTAGGGAGGGATTTCTGCTGAGCCTGGGGTGCCTGGTGTGAAGTGTGGCCTCCAACTCACAGTTCAGAAACGGGCTTTCTTAGAAACCATGTAGCCTTTGATTCCTGCCAATAGTCACCCCACTTTCAGGTGTTAAAGATAGTAAGTTGAGCATCCAGTTTTTAACCTACCAAAATGACATTTTCATATGGTTCAGACTAATACTTTCAGACCCTTTAGAAGCAACCATTTACAGTGCTACAGTAGTTATAGACAACTTGCATCCAGTCCTAACATTACCCCTGACCACTTCAGTTTTTCCCTGGATATTTCCAAAAATGTGTGGAAGTGAAGCAGTGAGTTTCTTCAGCAGACAGCCCTTACCTTGGCCTTTAAGGTGTCTCTGCACAGCCAGGATTGCAGGGCTAGGCCTGGGCCTTTTGGCGTGATGGGCTCCCTTGCTGGGTTTCCTACACAGTGGAATGCCCTACCCAGCTCTGTCCCCAGTGCGCATGCTCATCAGCCAGCTGGGGTCTGTCAGCAGCGAGGGGCCACAAATCTCCTCCAGGCAGCCCCCTTTCTCCTCTACACAGGCTTTCACTCTGGCCTGACACCTGTTTCCCTTCGCTGCTTCTGCCCCCAGGAATGATGCTCCAAGCGCCATCTCTGGAATGACAAAAATGATAATGACGGTAAAAGGAATAAGAGCCACTTTTTATGGAGTGTGTGCTATGGCCAGGCACCTTACGTGCATTATTGCAGTTTTCCCTCAAAGTTTTATAAAGTAAGAGTTATTGTTCCCATGTGACAGATGAGGAAATGGAGGCAAGGAGAGGTTCAGTAACACACCTGAGCTCTCACAACCAGAAAGTTGCACAGCCTGGAGGTATAGTCAGGCTATCTAACTCTAAATGTGTCCTTCTCACCACTCCTGTCTTCTTTCTGGTTCTTTTCTTCAAATACACACATTTGAGGAGAAGTTGAGGAATAGTTTCCAGGATGCAGATACTATCCAGGGAAGGAGGTTGTGCGTGATTGACAAGCTCTCCCCATGAGGACCTGTGCTGCATTCTGGGCAGGGTAGAGTAAGGGAGGGCAGGAGTCACCCAGGAGGCTGCCGTAGGGAGGGCTGAGCTATGTTTGGTTTAGGAGAGGATGGGGGAAGGTAGCTGTGATTACCAAATATTCCAGCCCTTTTTAACTGAGGAGTGGACAAGGCCAGGGCTGCGGTCCTGCCCTCTTCATGATGGTATTTGTAAAGTCTGTGTTAAATGCAGAGAACCAATAGCAATATAATCTCTGAGTATTGTGCCCTCTTAGAACTGTAGACTTGCAGATTGTTGGAATCGCAGAATCCCAAACTCTGAGAACTGCAGAGCTCTAGAATCATAATGTCTGGGGCCTCCCATTTACATGGTACCTAAGAGAACTGCACCGACGTGCATGGACACCAGGCAGGCTTGCACATGGCAGACTGGAGCATCCTCTACAGCAGGCTATCCAAGGGAAATAGGATTCGAGCCACAAGTGTAATTTCAAATTTTCTGCTAGCCACATTAAAAAAAATTAAAAGGTAACCGGTGAAATAAAATAGTATACTTTTTGTTTAACTCAGTATATCCAAAATATTATGATGGACCATATAATCAACTTAAAAATTATGAATGAGACTTTTTAAACATTCTTTGATCATACTAAACCTTAACAACATGGTGTGTATTTTGGACTGACAGCACGTCTCAGGGTAGACCTGCCCCATTTCAGTTGCTCAGTAGTCATATGTGGCTAGTGGCAACTGGAGTGGATAGGACAGCTCTAGGTAGGAGACCCTCCTCCCCTAGGTTCCTACTGGGAGGTGCATTGTGAGGCCTGGACTGTGGGCTGATATCCCCCTGGCCAGAGGAGAAGGCTCTTGGGGAACATTGGCAGTGGCGTTACTCTTTTTGTGGTTTGGAAACAGACACTCCCAACTTGGAGTGCTCCAGCCATCTTGCCAGCTGCTCCTGTTCATCACAGCTGCTCCAGGGCTGACCTTCAGAGAGATCTCTCGATGCCCAGAGAGAGCTCTTAGGTGGTTGGATGGAGCCCGAAGCCCAAGCCGGCCCAACAGGGCAGAGAGGAGCCACGTGGCCGAAGCCCCAGCCATCCTTCTTGCTTCTGCCCCTTGCTGGAACAGAATGGCTGGGCTGTGCTTCCTGGCGTGTGGCCCTGCCATATACCATCCCTGCCTGCCAGTCCCGAGGGGGTGAAGGGGGTGGGGAAGCACACAGCCCTGTGCCTGACATCCCCCTCCTCCGCACAGCATCCAAGGCCACCTTCCCCGGCTGATGCTGTGAAAGCGATTCTCTGTCTCTCTCCTGCAGCCACGGGGAGATAAAAGCCAGGGCTGTGGGGATGGTAGAGAGGGAGCCAAATTATATTTATAATATTAAAGTGAGTGCATTTGTGGCTTGCTGTTCTCCAGGGTTTTTCATAAGTAGAAAAACACAAATTAGCATTTTCCATTTCCATATATTGACTAGAAAAATCGCCTGCTCTCAATTAAGACCTATAGCTTTTGGGATGTATGCAACAATTTTATAAAATATTTACAGCGAGATTTGCATTTTACATGGTGTTACAGTTTTTCTTGTGTTTAGGAGAAAGGGCTGAGGCCTTCGAGAGAAAATACATTCTCTGGAATCGAGGGGGAAGGAAGCTGCGGGCTGTTGTTTTTCTTGCCTTCTCTATCTCCTCGGCTGTCCAGGGCTGACGTTGTCTCTGGTAATTACCTAAGGCTGATCTACCCCTGAGCTATTTGTTAGTCTGTTTTCAAAGCCCGTGCTCCTTTGACAAATCTATTACTTTCCCTTTAAAACTTGCCGGAATGGAGCTGTTTGCGGCTTTGTGCGAGATGGAGAAGAACATTTTTTTTCCCAATGTAAAAGCATGCCGTAAAGAACATAGCTATTTCCTGGATAATTTGCAGTTGTATATTTTATGTTAATTTCACCGAAAATACTGCACCCCTGCCAGGTTTAGTAGCGGCTCACTGTGATATGAATAATTTCTAGTGAATCATTTTTTTTTCTTCATTTAAGATTTGGCACCTTTTTAAGATTTTAATAATAGCAACAAGGAGGAAGATTTAGAACAAGTGAAACATTAGTGCCAAAGAAATTCACGTTGAGCGCTAATGTAAAATAGCAAGAATAATTACATGGAAAGCAGTTTCCACAGATGTTTTTCCTTGTAATGTAATAACTATTTACTAAACTGTTTATTTTAGGCCTTTGGTTTATAATAAAATATTTATACATTCTCTGCTGTAATAAAAAAATATTGACAAAATACTATAGAGGTTTAAAAGACAATTGATATTTTATTTTCCAGCAAGCGAGCATGGTTTAAAAGTTTGGTGCTACTTTGGTGGATGTTTCAAGATTAGTGAATCTAGGTTTGGTTTTTGAGTTCATTTCTTACTTTACTGTTTCAGAACTAACTGCATACAAAAATTTTGTTAGCCTATCATTGGATGCAGATACTGGAGGGCACTTTATTTTTTTAAATAGAATTCTTACCTGTGAATCCCGCCAATCGAGTGCTAAATATGAGTTGCATATCTCTCCCTATTAATCAGTCAGGCTAAGCTGGTCTGTGGCTGTGAGGGCAGGAAGATGCTAGTGAGTGCTCCCGGGACTTTAAATTCAGGCAGAATCAGGGGCTGTTTGGAGGGCAGTTTAGCCCTGGGGTTTCGGGAAAGATTTGACCTCGATTTTCAGCCTCTGTCCGTAGCCACTGAAGTGTGTCCAGGGACAATGTCCCAGTGTGGGTTTGCCACATGTGAGCTCCATCTGGACCTGGGAGTGGCAGGGAAACCCTAACTTCTTGAGCCCCTCTTTTGTACAGTCCTCATTGGGGAGGAAAACCAATAGGAGGGGACACAAGAGAGACCCCCCGACCCCCACCTCAGCAGCACTCCCTGCCCTCCTGCCTTTAGCTGTGATGGAGATCGTGCTGTTGGGTCACCTGGGTGTTCAGGGTGAAAACGGCAAGGTGGTGGGGCAGAGAGGAATTTAAGGACCAAAACAAGAAAGAGGATGCCAAGGAGTTCTGAAAGAGCCTGGCTGGGCCTTGCCTGTGTGCTGGAGCAACGGACCAAGGTCCAGTTTTGTAAGAACCAGCCTCCTTCCGCCCTCTTGCTCTCCCAAGACATTGACAGCCCTGTGTGTGCCTGTCATAGCTTCTGAGGGTATGTCTCTGAACCTGAGTGGTGGCCTCTGTGTATTCATGTTGTTCTCGCTGCTCTTGGCCGTGAGTGCTCTGATTTATGTTATATTTGCGCCTATCTGCATCCCTGTGAGTTTGAGTCTTCTGTTTATGTGTTTAGATGTCTTTGTGCCTGTGGGTGTGTTTTTGGGTTAATGCATTGGATGCTTCTTTCTGTGTTTTGTGTTTGTCTTTGAGTGTGTTTGTGGCCTTATGTGTTTTAACGCCTTGTACTTGGATCTGTGGGTTTATTTATCTGTATTTTTGTACCTGTCTGGGAGTGTATGTCTCTATATTCCTGTTCATGTGTTGTGTGTGTGTTGGATGTGACAGTGAACCCCTCTTCTGTGTGCCTGTGTTTTTCTGTTTGTGTCAGTATGGAGTTGTGTGTGTGTGTGTGTGTGTGTGTATCTGTGTGAGAGAGGTAAGCATTCCCTCTGTTGAGGAACCAGACCCTTTCTTGAGAGAGGCCTGGGGGCTTCCAAGCTTAGAGGCAGTTGGCTGTGTTACCACAAGGGTGTGGCCATCTTTTTCCACCAAACTTTCTGATGGAAGGAGAGGAGAGAGGAGGCAGGGAAGAGATTCCAGAGGGGCCAGAGGGGATAGAGCATGGCAAGGAGGTATGGAATTTTTAATAAAGAGAGACAACTGAACCAGGGTCTAACACCCTGCAAAATCTGAGAGGGAACATTTACTGCTGTGGGTTCTTAATCCAGAAATGTCCCCACTTCCGTTTGCTCCCCAGCTGAAGGGCAAGCAGCTAGGGGGCTGAGGAGAGGGGATGGTTCTCAAGGACTCGCTTTGCACTGCTAGTTTTTGGCTTGGTCCATTCCCAGTAATCTAGGACAACATTTCCTCCTGTTCTCCTTCAGGGGACAGGAAGCTGCCTCTGGGGGCCCTGCAGGTGCCATGGGGGGCCAGGAGGAGCCTCCTACAGATAGAGATTTCTGCTGCCTTCTGAGCCCCTGGCAGAGTGCTTGGTCTTCTCTTCAGTAGTGTGTTCCCTTCCCCCCGCCCCCTGCTGCCCTGCCTTGTGCTTTCCTAAATAAGCTTTACTCACTTTGCAAAGGAAATGGGTTTCTTCCAGGTCCCACACCAGCAGTGCTGGTCTTGGGGGCTTCTCGGAGATCTAAGGCCATTCTCTCTTCTGTGTGAACAGGCTTGGTGCTTGGTGTTTCATGTATACATATAGATGGAGAAACCAAGGCACAGAGGGCCTATGGCTTGGTTGCAGAGAGTCAGGGTAGAGTTTGGAAGCTGACCTGTGGGAAGTGCTACAATCCCACCAGAAAGAGATCTCTGCAAACCCTGCCCACCAGACTTCAGAGAGGGTTCTGACCAGAGGGGCAGGGGTAAGACCTCCAAGGGACAAGAGTGAGGTCTGTGAATGAAAGAGTTTTTTTTTTTTTTGAGACAAGGTCTTACTCTGTCACCCAGGCTGGAGTGCTGTGGCATGATCATAGCTCACTGCAGCCTTGACCTCCCAGGCTCAAGCGATCCTCCCACCTCAGCCTCCCGAATAGCTGGGACCACAGGCACGTGCCACCACACCCGGCTAATTCTTAAATTTTTTTTGTAGAGACAGGATCTTGCTATGTTGCCCAGGCTTGTCTTGAACTCTTGGCTTCTTGTGATCCTCCCAAAGCACTGAGACTACAGGTGTGAGCCACCACGCAGAGCCCAGAGGTTTGCCTCTGTGGGGTGGGGATGAGTTTGGGGTCAGAGCTGGATTGCTGTGGACAGCAGTCACCACCAGGGGTCCCCCTTCTCTTCACTCCCCAGCACAACCTTTCCTCCAAATCCATCTCGATCAGGTATTTAAAGGATTTTGGTTTGGGGAGGGTGAAATGATGACTCCACCTGGGTGACTGACCCTTCTCCAGACCCACAACCTCACGAGCGCTCTCTCTCCACATCTTGCCAGCTTATCTTCTTCCCTGTTTATGGATGGCAGTGAGAAGTTGAGCCTGTGAACCTGGGAATTGCAGAGTGAAGACTGATCTGTTAGAAATGGGTCTAAAATGAGCAAGGAGCGTGCGGGGAGGGGATGGAGGGGAGGAGATAGCCCTGCAGGTTGGCGGGTTCTGGCAGAGGTGGGGGCGTCACACACTCTTGCTGAGTGGGTTTTCCTGCCTGCCTTGTCTTTTGTGTGACTATTCTCTGGTTGCACGTGGCGGACTCCTGGCTGGTGTGGGTGACCAGGATAGGCTTTACAGCGATGCCCTGGCACACAGAGCTGTCTTATTCACATTTTGGTTCATGGCTTATGGGCCAGGCCAGGGAAAAAGAATTCACTCCTGCAAGTGACTTCTGCAAAAGAATTCTGTCACCGTGTTTTAGGGGAGCCTGCATTACGAAGACTCTGGGGTTGAACAGGTCCCAATCTGCATTTTAGTGCTTTATTTGTTGAGTAGATGATGATGTGGTGGTTGTTATTAATTTTGCTAATTGCCTGTGTTCCTTAAAATTTCAGCTGAACTGCCCCTCCTGTTTTTAAAAAATCTGTGTTTTAAAAAACTCAAGTAATACACTTTCCTTACAAGAAAAAAAATGCTGATAAACGAAGAAAGAGATAGAAATCACCCTTAATCTCACCTCCCAGGGAAAACTGCTGTTAACAATTTAGTGTTTACCTTTCCCAATTCTGTGTGTTCACACATGCATAGATACAGTTTTAAAAAGCATTTTATTGTAGTTTGATATTTATACAGAGAAGCAGACATATCAATAAATAGAAATTAAAAGTAATTGCAAAACCACAATTACTTTTACACCAACCTAATGTAATAACCCTTTATTGATGCATTACGTACAGAAAAGCTTACTTGTCATAAGCAACAGATAGCTTGCTGAATTTTCCCAGACCAAACCCAGGTAAGCACTACATCATGACACAGTGTGACCCACATCCCAGAAGTTCACCTCCTGCACCGTCCCATCCCAGCCCCCAGAGGACCACAACCCTGACTTCTAACAGCAAAGACAGTGGTGCCTTTTTTTTTTTTTTTTTCCTGTGTAGAAATGGAATCACTGCCTGCTCTTTTGCATATTTGTGTTTGGTTTCCAGCGGAGTTTTAGTGCCCATACTGTTTTTGCACATTTGTGTTTGGTTTCCAATGCAGTTTTAATGCCCATACTGTTTAGTTTCCAGTGGAGTTATAATGCACAGACTTTTGCACACTTGTGTTTGGTTTCCAGTGCAGTTATAATGCCTGTACTATTTTTGCACGTTTGTGTTTAATTTGCAGTGAACTTACAATGTCCATACTATTTTTGCACACTCAGCTTGGTTTCCAGTGGAGTTATAATGCCTGTAGTATTTTGGCATACTTGTGTTTAGTTTGCAGTGGACTTATAATGCCCATACTATTTTGGCATACTTGGTTTGGTTTCCAGTGGAGTTATAATGGTCATACTGTTTTTGAACACTTATGTTTCGTTTTCAGTAGACTTACAATGCCCATACTATTTTTGCACACTTGGCTTGGTTTCCAGTGGGGTTATAATGCCTATACTATTTTGCACACTTACATTTAGTTTGCAGTGGACTTACAATACCCATACTGTTTTTGCACACTTGTTTGCTTCCCAGTAGAGTTATAATGCCCATACTATTTTTGTACACTTAGCTTGGTTTCCAGTGGAGTTACAATGCTCATACTATTTTTGCACACTTATGTTTAGTTTGCAGTGGACTTATACTGTCCATACTATTTTAGCACACTTGGTTTGGTTTCTAGTGGAGTTACAATGCCCATACTATTTTGTAATCATTTCCCCCCAACAGTAGACAGTGACAGTTTTCTGTGTCAGCCACATGTCTCTACACCATCATTTTTAGTGGCTGNCCCATACTATTTTGTACACTTAGCTTGGTTTCCAGTGGAGTTACAATGCTCATACTATTTTGCACACTTATGTTTAGTTTGCAGTGGACTTATACTGTCCATACTATTTTAGCACACTTGGTTTGGTTTCTAGTGGAGTTACAATGCCCATACTATTTTGTAATCATTTCCCCCCAACAGTAGACAGTGACAGTTTTCTGTGTCAGCCACATGTCTCTACACCATCATTTTTAGTGGCTGCTTGGTGTTCCATTATAAGAAGTGCCACAGTTTAAATTTCCCGTTGGAGCTTTTAGTAGTTTCACTATTAGAAATAACTCTATTGAACATCTATGCTAACCAAATGGGTGACTTTCCCCTCCTCCTCTAGGGACAGAGTGGCCAGAATGGTGGTGGGGGAAAGGCCCTCACCGGGCCGGCTGGAGACCAGGTTGTGGTGTGAGGATGCTGGCATCGCTTCAGTTTGCCAGCTGGACCTCATCAAGTGCGGGTGTTAATTACTGGGAGGCCCCTGGTTCTGTGAGCAGGCGGGGGACGCTGGGGCTAACTCGCGAAACAGGGTCACCTTGAAACAGACGCTTCCAGGGGAAGAGAAATTGAGGAGAAGGCCAAGGGGAAGTGCAGGGCTGGGGGGACGGCTTCCCACCAGCCTCTGCTAAGTCACCCTGGTGTCCTGGAGCCCCCGTATGGGATGTGCAGAGGCTCCCCCTGGCCCTGGATGATAATGATTATGTGTCTTTATCCCTGCTTTTAATTGGGGTGAGCTGGGAGCAAGAATGCCCGTATCTGTGGCTTTCTATTTTCCAGAAGACACTTGCCCCCCGAAGCACCCGTGATGCCTGCATGTCTTAAAAACGTGGCCAGTGTGAGTGCTGTGGCTTGGGTGTGAGCTGGGGCTGGGAAGGAGGGACTGCCCGGCAGTGCCAAACGGGAGTCCAGCTGTGCAGCATGCCCGGGTCAGGAGGTGCAGCCCGCGGCCCCAGCCAGGTACGCTCAGGGCTGCAGGCGCGGCAGGGCCAGGTTGGAGGAGAATTAGGTTATTGCGTTTCCTCTGTAATTCTTCATCAGGGCTGCTGCCTGGATCTGTTGCAGGAAAATCAATGTGTTCTGACTCCATAATTTCCCAGGTTGCCTCACTCCAAGTACCTTGCGCAGGGAAAGGTGACATCTCTGGTCACGTCTGTATGGACCAAATATACACACACACACACACACACACACACACACACACACACACTCCTTCACCACTTCCCCTTCACCCCACCCCATCTCCACCTCCCAGCACAGGACTCGTTGGAATTTCACAACCTTTGCGTGCTTTTGTGAAAACACTCATTTGTGTTTGCGCCAGGCCGCTAATGGCGGACGCCAAGGTCTGCGGAGCCTACCTCTGTTCAGCTCTCGTTATGGCGAGGAATGTGCCGTTAATAATGCATCTACGGAACTCAGCTGTGTGGGAGCCAAGTAATTATCCCACTGTAGCGTTCCCGGCTTCAGTGTCATCACAACTGGGGCTTCATTAAAAGTCCTAACAGAGACGGTGTTGTGTGCTGCAGCCTGTATATATATTTTTTCATTTAAATTATCAGCCTTGCTATGGCTCAGAGGTAATTTGACTTTTTGAAACCGCTGAGCCCCTGTGAATTCCCCTCCCCTTCTCCCTCTCGCTGCTCCACCAGCTGATCAGCCCCAGAAGAACAAAAGGTTTATCTGAAGCTATGAAGCATATATTCACCAGCTTCTGGCGTCTAGATAAAAAAAAAATCAAAGTACTCCATTGAACATGTTAATACTGAGCAAAATGCACACAGCTAGACACTAAACCTTTACAGGGATTTGGGCATTTGAAAAGTGATACCCAGATCAGGTCTTGAGCTACGTTTCTTAGCCCAGAGTAGAGCGAGTAGCAGAGGAGGAAGAAATCATGTTTATAAACTAATATTAAAGACAGCAGATGGATGGCTCAAGAGTTCCTACCTTTTGTCTTATCTCTTTGTCTGATTTTGGTTGTGTAGGCAATGGGACAGCTTGGACAAGGGCACATCCTAGGGAGCTGGGTTTTCCCCTTTGCAATGGACTTTGACCTACTGAGACTGGAATGTGGAGTGGGAAGAGGGGTTTCAGTGACTCTTGGGGGAAATGCCAAGAATGGGGATGGTGGCTGTTGTCTTTGTTTCTCCTGATTCTCTGTGGCCCCTTCAGCTGTTGACAGAGAAGGGCTGCTGGGGAGGACCTCAGAGAGGGGCTGCATCCAAGCACATTGCTGCTGTGAGCAGTACCTTCTTGGGGCCTCCTTGAAGTCATGCATTTCACAGCTCCTTCCAGTTCTGTTGGAGAGCAGCTGTCCGATAAAACTGGGAGAAGTGATCAAGTTGCATGCATGAATCATTCATCACAAGATAGCCGATAGGTGCTTGTTTGGCCATGTCTGCCACTGGTGGCATAGTGGTAGCAGGCAGCACTTTCCCACTACTTTCCTATCAAATATTCTTGCTCAACTTTGGATTAAGGTAGATATTTAAAAAGGTATAGGATTTGTTGCTGCCCTGTAGAAACTTTCAACATATTTGGGAGGCAGACATAGCTACTGTAAAACATCTCATGTTATAAACAGTTTAGGATTGAATGCTAGAGTCCAAGTTTTTGACAGGAAAGAGAATGTGGAGGATGATATAGTCAGAAAAGATTTAGAAGGATGTAGCCTGCTTGGGTACTGATGAGACCAGCTTGGGTGGAATTTAACCTGCTCATGAAGCCAAGAAGGTGCAGCATAATTTGCAACAGCTCATACCCAGATGGAGTGAAAGGGAGAAGAATCCAGTTTTCACTTGTGGACCTCATGGGACCTGGTGAGGGCTCTGTCCTTTGGGGATGGGGCTTAGCCTCAGTGTATGTAAGGTCAGGAGCCAGCTGCCACCCCTCTGGGCAGATGCCCCCAGTGTGCCCTCGGAGGAAGATGCTCATCTCGTGCACTGAGTACAAACACATGGATGCCCATGGTCTTCTGGTTTCTGGCCCTTTTGGTTCAGGAGTTGACCCCCAGTACAACTTACTAAGGGAGCGTCCTGCAGCGGGGAAGATTCACAGGGTCTCAGACTCTCCACCCTAGGCTTGGAATAGTTTTCCTCTCATGCCATCTGGTCTGTTTCTGCCAGCTCCACACCAGGCTTTTTGCTGATTGCTGGGGACCCTGAGCTAAGGCAAACACAGCTCCTATCCTAGAGGAATATCCAATCTGATGGGAGAGGTAGACGCATAGATGTGCAAATTCCTAAGTAGTATGAATGGGTTAGGAAGTGATTGCCTGTCCTGGTTATGTGTGCGTGGGAATAGGTATGTGAAGATAGGGGGTGGTCAGTGGAAGTTTGAAGGAGGAGGGGCATTTGAGTTGGGCCTCTAAAGTGATGAATAGGAGTTCACCCAAAGAAACAGTGAGAGATAATTCTTAGGTGTTAAGTACAGCAAAAGTTAGAGGCATTGCAAAGAGCGTGATGCTCTTTGAAATTCTTTTTGCCAGAGTCACTGGTGACTCCCGATTGCAGAAGTTGATGAGTTTTGCAGTCTTCCCAGGCCATTAGACTCTGATGACCACTCCTTAGACACTCTTGTCCTCAGGCATGTCTGAAAACCCCCAGATCAGTGGTGTCCAGCCCTGGCTTCCTTCTCTCTCCTGTTCCACCCCCACAGCCAGCTACCTGAAACTGTCTTCACCCTCTCCCACACCAGTGTCAAAGCCCTTCGTCTCAGTGCTTCTGACTCAGCAGCAGCTCCTAGATCAGCTCCTTCCACCTGTCCCCACACCCTCTACCCACCTGGTTGTTGGACCCCCGATGCTCATAACCTCACTCTTCCCACCTGCCAAGCCCCAGCTCTGACCCAGGCCTGTGGCACCTCAGGTCATTTTGCCAAAGAGGCTTCATCTGGATGCCTCGAACATTCACCAAATGCAGGGTCAGTGGCACTTCGTTCTTTTTGCTTTTGTTTGTCCAAAGCACAGGGACCGTTTCCAAGGCCTGTCTGTCATGGTCAGGGGCTCAGGAGCTCTGCAGAGGGAGAGAGATTCAGATCTAAAGGAATGTACAGGAAACTGGATATTGACCCTCAAGACATTACACACCCTGGGACTTGGCCTCCCAAGCTGAAAGCCTCCACCCATTTCTGGGAAAATCGGTCTTTCCCTCTTTTTGGGACAGTGAGTTTGTGCTTGTGTAAACCGTTGTGGAATCATTTTGGCTGTTAATTCTCCACAAGGGCTACTTGTCCCTCATCAAAACCAACGAGACATTGTGCCAGCGAGACAAGTTACACCCACCAGGAATGAGGTCGCCCCTCCTCCAAGGCAGCTGGGGCTGGGGTTTCAGAAAACAAAGTGCCTTGGTGCTGTCCTCACCATTAAGGATTCCGAGGTGAACAAGAAAAATCAGCCAGGCTCATGTTGGCATCCAGGGACTGGCTTGGAGGGCCCACGTCCTGGTTCTCCCTGGTTCGGAGCTAGAAAGAAAGAGGCGGAAGAAGTGTTTGAATACTGTGCTGTGAAGGGAACAGTCCTGCAGCGAGGCAGTTGTGATATTAGAGCAGACCTCCTAAGAGATCCCCTGGCTCTGAGCTGTGATCCACACGCCACATTCGCAGACAGCTGGTCGCCCAGCGTGGGCTGCGCCTGCCGCTCGGAGCTGGCACACTGGCGGGGACCAGGTAATGCTCTAATTTCCCTCGTGCAGATGCGGCCAGGAATATCTTAATTTATTGGTGTGCTGGCATGCAAGAGGGAATGCTGCCGGTGCAGCCTTGCATAACTATTAGCAAAAAATGGAGCTGATAGGGGCTTGACTCTTCCTAAAGTGGCTTTGAAATAATCATCGCCTTTTGTTGTGTTTGGAAGGGCTTGAACAATTCTTAATTATTTAATTATAGATATGCAAGTAATACACTGGGAATGGCCCAGTCATTCCAGGGATACTGAGCAGAGGAAAATGTTTAGTTACAGGAGGAAAAAAAAAGGTGGTAATTAAATCGAAGTGTCGTTTGTGTGACGCCATGCTACTCTGTCAGCGAGGCAGGCGGGAAGAGGTCTGCTGGGCCTCACCTCAGAAATTCTTATGTAATAATAAGAACATCAACAGCATCGCCACCTTCTTCCAGGTGAGGCCAGGAGAGTTAGCTGTGCTCTTTCATTGCCATTTGGTTGTGTTGTGCCAGGTCAGGTTAAGGTTGTGGCAGGCAGATGCTGTTGTTCCCATTTTACAGATGAGGAGATGGAGCCCACTGTCTCATTTCACTTAGGGCTTGAAATCACAGTTGTATATTTCAGACATCACAGCGGCCTGCCTTCCCACCCTGTCCAGTGACAGAGCTGAGCCTCCTCTGGATCACAATTCCTTTTCTTTCTCCTAACAGCCTAGGCCAGCCTCGAGAACTTTGGTGACTGTTTGCCTGAATCGTGCGTCTGACTCTATAGCTCGCCTCTCAAGACGGACACCTTGTAATTATCCCTTATAAGCACTCATTGTATTCATATCATTAATTTTGTTTGGGCTGTTACATTTGATAGATACATTAAGCATTATATAGTTCTCTTTATACATGAAATTGAACTGCCTTTGAACAGTCAGCCGGCTAATTGCCGGTAATTTGTGTTGCTAACGAGAGGCAGAATAGTGGTATAACATTAGACTCAACAGTCAGTTAACAAATTTGCCGATTCAGATTGCAAAGCCTGCTCTCTGCAGCACAGGCAGGATGCATCTCACACATGAACAGATTTTTCAAAATGCATGCAACTAAAAAATACCTCCCAAACTCTCATCCCCCCATCGAGACCTGTGTAACAATGGCTGGCTGTGCAGGGGCTGTGGGTGCAAGTGTGGGGGGTCTGACCCTCCATTGGCAGCTGTGAGACTTGAGGGGACCTTGGGAGTGGGAGGGAAGGTGTGGGCTGCTCCTTAGGGGGCTGGGAGGCCGAGTCAGTGCCTGCCTCCTGAGCACTTTCTCACCCACGCCTGATCTGTGTTCTGGGGGCAGCCACGGCTCTTTCCTATAATTTTCCTTCTGCAAGGTCTTCCAGTCAGGTCTTGCAACCCTGAGCGGGTCTTGGAGGAAGAGATTGGATGAAGTTACCTTCAAGTCCCTGTTGCCATAGCATAAAGGTAATTTAGAAAGAGGGTGGTGGGGGAAGAAAGTCAGGGTCATCGCCCCTGGAAGTTCACAAGCAGTTCTGACCCTTCTGCCTTGAGAAAGCCATGGCAGTGCTTAGAGAAGCCTGGTGCACTTAGCTAATGAAGTGAGTGTCGGGAAGGAGGCTCTGGATATGACACAGACAAGACAGCTGAGGCTCCTTCCTTCCACAGTAACAGAGACCCAAGAAGACACTGTTCTGGGCTGAATTATGTTCCCGGTGCATTCTACATATTGAAGCCCTAACCCCCAGTACTTGGGAATGTGACCGTATTTGGAGGTGGCATTGTTACAAAGGTAATTTAATCAAAATGAGGTCCTCAGTTGGGCCCTAATACAATCTCACTGGTGTCCTCATAAGAAGAGGAAAATTGGACAGAGAGCCATCAGGGACACATGTGCTCAGAGGACAGACCATGGGAGGACACAGCGAGGGGGTGGCCACCCACAAGGCAAGCAGGGAGGCCGCAGAGGAAGCTAGCCCTGTTGACACTGACACCTTGATCGTGGACTTCCAGCCTCCAGAACCGTGAGAAGATAAATTTCTGTTGCGTGGTCACTCAGTCTTCGTGTGGTTCTTCGTTATGGCAGCCCCATACCTGTATGAGTACAGGTAATCCCTGTAGCTCTAGGAGACTCGGGGAGGCTGTGGTATGGGCTGTTAGAAAAGTCCCAGAAAACCAAAGTTCAGCAGCCTCCTTAAAGCTTGAAAAATACAGTTTTTGGACAAAGTACAGGATGCCCTAAGCTTAGGCAGAAGATAGCAGCCACTCCAAGTTCATTTCACAATAGAGGCCCAGCTCCTAAAAGGAATATCCAGTTATCCAGTTATCCAGTTAGCTACTAAGGGACACAGTTACATCCAGTTAGCTACTAAGGGACACAGTGGGGGCTGAGGGAGGGATCTTCTTTGTCATTTGAAATGGGCTCCACAGAGGCCTCTTACACCCTTGCACCAACCAGCTATAGCTCTCATTTTCATGGGACGTGTGGGAGAGGTTTGCATTCTTGCATCTTCCCTCTCTAAGCATATGGGTGTTGGTGCCTACAAACCAATATTTACAAAAGGGACTTTTTAAGCTTGGAAGACAGTGCTTGTGGTTATCAGAGCTTATTCTAGCATCTTCTAGGCCTGGTATCTGCTCAGTGAACAAGCTGGGTCTGGGCCTGACACATTCGTGAGCATCCCAGGCTCCAACTTCCTCCTGTCCCTAGCTCCAGTCCATAATTTAAAATAATTTAGCTTTCTTATAACTTAGCAAAGTAGCAGTAAACATTTGGATTCCCAACTTCAGGACAGATTGCTGATATTTGCAAGGTTGTGGTACTTGGTTATAGGATCATTAGCCTAAACCTGATCAATATATTTTATTGATTGTTTTCATTGGTACTATGTCACACTTGCTAGGCACTTCCCATTATTGGATATAGATTTGGTACAGTATCCACCCTTTCTCCCTGGGTAATGGTCATTGAGCTTGACGACATATAAGTGTGTGTATGTATGTATTTATGTATGTGTGTATATATGTGTGTGTGTGTGAATATATATGAAATATGCATGCAGTCATTAGTACTTTTGTAGGTGGTTAATGCATCTGTAAAGAAAATTATGTCATTAGAATAAAATTGATAGGCTTAATATTTTTGTGCATGTGTATTTGTTCTCAAATCATTTGGAATGCATAGACATTTCTTATAGAATGGGAATGATGCTGCCATCATGACTTTTTCCCCCCACTTATGGTGTGATTAGCATCATCACAAGATGCTTTTCTAATGTCAAATGGCAGCTTTATCTGGAAAACCCAAATGTCAGCGTCCTGCCAGCATCCCTGGTCATATTGTTCTCGCTATTCTTTCATCCAAGGATAGGAACACACAGGAAATGAAAAAACCCACTATTGGAAGTTGGCCAAAATGCCTCAAACACATGACCATTTGTTTCCATCAGTCCAGCAAGGTTCCTAGGGTCCCGCCCCTTTGCTAGGGTCCGAAATTGTGGTCCATAGGTGGCCTCTGAGGTCTCATTGTGGTTCTTGTTGGCTGGCCTTTCCTTCTGTTTACTAGCCAGGAAGGAACAGAAAGGGGAAGGCAGAGCTCAATTTTGAGTAGGTCGCTAAGATAATTTCATCTTCAGAGGGGTTCCATACATACAATAAATGAACAGTTGTGATGTCAGCAAGACATTCACATATGGATAGGGAGTATGGGTCTTTTAGAAAGTTGTGTGATAAAACTGATCTTTGGTGATGTGATTTATCCCATGATAGCATTTATTCCAATGAGTTCAATGTAGAAATTCAAAATGGTGCTGGTAAGTCTTTTTTTCATCAACATAGGTAGGTTTTATTATTTTTTCATCCAAAAGTAATGCCTATTTGTGGAAAAAGGGATTTTTAATAACATAGAAGAATATAAATTCTCCCTTCTCTAACCCCTCTTGACTCCTCCCTCAGTTTCCACTCCTTAGAAGCCACCTACCAGTCTTATTGATGTTTATCTGCCTCCAAGAATTTCCTATGCCCATTCCCATGTATTATTCAGATGGGATCAATTACATTGGTTCTTCTGCATCTTGCTTCCTTCCCTTTTAGGATTGCACTGTGGACTTCTTTCTATTTCAGCCCATTTGGTTCTGCTTCATTAAAAATTAGAGTATGCATAGTGTTTTATTTTATGGCTGCACCGTAACTTATTTAATCACACCTTTCTGGATGAAGTAAAAACATTTGCAGAATGCAGTGGGAGCACAGGTACAACTCGGATGCTGGGGAGGGCTTCAGAGAAGAAGTGACATTTGATAACAGGTTTTGAAGAGTGGCTTGGAGTTTATAAGTTTGATCAATGACTGCAATATGGAAGGAAGCCATGGGGGATGAGAAGAGGAATAGGAGACTCAGTGGATTCAGGAAGGGAGTAGAGTAGGATCTCATCCACTTTCCTGCCCGGAAGTGCCTTCCCCTGGGAGGAAGTCCTGCAGTTGGAGAATGGGATAGTTTCTTGCATCCCCAGCTTGCGTGTAGGCATCAGGTGGGCTCAGGAGACTGTGTGAGCGTGGTGAGTTGCATGAGGGTGCAGACAGAGTATGTGCAACTAACCAGATACTTGAGCCAAGTTTCCCAGTGTGTCAACTGAAATGAAGAGAGCGAGAGAGAAGGAAAAATCCCACTCAGCTTGCTGATAACCCTGGTTATTGCTTTGGAAATGTTGCACGGAACTGACGCCTGGTGACATGTCAGCTCCTGACAGAAACCCGGGTTGGCAGGTCCCGTTTTTTAAGCCGAGTGCCTGTCTGCCAGATCGCATTTGGATTGAGTGGCTGGCATTCCTCTAGCCTCGCTTAATAGGATTGAAAGAAAAGAAATGTTACTTTTCATCACCCAAGACAACAAAGAGAAACGGGGAAACGAAAATATTATTTCGTTTGAACAAATTACAGGGAGACTCTCTGGGGCGCTTTCAGAGAGTTAGATGAGGAAAAGCACTTAAATATCATTCCATCAAACTAAATTTTTAACTACAATTTTTTACAGATAAAATGTGTTGGGAGGATTCAAAGAAGATTAGAGCTTACCTAAGAAACAGTATTCAAATTTTACCAGTTAATGGAGGCCCAGCAAAAACTGTTAATGCCTATAACTTTCCTCCAAGGGACAGAGATTTCAGTATTCTTATAAAAACACATTGAGCTGATTTCATTTCGGTGTCTCTGCAGACTTCATTCGTGTAATTTCAGTAAGTGTTATAAATGTTATTTTAAGTATTATAATGATAATCCCTACTGACAATGGGGCTGTGCATCTCTGCTTCCATTACTAAGGTAATGTTTACCTCGGATAGCACATAATTGTTTGCTTTTTTTCACGGTAAACTCTCTGCTCCCAACTGCTTAATCAGCCATGGAAAAGAGAGGAGACTTTAGAAATGTTTAATGTTCTTCTGATTACATTAGAGTAATGGGTAAGCCCACATCAGTGGGGCTGGAGGAACATACCGCCTGTCTTCCCCCCTTGTTTATTTTTTGGGGAGGGGGCGGTGAGTACGTGTTTGTTTTTGTCCACGGTTCTTAAGGAGGACTGCAGTGGGCTGTGGCAATCTCGTGAATCATTTGTTGTTATAAATATCATGGCTAGAGCATACATCTACTCAGCCCGTGAACTCTCAGGGCCCTTTTTCTGTGTGTGTGGTGGGCCTGGCAAGGCCTCGGGCTGTCCTCCTGGCGGGTCCTGTGAACTCCGGTATTCTGGTCACAGTCCACGTTTCTATGCTCTCACGATCCACAGAGCACCCTGTAGGCTCTCTGAATGCGTTCTCCGCTGCCTGCTCGGTGGAAGCAAGATTTTATTAGGCTTTATGAAAGTGAAACTTTCCTACCCTCGAATGTGGAATCTCTGGGGCCTTCTCGGGGCATTGTATAACATTTGCTTCTCTGGCTTCTTAAATATCTGAATCCAAATGTGATCAGGAATTAAGAAGGAGCAGGGAAGGTTGATATACATCACAGGGTAGAAGAATATTTGTTTCTACGGGTCTCGAGTGTTCAGAGCTCTCCTTTCTCTATCCCTTGACAATGGGGAAGTTCTGCTTTGAGCTAACTGGAAGCCCTGTGTTCTTTAATTCATTCAACAAACATTTGAGAGACTGCTCTGCTTCAGGCACTTTGCTGGGCTCTGGGGGAATGAATACATGTATTTTCCACACCTCCGTGTAGTTTACTGTGTTGATGGGAAAGCCAGGAATAAACAGGAAAACAAGTAAATACATAATTACAAACTAAGAGACATGTTATTGGTGCAGGGATAGGGAAAATTGGGAGGATGTTGGTCAAGCTGAGGTTGAAAGGATGAGAGGGAGCCAGCTGGGTGTGGGACTGGAGTGTGGGTAGTGACCGGGACAGTGACTGCCACGAAGTGAGAGAGGCCAGCAGAGCCCAGGAGATATTGAGCCTTGCAGGTCGTGGCCGAGAACTGGGATTTTATTCTCTGCAATAGGAAATTATTGCAAGGTTATAAGCTGTGAGTGACATTTTCCTATTTTAAATTTGTATAAAGATTGGTATGGCCTCTGGGTGGCGATGGGAACATCCAAGCGCGAGAGTGAAAGCTCAGGGTCCCGTGGGTGGCCACTGCTGCTGCTGTACTGGCTGGAAATGACAGTCCACAGTGGTGGCAGTGGCTGGGGAGGCCACGTCAAGGTATAATTTGAAAGGTAGGTGGACAAACTCACTGGTAAACTGCATGCGAGGCAGGAAGGTGTGTTGGTCTGGATGACCCTGGGCCACTGAGTTTCTTCAGCTGGTCCTCTGCCAGCCCTCCCTGTGCCCTCCCATGGGGGAGGTCATCTCACAGGACTGACTACCTGGGATGTCTATCTTCTTTCCCCAAAGACTGTTTGAAACTCTTTATGGTGGTCCCTGAGAAAGGATGGAGTGGGAGCTGGCTGGATTCCCTGCCTCCCCAGCCCCCCATAAATTATGTTACTCCTACTCAAGCCTCAGTTTCCCCAGCTTTTCTTGAGAAGTGGATGCCTGCATGCTTAGCTTGCCTGGACCCTCCCTTCTGTCTCCCCTCAAGCCCACCAACAGCCCTTCCTCCAGCCACCACTCCCAAGCTCCCCATGGTCTGCAATATAATTTAGCTCAAGCCTTTAGTTAAAGACCAAGGCCAGTAGGTAGCTGATTTTCCCAGTCCTTGGGGCGGACACTTGACAGGTTTCTGTGCTGGGACTGAGGAGCGGAGGGAAAGGAAGTGGAGTGACTCATAATTAAGGATCCCGAGGGCCCTAGTCTGGTCCAGTTGGCCCAAGAGGGGTCCTGCCCCATGGGGGTCTGGTCAGTGGGCATGTGTGCACCTGACCTTCTGGAGGGTAGGCAGCTACGCACCCAGGGCTGGCGGCGGGAGAGCGCAGTGGGGTGGGGGTGTGCGGCAGGGGATTGAGAGGTTGCGCTGGAGCACACATAGTTGAATTAACTTCCAAGAAAATATCTAATGTCCCTCCCCTTTCCCTTGGAGAAGCAACAACTGGTTGAATCCATCCATCTGTGTCTCTCCCACCCTCTGCATCCTGGGGAACATGGAGGAATCTAAAAAAGAAGTTGCCAAAATCAAGGTGGAGCATGAACCTCCCAGGTGTGCTTAGGAGCAGAGGAAGCAGGGAAAATAATGTTTTGTTTCCCTGAAACACACACACCCCCTCAGTCCCAACCAAAACCAGATGAATATTTTAACACTAGTGTGTTTTGTTCAAGCCAGGAGCACACTGCATTCCTGGCAAGGCCAGAGAATGACCTGAAAACCTGAATATTGTAGGGAACAAAAGGTCCTTGGGTCTACCTCCGTCCAGGGTTATTTGAAGACTGGTTTGGAGGGGTTTCGGGGGCATGGGAGGAAGCGAGCAGGGTTTCTGCTGGTCCCCCTCCCTTCCAGGCTGCGTGCTGTGGGAGCCCATGCCCTGCTCTGTGGCACCAGGCAGCCGTGTGGAGCCACGAGGCCCCAGCCCCCAGCCATGCACCAGGCAGAAAGGAAGAGGCGGGAGAGAGAAGGAGAGGGCGAGAGGCAAGGGGGCTGGGAAATAGAGAAACAAACTCTATTTTCTGCTCATCTGTGGCGGGAGGCTCCTGCAGCCCACAAGCTCTCGGAGTGAAGCAATTTCAGACAGGGATGAGTGTCTGTTTTTCCCTGGAGTGGAGGCTAAAAAACCCCAAAGCCCTCGGTTTCTCTTCCCTTAATATCCTGTTTTAGAAAGTGCAGTTGTGAGAAGGTGAAGGAAATGAAGAAGACCCTTAGCAAATGGAAGCAGTCCTTCTTCCACCTGCTGGACCCAGGGAACTGGGATGCCTTATTCCAGCTGCTATGGATAGGCTGGACAGAGGCCGCCTCTGGGATTGGGAGAAGGAGCTTCTTGCTAAAGGGGGTCCCCGGCAGGTGGCCATTTGTGGACAAGGATTCAGATTCCTATCCTGTCTTGGGGGATGTTTACTGGGACTGGTGCCATTTGTGTGGCTTCAAAGACCTTGGACAATGGCATGCCCAGCTCCCTGCCCAGAGAAACGAGGATCTTGGAATACTGTGGCTCTAGGCTCTGTTGGTCTTGCCTTTCTTCCAAATGCAGGTGCTGGACATTCACCCGCTGCCGCCTTCTTCCACCCGCCCACAGTGTGTGCCTGCCATGTGTCTAGGTCGAGCAGGCACTGGCCTTAACTGCAATGTGAGTGCAGAGTTTCAGAGGCAGCCTCGTCCAGGGCAGCTGGGAGCTGGGTCTCTATCGCTGGCAAATAGGAACTAGAGAGGCTGTTATGTCCTGGAGAGGCCTCTTGCACCTGCATGGTGGAAGGAGGACAGAAGCTGCTTCTACAGTGGAGGGCTCCTTCTCATACCATCAGTGGGATGTGGGGAAATCCTTCTCTCTGTGAGTGAGGAGGGTCGGCACTGCCTGTGGCTGCCGACAAGGTTTCCTGTGGGCCTTAAGTCACCTCCTGGCCTTGCTCTCCTCCTGCACTTACCTGCTGCAAGTTCAGAGGCTGCTGGACTTCCTGCCCTACCTTCCCAGTCTTGCCACCACATTTCCCTTCTCTCTTGACCCTGCTCGGAGGGATATCCCAGCCCTCCTTTTCTCTGTGGAGATGCTGGCTCCTGGCTGGCTGCTGGGCCTCTCTGGATGTGGGGCCCTGGCATCTGCCTGGGTGTGAGCCTCAGTTCTGCACCCTGCTCTCTGGGCAGCTAGGCAAGTCATGTAATCTCACTGTGCCTGCTTTCTCCTTAGTAAAACGGTGATGATAACGGTACCCTCTCCTTATGTGCTAGTGAGAATTACATAAGCTAAGTATGTAGAGTGCATAGATCAGTGTTGACATGGAGTAGCAATGAGTACATAAATGTTTGACATTATTATGGCTGTGGTGGTTGATTTCTTTTCCTACAACTCTTTCCCATTCCTGGAGACTTGGCTCGCAGCACCCCTCCTGCAGGGACCCCACCCCGCCCAACGCCGGCTGGCCTGACCCCAGGTCTTCCATTGTCTGCCCTGGGTGGTTGGACACCCAGCCTTACTGCCTCGTTGTCTGCCCGGGTTGTCTTTAATGTTGTCACATCCATTTGGCACATCTCAGTTATTTCCAGATTCTTTTGAGAACAGGGACTTGCCTGTTTTCTCATCTGTGCCCTGTTTCTGGCTCCCAAATTCTGGATTTGGTAAATGTTTAGTAATCACTTCCTTCATTGAATAGTATTAAACTACATTTTTTAAAAGGTTAAAGGTCTTTCACTTCAAAGACTATATATAATAAAGAATATATGCGCATCTATTCCTTATCATATGGTATCTGCTCTGGGCCAGACCCTGGGAATCGCACCCGGTGCCAATGGAAAAAATTCAGCTCAGAGAAGAAAACTAATTTGCTCAAGGTCACAGCAGTTGGAAAGTCAAAGGTAGGACTTGAATTCAGGGCTCTGAACTCTACTGGGGCAGACTGTGTGGGCAGCAGAGAGTTGGGCTCTGGGGGTTTTCCAACAGGACCAATTTTCTGATGGGTAGGGACCAATTTGCTAAGGGTCGACCTTGGACTAGAGGCTGCCGTGGCCTAGTCTACAAGACTGTGAAAGAGTGCCTGCCTCCAGGTAGTGTCCACGGGTGGCATGGTGACCTCCGTTTTTATTGGTAGTGAATGTAGTTGCACTGAGGCTAACACTCAATGGACTTGACTCTCTCAAGGTTCAGGACACCTGGCAGTGCCCAGCCCAGCTGCTGCTCTTGCCTGCACCCCTGCCCCTGCCCCCACCACGAGTCCACCTGGCACCATAAGCTGCCTTGGACAGCAGCTGGCCAGACCCCCCAGTCAGCTGCCTAAGCACAGGGACCACAGCCATGATTGCTGTTCCCAGTGTTCCCAGTGTCTATCTTGGTATACAGTAAGTGGTCAACACGGGCAGCAGGAAATATGATGAGGGCCAAAGGGATTTTTCTGGTTCTGGCAACTTCCTCCAGAGAGCAAAGGAAAATTCTGGTTCCACGTCTGGGTATGGAGTTTGAGAAACGGGATGAACAGGGTAGGGTTAGAACCCTGACCTCTGAAATAGCCCTGCCCCTCTGTCTCTCCCAGGAGTCGGGAGCACTGTCTGGGGTGATCAGGAGAGAGCCAGGAGAGAACCAGAACCCCCATCCCAAGACAGAGTTTGGCCTTTGCTTCTCCCAGCCTGCACTCAGTCTCTGATCTAACCACCCTGGAGGGCTAGCCCGTGCCTCCTTCAGGCTCCTCAAAGTGTGGTCCAGTGTCCCACACCATCTGCAGTGTCTCAGAGTGTGCAAGAAACACCAAAGGCCAGGCTTCACCTGGTCCTGCCAAACCAGAATCTGCATTTTTAAAAGAACTCCAGGTGATTTGCATGCTCAGTCAAGTTTGAGAAGGGCTGACTTGGAAGTCAGGACACCCAGGGCAAACGCTGCGGGAGGTAGCACAGTGCCCTCCCGCCTGGCCTCTGTCGAAGCCCCGCCCACTGCTAGCCATACAGCTTGGGGATGTGGCCTGTCCTGGTTTCATTTCCTCCTAGACACAGTCTGGCCTATCTCGCTGTGCTGCTGAATGAGCACTGGGGCAGCACTGCTAACACATGCCCTGCACTTAGCACACAACCTGGGCATCGTGAATGCTGGCTGGGTGTGATGTTAGAGGCCTTAAGAACCTAGAGAGTGAAGTGGCTGCGGCAAATGGGAGGGGAAACTGCTGATCTGAAGGTAGTTTTGCACTGGGCTTGTTTAGTAGAGCTTAACTTAGGAGCTAAATACCCACCAGGACTCCCTGTGGAATTATTACATGAAATGGCAGGGAGATGGGGAGCCAGAGTTAATGCTGGTGATAGCAGTTTTTTTTAAATCTAAAAAGAATGTGTTGAAAGCAAGTGAAACCCCTGGTGATCGCAAATGTATTGCCTAAGTTCTCTTAGCATATCCACTTCCCTGAGTGATGCCTGGGTTCGCGTGAATGAGCCGCTTTCTTCTCATTACGAAGGTGCAGAGCGGCTTCCGCAATGACTCTGGGTTCCGGCTGGCAGTCTGGTATGGGTCCTCGATCCGTGTGTGGAAGCTGCATCCTTGTGTGGTGGCAGGAGGGGCTCCGTGGGCAGTGCCGGGCATCTGGGCCTTCCAGCAGCTTAAATGCCTCCGATTAGCAAGTCGGGCGGGAAGAGGTGCTAAAAAGAATTCTTCCCACCTCCTCCGCTGGCATGTTTTGAAGGGAGTTCAGTTATGAGACTATTAAAATGTTATTTTGATAATTAAGCCCGCAGCTGTTCCGAGGGCGGCAGGGGCAGGCAGCACACAGGCAGCAGAAGGCCTGGTGCTCTCCCAGGCTCCAGGAGAGAGGGAAGGCAGGAGGGAGCAAGGCAGGGTGAGGTCGGACACAGGACCTGGAGTGCAGCTGGCTGTAGGTGGAGAGTGCCCCTGTCATTGGGTTCAAGGATGCCTTTGAATGACTAGAGGGAACAGTGGCTCCAACAGGCTTCCTGTCTTAGGTATGGCAAGCTGCCCCCCACATGGGGATATCTACTAGGTTTCACCAAGACTCTCAGAGCAGGGGTCCCTAGATGAGTGGTTCTCTAAGTAGAGTCCAAGGACCAGCAGCATCAGCATCAGCATCGCCTGAGAGCTTGCTAGAAATGCAAATTCCCAGCCCCGCATACACCTGCTGAATCAGAAACTCTGGGCGAGGACTGGCAATCAGTGTTCTGTCTTTTTAGAGACAGGATCTTGCTCTGCCACTGGAGTGCTGTGGTGCTATCATAGCTCACTGCAGCCTCAAACTCCTGGCTCAAGTGATCCTCGTGCCCCAGCTTCCTGATTAGCTGGGACCACAGCCATGTACCACCATGCAAGGCTAAGTTTTAAAATTTTGTGTATACAGGGGGTCCCACTATGTGGCCCAGGCTGGTCTCGAACTCCTGACCTCAAGCAATCCTCCCGCCTCAGCCTCCCAAAGAGCTGGGATTACAGGTGTGAACCATTGATCCCAGCCTGTAATCTTTGGTTTAAAAGACTCTCCAGCTGATTCTGATTCACTAAAGTTTGAGAACCACTTTCCTTAAAGATCACCTAGCAAATGGGGCTCAGCCATGCAATGATTCCTTAGAGATTGGTACGGATTGCTGTGAGGTATGGATGAGGGCGTGGGGATGATCAGCAGGCTCGCCACGTGTAGGCATCCCTGATCTAGTCCTGTTCCTTCACTGAACTAGATAGCAAAGAGAAGCCCAGAGAGGGGAAGGGGCTTGTCTAAGGCCACTCAGCACATCAGAGCAAAACTGGAATTAGCAATCAGCTAGGTCTCTTGATTCCAGATCTTTCTGTTGGACTATCTTTCTGAATGCAGAGGATAGATGCAGTGGTTTGAATGTGTCCCCCAAATTTCATGTGTTGGAGATTTAATCCCAAAATCTGTATGTTGAGTCATTTGGAGGTGGGACCTATGATGGAACTGGTGGCTTTACCAGAAGAGGAGAGACCTGAGTAGACATGCACACACTTGCCCTCTTGCCATGTGATGCCCTGCGCCACATTATAACATGGCAAGGAGGCCCTCTCCAGATGTCATCTCTGTGCTCTTAGACTTTGCAGCCTCCAGAATCATGGAGCTAATTAAACTTATTTTCTTGATAAATTACTTGTCTGTGGCATTCTGTTATAGCAACAGAAAATGGAGTAAGACAATGGAGCAGGGAGAGAAGAGGTTTCAACTGGAAGTGATTAGTTAAGCCAAGGAGATGCCCCATGGTTTATAAACCCAGAATATATTCACTGGCCTGGAGTCTCCCAGCATCCTCTAGACATGTTCTGCTGGGAGTTACTGCAGGACATACATCAGTCCACCCACGCATCCATGCATCCACTGGTCCATCCATGTATCCATTTACTCCTCTACCCACTTCTACCTTCCATCAGTCTATTCGTCCATCCATCATCCATTGTCCATGTGTTCATGTATCCATCTAAATATTTAAGTCACCATTCACTCACCCATTTGCTTATTCACCTCCCACCCATTCATCCATCTACCTGTCCACTAGTTAGCCAAACCTTCCCACTCTCCCTTATGAAGAGCCTACATGTACTAGGCACTCCATATCATTCTCAACCAGTAGAAACCTAAGTTAACCCAGGTCACATGAGTTGGTCACGTGAGTTCTGTAAGAGACTATTGAGCCAGGATTATGACAACAGTTGAGTCTCTCCACAGCTCTTCCTAGGACCTGCTCTTCCATTCCTCCTATTGACAGCATCTCTCTCCAGTGTGCACTGTGGGAAGCCTCATGTTCTTGTCCTTTGTACCACCACCACCTCCATCCACACCTTCCTCACTGTTCCTTGAGCTATGGTAGTGGTGTGTCAGGTGGTCTCCCCACAAGCAGCCTCTCCCAACTCATGCCGTCACTCACAATCTGGAAGTACCACACTTGATCATGCCACTTCTCACAAAGACTCCAGTGGGCTCCTTAGTGCCTGTAGAAACAAGCCCACTGTTTTGCTCAGCTATCTGATGCTCTCTGTGCTTGGCCCAGTCTAGGTATCAATGTTATGGCCCTTTAGTTTCCAATTTGTGCTGTAGCCAGAGTGGGTGATTTGCTGTTTCCAGACTGTTTTTGGCATGTGCTTTGGCTTCATGCTTTTGTGCATGCCATTTCCTGTGGAAAACACCTTCACCCCGTGTGCCTCACTCCCCCCAGTTAAAATCCTTCCCACTCTCCGTGGTCCTGCTCCAATGCCTCCCCCTCCTTTTACTCATGGGGTCTGTCCTTGTGTCCCACTGGGATGGGACCTTCTCTCTGCAGAGGGAATTGTCATGTTTCTGACTCCTGTTTACAAGTCTCCTGCTCACAGCAGATTTCAGGCAGCTGCAGGTCTGTGTCATCTCCATTCCAGGTCACTGCCCGGTGCCTGACACATAGTAGGTGCTGCTTCTGAACCCGGCAGTTCAGGGCTTAGTTACATGTGTCTAAGATGCGTGTTGTAAGGGAAAGACCTAGAAAGGGCTACTGGGGTCTAACAGTTGGGTTAAAAGGCCTTGAATGTTGTTTTCCCTTTAGTACACACAGTGCCTGGCACATAGTAGGTGCTCAATCAGTATTTTTTGAGTGGAAGAATGAATGAAAATGTTTACCTTCTCCTTTAATGTTTGTAATTTCAAAATAAATATGGAGCAAAGAAAGCAGGAATAATACTAAAAATTCAAAACCCAACTTGCCCTCTGCAGTGTTGGTCATCTAGGAGGGCAGCTGCCTGTTCCCTTGTCCCTGTTTTGGAGCGGTCTGTGTCCCTTGTCCCTGTTTTGGAGTGGTCTATGGGTTCGAGTGGGGAAGGGCTGTGCATTTCACTTCTGAACTTCCAGTCAGAACCTGCATCCTCTCTGCTCTTCTGGTCTATTCTGCGTGCCCCACCGCTCATCTGTTCTCTGTGGTGAACTGGAAGTGGCCTTCTGAATGTATCTCCCTGTTTGGAGCTTTCGGTTGCTCCCATTGTCCTTAGGTAGAGATCCTCAATGTAGCCCACAAGGCTCTGTAGGGTGGTCAGACGGCCCCATCCTCCCCTCCCCTCCATCTGACAATTGCCCCTCACTTTGCATTCCAGCCACAGGCCTTTGTGCATGCTGTTCCTCTTCTGGGACTTTGCTCTTCACGTCAGACCTGCCAAGACACAGGCCTGATGCCCTTGGAGTAGCTTCCCCTTTCTCTACCCTCCTGGACGTCCATCTCTCAGGCTGCGGTTAGGTGGTGACTCGTGTGTGCAACTGGTGAATATCTTCCTCCCTGGTTGGACTGGGAGCTCCTGGTGGGCAGGTACCACCAAGACCTGAGGCTTTATGCACAGTAAGCATTTGATGCTTATTTTTTTGAATGAATGAATAAATGAATAAAAAATAGATACAAGGTAGGTATTTAGTAGATGTTTTAATCATTGAATGAATAAATGGACAGCACACTATAGATGCCTAGCAAATTCTTGTTGGATAAACCAAAAAACCCAAGCAAATCGAGAAGGCTCAGTACCTTGTTGGAAAGCCCAGCCAGTGACTCTTCCAGTTAGGCCTTCTCCAGACCAGGGATGCTGTCTGTCCATCCTGCCCTCCTGCTCTTGCCCTGTTAGCTCAGGAGGCCATGCATGGCCATGCCTTTCACCCTCCTGCCTGTTCTACCCCAGCACATAGGCAGGACCTGGGGGAGGGTGGCGGTGGGGCCCTAGAGACCTCTGCTGACCCACTTGTGCTGGGGGCGGCCTTCTGGTGAGTGATGGGATGGAGCCTGCCTTGGCCTCTGACCCCTGGTATCACGACTCTCTTTGCACTTCTGTAATCTTTTCAACTCCAGAGCTGTCTGGTCCAGCCCTGATATGGAAACATCTTCCAGAACATCTGTTTTCCTCCTCAATCAATACACTCCCCAAAGAGGGCCAACTTGCCAAATATTATATATAACATCAAACATGCTATCTGAATTCAATTAAGTGGTTTGGTTGGGGAAGAGGTTGTGGTAATTAAGCATACTGTTTTGGAGCAAATTATAGCAAACTGTTTCATTCTTCATTAGCAGGCACCTCTCTTGACTCCCTATGAGCTAAAAATGAGGGAGAGGAAGAAAAAGAATTAAATAAATACCCCCCCAACTTACCATATAAATGAAGATAGCTTGATGTACTGGAACCACTATGGGCTTTAATTTTTAGCTCTGTGGTGCTCTGTGGCCATGGTGAAGTTATTTAACCTCTCTGAGCCTCAGCCTTCTCATCTGTAAAATGGGGATGGTAACACCCATCTCACAGGGTTGCCATGAGAGTTAAATGAGATCATGAAAGAAAGAGCCTGCCTGGTACAGTTCTATGCACAAAGCAGGCCTTCACTAAAGGGTCACGATGACATGGAGGTGCATTGAGGCTGGATGATTTATGCTTCGTCAGTCAGAACCAGATTCGGCGTCCTTTTTCTACCAAATGCATCTCACGAGTGTGCTAGTGTATTTGTGAGTTTCTGGGAGCAGGGATAAGGACTCTCCTGTTTCATTTTGTTTGACACCCATAGTCCACAGCTCAGAGCAGGCAGGCTCCATAGGTGAGGAGGGTCAGAATGTAGACCTCAGATGGCTTCAGGTCCTGGTTCAGCACCTCCTTTAGCAGCTCTGAATCCCTTGGGCAAGTTGCTTACACCCCTGCCACATCAACTTCCTCCTCTGTAAAATGGGATATCACTAATTATTACTGACCTCCTAGGTTGCTGTGAGGATTTAATGAATTTAAAAATGGAAAGCATTTAAATAGTGCCTGACACATAGTAAAAGCTCCCAATACATGTCAGTTTTGTTATTCATTTATTTAAACAATGGCCCGTTTTAAGCTGCCAGTTTTTTTCCATGGGCACTCCACTATTTAGGCTAGGGATACACCACACAACCAGCCCCAGATTAACAGCAGTGCCCATTTATCAAGTGCCTACCATGTGTCAGTAGAAGGCCCAGAGGAGGTGCTTAACATCCATTCTCCATGGCTGTTGCAACAAGCCTGCTGTTACTTTCATCATCCAGGGGAGGAAACTTCGGCTCTTAAAGTAATCTAGCTGAGGCCATATAGGCAGCCAGGACGTTACAGGGCTAGCATTTGTACTCAAGCCTATGGGGCCCCAAAACAGCTCTCTTTTCACTCTGCCATGCTGCCACTCAGAAAAACACACCTCCCAACCCTGACCCTAACTGGGCATCTGCTCTGTGCAGACTTTCACATCTGCAATCTCAGTGGATTATCCACAAGTCTTGGAGGATTCGTATGTTGACCCTCATGGGGCATTCTGACCCTTAGCAACTGCCTTCTCCAGGAGTCCATGAAAAGCTCATTCTGGGTTGAGTGAGGTGATAGGACAGGCTCATCCTTCCTGGAAGAGGGGAAACTGGTTAGAAGGATTTTGTCATCCAGGAGGGAAAAGATGGCGGCCTGAAGAAGGATGCTGGTAGCCGAGGTGGAAAGGAGAGGGTGGATTGTGGAGAAAACAGGATTGGTCACCAGTGGCATGCGCAGTAGGTGCTGGAGTTCTTTAGAGGCGGAGGTTTTCCTCAGAGGGATGTTGTTCTGGGAAACCTTACTAGAAGGGGCTGGTGGGGTCTTATCTGACTCCTGAAGGAGGGATGGAGTCATTTCACACAGTAGAGACATGAAGAGTAAAGGTTTGGAGGTGGGAAGGCACTGGGACCAGCTTTGGGGAGCCGAGGAGGAGGATGTGAGAAGGTTCCTGCATTCAAGGAGCTCCCTGTGTGTTCTGGGACAAGAGGCCTGCAGTCAACTGTGGCACAAGCAGAGTGACATCGAACACCAGCTATTCCACAGATTTGGGTGGGCTGTGAATTTCAGTGCCCAGGAGAGGCTTCCAGGGATAGGAATGGGTGTGGGAGTGATTGGGGAGCCCTCATTGGACTCAAAAGCTTGTGCAGAGAGCATTTGTCATTCATTCATTCATTCGTTAGACCATCAATGTACTAATACTGTGGGGCAGGAGACCAGGCGGAGACAGGAAGGGAGACAGACAAAAAGGGACAAAAGCCCTCCCTGGGAGGCACTGAAGGTTTAGGAGGCATACAGCTGTCAGAGGTTTTTTGAGTTGCAAGAGCTGGAACCCTGCCCCTAGCTGGTCTAGGGAACAAGGGGAAGGGCTCGCTGCTGCTGAAACTCGGGCTTCTCAAGGTGCAACAGGCCCAGCCCTGCCCTCTCTCTCTCGCCAGCTCTCGGTCCTCCTTTTCTCTGTTAGCCTCCCTCTCTGCCAAAACCTTTGCAGTATGGTACGGAAAACGGCCACCAGCCCCTCCAGGCCTACATCCTACCAGCTTAGCTGGTAGTTCCATGGGTTCCATGACAAGAGAGTCCTTAAACCTCCATAATACCAGAAAATTCTTACAATTGGCTCTGATTGGCCACGCCTGGTCACATATTCATCTTTGAACCAATCACTTTATCCAGAGGCATGGAAAACACTCATTGGCCAGGCGTTAGTCACATGCTTATCCCGGATCCAATCTCTTTATCCAGAGACAGGGAATACACTAATTGGCCAGGACTGAATCACATGCTCACCTATGATTCAGGAGTGCCATTATTCTCTGATGGAGGTTCCCCAAAAGACACTTGGGTCATTGTTCCCAAAAGGAGGGAGAATGGATACTGGCAGGAATAAAAACAAGGTCCACTTCCGTAGAAGTATAGACCGGCTCTCCCCTGCAGGAAGGAGTGGAATGAGTACTTAGAGCGGGGTCCACCCTGTCAAGTGGGATGTCAGAAGCTGGCCATCAGAGAGGGCTGGGTCCATGGGAAGGGGGGTCTTCTGGGCCAAGGAATGGCCACACCTGGTGGAGGCCACAAGGGCAGAGGAGGCCCTAGCCTCTCTTGACATCTCATGTGCCTAATTTGCTTCCGCCTGGACTGAACAGTTATTCTTTGCATCCTCCCTACTGGGGCTGGGCTCTTTTCAATGCCTTCCCTTTTCCCTGGTGAGTGCATTTCAGGGTGGGAATGGGAGCTTTTGTTAAGGCCGCTTGTGGTCCGATTCCTGGTTGGCCAGCATGAACGGCCACCGACATGGCAGGGCTGGCTCTGACTGGGAGACCTTTTTCATTTGAACCCTTCTGGGGTCTGTCTAGCCTGATTCTATCTGGGCAGCGCATAGTGTTTTCTGGACAGAAACCCAAAGCTCACCCCTGTTTCCACCTTGTGGAGCTGTGCGTCAGCATCATGGGAGCATCGCAGTGGCAGCTTTGTACCTCCCTTTTGTCCTGAGAGGGAGACAGGTTGGCTTGGGAAATGAAAGGATCAGCTAATGCCGTCCTGGGTCACATCAAAGCCAGCTAAAGCAGCTCATCACAGCTTCACAGGTGTGGAGGTTCAAGTTGTCAGAGGCCCTAGTCCTAGCCTCAGCCCTGCTTGCAACTTGCCTTGTGATCTTTGGCAAGTCTCCGTTCCTTTCTGAGCCTTAAATTCCTTATTTGCCCACACAGGAACGTGAACACTTTCTGAAGGGTAAAACTTAATTCGCGAGTGATGTCATCAATTTGGGCCCATTCCTTTCTGTCCCAATGAGAGTCCCAGTGAGAGGACCCCATCTTAACCCTCTTCTGTGCCATTGTTGTTGCTGGCAGCTTTGGAACACGTGGCTCTCATTTTAGGACAAATGGCTCTCCCTACTCAGGGAATCAGCTGTGAGTTTTGTGCACAGGCTGCCCCCTCTCAAGGTTGCTGCTGACCCCCTCCCCAAAGTTCCCTGACACCCTCTTCCCCTCTCCTTCTCTGACTTCTGGGGTGAAACTCGGCACTGCCACCACCTCCCGGGACTGCCCGCCAAGCCATTAGCCTCCCTTCTCACTGGCTGCACATCAGCACAGTAATCATTTTCAGATTTACAAGCATTAAATATTTTAATTTAATGCCTTGGCTCTCTTGTAATTCATGCACTTAATTATATGATAATTACTCAAATGAAAGAGATACAGCTGCTGCCGTATCAATTCTGAGGGAAGACTGGATTTTTGAGTTGGACTCATTTTGGGACATCCCTCCCCACAGGCCCCCTGCAGCCCTTCTTTTCTTTGGGTCATGGAGTCTTTCATAGCCCCTCCTCCCCCAGCCAGTGCTGGGGCTGGGCTGCAGGTGGGGTGAGAGTCTAGGCAGTCTGTACCCATCTGCTCCAGCAACAGGGTGTGGATCTTGCCCCAGTTGGGTGACCCAGACTCTTATGGGTGCTGCTCTGCAAGCAGAGAAATCTAATGACCAGTGAGCCAGGTTGGGGAGCCATGGGCCTTCTTTGAGTGGTAGAAGAGGAAGGACCTTCTCCATGCTTCTCTCCCCACTGGGCAGCAGAGGTGGCTGCGAGTGCTGTTTGGCGGCCTCTGTGGCAATTAGAGAGGCCAGGAAGCCTGTCTCTTCCTCTAGCGATGGAAGCCTGGGGGAAAGGAGTCAACTTCTTCTCTGAGTATCTCCACTGGAAGCGGGGCTAGACCAGGCCTCCTACTACTGACCACCAGGGGGTTTGCAAAGACAGATTAAGGATGGAGGCAAGCGTGGAAGGAAGGAAGGAAGGAAGGAAGGAAGGAAGGAAGGAAGGGTGGTGCTTTCTGATGGGGGTACCCACCTTGTTCCTATCACCCCTCCCCTCCCTTTCTCTCCCCTCCCTTTCTTACCCCTCCCCTCTCCTCTTCGTTCTTTCCTTCCATCCTTATCTTTTCCATTTTATTTTCCTACTTTTCTTCCGTTTTCTCTTTCCCTATGGACATCTAAAATTGTGTTTGATGCCTGAAGGGTACTGGCTGTTGTGTAAGAACTGTAACTATTAATATTTGGCAAGCATTTCAACTTCTGCCCTCCCCTGTTCACGGAGCCCCGTTGGGTCTGATGTTGCTGAGTGGATCAACTAGAGACCCTTTGAGTTGATGGCACCAGCAGATTTGAGAATCAGGTGGTGTTGCCTTGAGTCAGGTCCTCGTTGGTTCTGAGGGTGGGACGCATGTGGAAGGGCCTCTGCAAAGCTCAACCTGCTTCCTTAGGGGAGAAGACCCCCTTTCTCTTACTGAGAATCAAAGAGAAGTGGCAGTGGACTCCTGGGCAGAGCCCTAATGAGAGGGGCCCGTGGTGCTCTGGCACTCAGGCTTGAGCTTTTGAAGAAGCATTTTGGCTTTCCTTGGGATGAGAAGTTGGGTCCGGAGGCAAAATTTCCAAGCCAATAATGTGTTCAGGCTTTTTGAAAGTTTCCTGGTTGTTCAGGTGGGGAACCTCTTGGTGTAAGGGAAGACCTTGGCCACTCTGGGCCCACATGTTTCATAGGTGTGGGAGAGCTGGACAGTGCATTTCTGCCGAAGTGTGGGTTTGCACTGAAAAGGGTTACAAACGGTTCGCCCGTATGCAGACAATTTTCAGCTAGCTTACAGCAGCTGCGGCGCCGTGCTGATAGATTAAAAGCAGCAACCAGCCCCAGAATGAAGTGTATTAGAACTCCTGCTGGGTCGAGCTGGGGAGAGGCCCACACAGCTGTCATCTAGGCCAAGTTTCCAACTGAAACCTCAAGAACAGGATGGAACTCTGAGAAAAGTTAGCTTTCTAAATGAGGTGGCCGGCTGTTAATCAGGAGAGCGGGGAGAGGGACCCGTGGAATGCTGGGGATTTAGAAGATGAGGATGAGGAGGAGATTGGTGGAAGTGTCCACCCAGACCAGGAACTTTGTACAGAACTGTGATTTCTGGGGCCAGGGAGCAAAGAGGCTGTTGCTGGCAGGGGACCCAGGGCTGGGCACAGCACCCCCTCCTTCTCCCTTGCTCCAGGCATGTCTTGGGAGTTGGGTGAATAAGAAGGACATCTACGTGTTTCCACACTATGTCCAAAGGCTCCAGGAGCTCAGTGCCACCACACCATGCTCAGGCCCCCGTGGCTGAAATGGTAGGGTGATTCTCGGATCTGGGGAGCTGCACAGATCTACTTTTGTCCTGGGAATTTTCACTGTAGAGCCACCTGCTGTCAGCTGGCCTTCGCTTTTCCCTGGCTACGACATGGGGGCCGTTTTGGCTTGATACATTTAAGGGATGTCTTCTTCTCTTGTGTTGAGAAAGGCTCTTGGCAGGGATCGGGTCCTGGCCCCTGAGTCTGACTCAAAGCGGGAGAAGGGGGTCCTTCCCATTGTCACAGATGCCACTTGAGAACAAATCTAGCACACCCTCATCGTTAGAAAAACCAGCATGCTGAGAAAGAGATCTGGAAATATTCTCTTCTTTTCTTTTGATACATACTTGTTTTTGCAATAAGCAAAATGCTTCCTGTTGGAAGAGTCAGGTGAGTCTTTGCTGAAAAAAAAAGGAATAAATCCAACTTAACTACATTGTGATTATAAATAGTACAATATATGGCCATAATTCAGTGGCAGTGGTGTTTGTGGTACATCTATAGCAAATCTATCCATTTAACAATTTGCTGTGTCCTCACTCAGGCAGGCCACTGGGCAGGCCACTGGGCAGTCCGTCAGCTGCAGGTGTGGCTCTAAGCATCAGGTGCACTGGGTCATCAAGGAAACACAAACCTGGGCAAAGAGCCTGCTGGTATCACATCAACTGTGGCAGTCTTATGTTGGGAAGAGGCCTGGCTTCCAAAGCTGCTGTGCATGACCTTGTCCCATCAGATGGTGGGAAATAAGCTCTGCCCATTGATGGTGTGATTAGAGGCTCTTGAGCAGACATGGAACGGTGGTTTCTTGCCTGATGAGCAATCAGGTTGGAGATGTTTTCTTGGATTCCTGAGCTGGCCATACCAGTGGAATGTGTATGTTTCAGTGGCAGGCCATGGGGAGGGGTCTCAGGGGTGAGGGAAGGGTGCAGGTGGATGCCATTGGCCTGGTCCAAGGGTGTGATTGGGACAGTGCAGACAGGCCTAGAGGCCAAAGACATGGCTCTGGGAGGCAGACTACCTTGGTTTGAGTGTGGGCTCTGCCCCTTCGTGGCTCTATGACTTTGGACAGGCTGTCCCACTTTCCTTGACTATAAAATCAAGATAATGACAGCATCTCTCTCAGAAAGTTGTTGTGAAGATTAAGTGAGGTATCATTTGTTTTAGACCTTCTGTGTTGCTGTGAAGGAATACCCAAGACTGGGTGATTTATAAAGAGGTTTATTTGGCTCCCAGTTCTACAGGCTGTAGAAGAAGCATGACACCAGCATCTGGGGAGGGCCTCAGGCTGCTTCCACTCCTCGGATAAGAGGGAAGAGAGCCTGTGCAGAGGTCATGTGCAGAGGCCATGTGGCAAGAGAGGGAGCAAGAGGGAGGGGAGAGGTGCCAGGCTCTTTTTAACAATCAGCTCTGCGGGAACTAACAGAGCAAGAACTCACTCATGCTCCTGCCCCTGTGACCCAAACACCTCCCACTAGACCCCAGCTCCCAACACTACCACACTGGGGATTAGATTTGAACATGAAATTTAGAGAAGTCAAACATCTAAACTACAGCAACATGTAAAATGCTTATAGCTGGCCGTGTGGGCGCAGTGGCTCACGCCTGTAATTCCAGCACTTTGGGAGGCCAAGGTGGGCGGATTGTGAGGTCAGGAGATCGAGACCATCCTGGCCAACACAGTGAAACCCCATCTCTACTAAAAATGCAGAAAAATTAGCTGGGCTTAGTGGCTCGTTTCATGCCTGTAATTCCAACTACTCGGGAGGGTGAGGCAGGAGAATTGCTTGAACCCAGGAGATGGAGGTTGCAGTGAACCGCGACTGCGCCACTGTACTTCAGCCTGATGACCGAGCAAGACTCCATCTCAAAAAAAAAAAAAAAATGCTTACAGCTATGCTGGGCAAGTACCCAATGAACGTTGGCTATGTGGTCAAATTATTCCATAATCTTGAATAGTTTGACAAGAATCCTAGAACCTCAAAGCATCTGGTCTGATTCTAGAATCCATTCATGAATCTCTTCCACAAATGCCCAACTTTTCTTGAATGCCTCCCATGATGGTGAACTCACCCCAGGCTGCCATTACAATCAATCATAGACAACTTTTTGTGGATCTAGTTTCCAGACTGTACTTTTTTGGTGGTTCTCACTTGATACAAATACTTTCTTGGCTTCTTCAGTATAGATTCCCAAGAACAGTCAACAGCTGCCACCCATCGGGTGCGTATCAGGCCAGGTACTGTACCAAACACTTTACCCACAGGATCTCGTCCATCCTCCTGTGTCCTAAGAGACAGATATTATTTTGCCTCCATTTTACAGACGAGGATAAAGGGTCAGAGAGTTAATTTGTTTAAGACTCACACAGATCCAGTTCAGCTGGCTGGGACTGAGATCTGTCTGATGTCCTAACCATTATCCTTTCCAAGCAAGCTCAGAACCAGTCAATTCTCTGGTGTTTTTCTCTGCTTCTCCCTTCTCAACTGCAGTCAGCCCACTCTCCCATAATGGTTTCTTCCCATTGATGTTTTATTTGCATGATTTGGGGAGACTGTATAGGGATGTTACCTTCTGTGAGATATTATATCTATAGCTTCTCCCAGCACCATTAAACTAGTAGGATAAATTCTGTCTGCAGGAGACAGAAACCACTCACCACTGTTGTCTAGTCTCTTACATTAATAAAAGTAATAATCTGATAAACTGGTTATTGTAATTTATCCCCATAAAGCAGAGCATGTGCCTGAATTGTCAATCGGCCCTCAAAGCAGTAGAAAATAGCCAGCAATTACCAGAGGCTCAGTGAACAAGGTGGCTGCAATCCTGGGGTCTTCAAATTAGGAGAAATAATGAATGCATCCAGAACACATCCATTTTTCAGCAAGTGCTGCATGGATTATAAAATTTATTATCAATAAAATTATTCACTTGTGCCCTATACCGCACTTAATGCACCTGAAGTGAGAAATTAGAAGTGTGTTTAATTCTGGGGCTGGAAGAAAATACAAGTGCAGCGAATTTGCAGTAATAGGAGAAAGTTACTGCCTGGCAAAAAAAGGAATCAATTTAGTGATTGCTTTTATATTTTGGAAGAGCAGATTAGTTTTTCATGCTTTTTTGTGATAAAAGCATACAGATTCACTTAGATCCATGGTTTTCATATTGTTTTCAAAGAATAAAGAGAGGTTATGAATTAAGGGGAATATACAAAGGTGAAAAGTATGTGCATGCCATCTGTATTCTATGTATCTGGTGCATATATGTAATATATGTGTGTATATATCTATATATCCCTCTATACATCTATATACACACATACCCACAGTAAAGTAGATGTAGTAGCAATATAGTTGGTAAATATTTAATAACTCACTGTCCGATAAAAAACAGAATTTTGGTTTTGTAGCCTTTGCCGATTTCTGTGGTGTAAATACTCCCACTGTGGGCCAATTTCAGCCTACCAATATCATTTCGCTGAATCTGGAGTTGGGAAGAGAGACTCACAGTTGGTTCTCAGGAGTCAGTATGAACTGGCTCTAGCCCAGCCCTATTTTATATGTGCAATGTATGTGCATATAGACAGACACATATTATCTCTATGGTTTAAGAAAAAAAGAAAGGAAACATAAATGCTATCCATCAGTTTGAGCCCTGAGTATCATCTGTGTATTTTCCCAAGTGCCAGCCTCCTTTAGTGAATTTGCATGTACATTTTATTCAAGTAAAGAGCAGCCTCCTGCCCTGGAAACACAGTGACTTTATTTTCATTAAGTTCCACATGCAAAAGGAGAAAAGAAAAGAAGAAAAGAAGAGGTGAAGAAGGAGGGGGAGAATCCAGGCTTGGCTTCCCTTGCATTAGCAACACTGGCTTGTCTTCAGCGTACTCGGCGGACTCGCCTCGGGTTTTATCCAGCCATTGTTCTTTTTACACCGAGTTTGCACACTGTGGCGCGTCTGGGGAATTTCAGCAGTTGGAATATACATGAAAAGAGTTCCGTTCCACTTTCATAAGGTCCCTGGATGGCTTGGACGAGGCCTCAAGGCCCCATGGTAGAGCCGGCACCACATTCGTATTCCTTCCCACACCACACACGATAGCACGGAGCCCAGACCAATCGAAAACTTGACAGTAAGCCTTTTGATTTTGCGGGGAAACCTTCATCACGCTGAGAGAGGGAAGGGAATATAGCCCAAACTGGACTTCATACTGTGGCAAGCTTGAAATCCCAGCCCAACCACAGAGCCGGCTGATTGGAATAGTTGGAAACTGTGTCCAGGAATTCGGCTGCAAGAACTTGGCTCACAGCAACTTCGGCCTTTTTGAAAGAAAAATTGTCAACTGGGAGAGCCACTTGGGGCCTGGGTTTAATCTGTCCAGGCAGTAAAGATTCACGGAAATGATTGGCCAAGTTTCCCTAAAATGCTCAGAGCTCCTACCTATTTGGGGACTCCGGAGGTGGGAAGGAGCAGGCTCACTGGCTCCTGGTGACAGCTGTCGTCACTGCCGTGATGATGGCAGTTGTCACCGGCTTCGACGCTATTGCTATTTTGTTAATCGCCAACCTGCTGCTTGTGAGATAGCAGAGTCAGAGGTGCAAACAAAGCCATACAGAGCATATGTTCTACTCGGTACCCTGCTCTCTCAGGCTACTGTGACAGGGTGGCAATTTTCTGGGCACACCTTTTGCCCAGGCAAAGTCACCATGACATTAAGATGGCCAAAGACCAAAGAGAGGCTAACATTGAAATCATAGATGTGCACTGGGTAAATCTACAAGCAGTAGTACCATTTGCACCTCTCTTGGGAGGACGTCTGTGGGCTTTCTTGACTGGGATGTGCCTTCATTTCACTCATCTTTGTTTGAAAATGTTAGTGAGTACGGGACCCTGCTATGAAATACCCATGAAATTCAAGCATCTGGGTACCATTGGCCAGCAATGTCCTGATGATACTGATGTAGACAGTAGACCTTAGTTCAAATGCACAAAAGATGGAGCTTGGCGAAGGTCCACAGAGCCAGGAGTCAGGAGCAGACCGCCCGCAGGAAAACACGTTGTCATCAACTCTTCTTCCTTGACAAGGATATTAAGTCCTGGTCTTTTCAGGGGGGGAAGATTCATGCTCTTGGGACAGAGATAAGTCAGTGATGTTGAGATAGGATTGGGTCCAGCCACTCATTCTGGAGCAGGAGGGAGTTGGAGTAATTTCATCAGAGATGGATGGAGACTGGTGAGGATGTTCCCTGGGGCCTCCTAGAAAGATTAGGGGGAATCTCTCGCCATCTGGCCCCATGCTGATGCTCCAGCCCACCATACCTCATTAGCAGGGAAGGCTTTGTTTTCTGATTTTCTTTTTATTTCCCATACTCTACCCTGTTCCCTGACCCCTTTTGGTACTGAGTGGGAAAGTACAAAGCAGGAAGTGGCAATATCCCAGGGCTTTGCCCCTTTTGTGTGGCCGAGCCACAGATAAGTCAGTAGACCTCTCTGGGACTCGGTTTCTCTATCTGTGAGATGGAAAGTACTCCCCACCCCAGACATATAACTGTCTTTCAGAGTGGCGTTTAGGAGCCCAGGGGATGGTGAGAAGGTGGAAGGGACAGCTGACTCAGGCCATACCTGGGGCCAGCCTGGGCCAGGGATGTCCAAGGTTGGGGGAAGCCCCTGTGGCCCCTAAGGAGCTCAAGACTTGCCCCCACCTTGGACACCCCTGCCTCTGAGACCCCCTTTCTGAGTGGTTCTGATGTCATTGTTGGGCCCCTCCAGGTGGGACCCCCCCAAAAAAACTGCGCTCACTTCCAGGTATACCTTGGTGCTTCCCAATGCCAAGACTATTCAGGAAAGGGTAGAAACCTAGTAATTTCTCAGCTGGAGAGTGTTGCAAAAATAAATGTCTTCTGGAGGTTGAAAGGTTGTCAAATACACACTGAGCCTAATTGGGTCCTCAAAATGTGCAATTCCTGCTGATTTCATGGAAGATGTGGACGTGGGATGTGTGTGCATGTACAAGTGTATGCGTATGTGTGTGGGTGTGTGTGGATCCCTGAGCAGAATTGGGCTGATGCTAGCTTTTGAGCTGTGTGGATTTGCATATCTGTGCAGGTGCCTGGGCCTCTTGATGGGTCCATTATTGAGCAAAGGGCATGATTTCTCCTGCACACTGGGAGGGCCCCTACGGCCACTTCTGGGCCTCCTCCTCTTATCCTGGATCACTTTCAAGTTGGGAAGTGACCCAGGGCTGGGGCCGGGATCTTTGCCAGGGCAACTCACCTTTTTCATGCCACAGAACTTTCTTTCCTTGCCCCCAACAAGCAAACATCTTAATACTAGCTAATGCTTCTTGAGTACTCATGTGCCAAGCAGAGTTTAAGTGCTGTGCATCCTTTATTTAACTCATTAAGTCACCCCTTAGCCCTTTGCAGAGATTGTGACAATCAATACAGTGCACCTGTGAAATCTGCCCACCATTGCAGGGTCTGGGGCCTTGCAAGCTCCATCCACAGGTCCTATGAATGCCTGCCCTGGTGAGTTGATCACCTGGTTCAGAATTGATCTCAAAAACAGTCCTTGCCTTTGTTTTTATGCAAGCAAAATTGGCTTCAGAAACCCCCACCCCTGCAGGATAACACTGTGTAGCTCCAATCCCACTGTCTGTTGACTGTCTCTGTGGTGGGATGCATGCCTTTTCCCCTCTGTGGGCTGTTTCCCTGCTTGAGGCTCAACTCCTCTGGAACCAGCCTTCTCTGGCTTTGGGGACCCCAGGTGCCCAGGCCTGGGCTCCTTCTCTAGATCGGGCTGCCAGCACTGAATTGATCACTTCCTTGCAGACCCCAGGTGCCCAGGCCTGGGCTCCTTCTCTAGATCTGGCTGCCAGCACTGAATTGATCACTTCCTTGCAGGGCTGGAACCAAGGGGGCTCAGGATGGTGCCTCTTCCTCGTGGCGTTTCCTGGGACTCCTGCGGTCTCATCCTGTGGGTGGGAGGAGGCCTTCTGCCATCCGTGAGGCCTTTGTGGGAGATGAGTTTCTGCATCTTTGTGAACTCAGCGCTGTGTCTTCAGAAGGACAGGTTCCCACCCAAACCGCCCCATCACCTGACAGCTCCTCCAGCCCGGGCCCAGAGGCTGCTTCTGCTGCCATTTGATTCTCTCACCTGGCCCAACCTTGGGGCCCTGCAGCCATGCCATCCTTTTCCACCCAAGCACCCGTGTCCCCACCACCAGCCCCTGGGGTCAGAGCACTGCCCCAGGGCACCTGCTCCTAGGATCCCCTCATGCGGTTCCCCTAGCCCTGGTGGCCCCAGGAGTTCCTCCTTCTCATACCACCAAGCCTGCAGCCCTCTCCACTGTCGCTGGCTTGTTTGTTCAGCCAAGACAGCCAACCTGGGGAGGAGGAGCGGGCAGGGGCTGCGGCGTCTGCCCCCCTCCCTCCTCCTGCCAGGCGCTCATTTGTATGCAGAAGGGATTAGGCAGAATTTACCAGGGCCTCACCCTGGGGAGCTGCTCGCGCCCTAGGAATACTCTCCTATGGCGGCGTGCAGTTGGTAAGATTAGAACAGCCCCTCTGCCGCCCCACACGCCCTGGTCACTCTCCAGGTCGCCAACATCGAAATCATTTTCATTTATAACCTTTTTGATCATCCAGCCTCAAAGAGGGCCCGCCTTGTGTGACAGTGGGCACCAAAATGGCCCAATTATTTGGAAGAGGAGGGAGCAGCTGAAAACAGTCAGATGTGAGAGACAGGGCACTTGATCTGGACTCATAGCCTTTTCCTGCCTTCTCCCACCAATATTTTTACAGCTGTTGACATATATTGAGTTACATGTGCCTGGGCTAGATCCCCGTGGTACTGTTTCAAAGATCTGTTCACCATAAAGTGTGCTGTTCTCGAGTAAATGACTGACTTCAAGAAAGCACAGTAGTTTAAATGTTACTATAAATATAGGAGCTAAGACATTTTAATTATAATTTTTGAGTTATACAGTGTTCTATAAGTACACCAGGCATTTACAAAAGAATTTGTGCTGAGCTTCAAGACACTGTGCTCTCTTGTGGATAAAGAAGTAACTGCAGGTGGCTAAATTCCGCAGCCCAGTGGCTGGACTCTTGTTTACTTGTGGCCAAGAAGGGCGGCGGGAGGCTGCAGAGTCTGTGGAGGTCTCAGTTTGGGATGCTGGAATCAATTCCACACATATCTATTGAGCTCCTCTATGTGCAAAGTACTGAACTGGGGCTGTGGGGCCTCCAAGTTGATAGGGCAGAAATCTCCACTCTCACGTGAATAGTCCCATGGGAAAGGACAGCTAGCAAATCAATGCGAGAGATGCTGGGATAGAAAATTCTGTATGGGAGCTCTGAGAAGGGGCATCTGACTCTGCCTAGGGCGAGAGGGAGGGCTTTGGAGAAGAGGGGACACTTCTGCTCTGACTTGAAGGGTGGTAAGAGCCACAGGGAATGTTTGGAAATGAACAAAACCAGTCAGTCTTCAGCACACGAGCGGTATTCCGGGCAAGCTGCATGGACTGCCTCTTTCTGTATGTGGCTTGCCTTTCCCCAATGCCCTTTAAATCCTCTACTGCCCACAGTTGGAAAGCTCCAAAGTGATCCGGTGGGCTTGAAAACTCAGCCCTTTGATGAGTTGAGTGGAAATAATTCCTAGGTACAATGGGAGGGAAGCAGGTCTGTGGTTCTCATGTTATTATAGTTTTGATGGGAGCAGCCTTGTGGATCACCTTCTTGTGTGTGCTCCAGTGCTGAGGCATTGGGTTAATGAAAGGAGGCAGATCTGGACTGACACATGATTATTATCCACCTGACATCCACCCATCCATCTATCCATCCTTCCAACCTCCTCATCCCATCAGTCCATCCATCCACCCATCAACCTATCCATCTCTCCATCTCCCCAACCTCTTCATTCCATCCATCCATCCATCCATGCACCACCCCCCATCCCTTTATTTATTCACCCATACACTTATCCATCCATCCACCCAATCATTCTTCTGTCTGCCATCTACCATCCACCTGTCCGTGGTTACATTCACCTGCCAGATGTCCGTCTACCCATCCACCATCTATCCATCTATCTGTTTATAATCCACGAGACATTATAGTATATGGATCAAAAGCAAGGATTCTGCAGTCAGATTTCTTGAATTAATGTCCTGCCTTCAACACTTACTAGCATTATATCCTAGGAAAGCTACTTAACCCGTATGTTAACCCTTTCATCTACAAAATGGGAAAAAATAGCAGAGGACAACAGAAGCTAGTTGTCAAAATTAAATAAGATACTACATGCAAAGTGCTTAGCACAGTGCCTGGCATGGTAAGGGCTCAGTAAATGGTGCCTCTGTTTATTGAGTGATGCCTGTAGGCTGGATGCCACCCTGCACAGCCTGAACTGAATTACTGGTGCTCCAGGTATAGACTGCAGAGTTTCCTTCCCAGCTTCTGCCTGTGGCAAGGGCTAGGATTTTGGAGTGGGAGGGACCTACTGACATAGGCATTAAGGATCATTAAGGAATGACCAGTATATTTTGTTTTTATTGTTGTTTTAGGGGGGAAAAATCCTAGTTTTTGATGTAGGCATGTTTAATATGTGTCCATGAGGTCTCTTAATTTTTTTTAAACATTTAATTATGAAATGAACCCATGAAAGACAGAAGAAAATGATACTCCTTGGTGAGTTGTCTACATCCCAGCTTCCATCTTGACCAAGCTCTTAATTTTAAAGTGCCATTTTAAAGCATAGACTCAATGCCACTTACATCCAAATTCACTCATTCTTTGATTGTTCTCACAGATTTCTTCAAGCTACATGTGTTGAGCACCAGCTGTGTACCAGGCACTGTGCCAGGTGCTTTTGTCCTGAAGGTCTCGTGTAAGATTTATATCTTCAGAGGGAAATAGACCAAAATCTTGACAGTGGGTTTTTAAGAAGGGTGGAATTAAGGGCGATCTTGATCTGTTTTTGTATTTTGCAAATTTCCTAGAATAATCATATAATGATTTCATATCAGAAAAGCCAACTGAAAATAATTCAGGGAGATCAGAGAGCTCACAGTCAACCAGAAGAACAGCCATTTATAATAGCCAAAGTGATACCGTAGGAGTGTATTAATGTAATGAGTCCCCGAAAACAAATGGAGAACATTGAGTTGGCGTTTTCAGAACAACTGGTCCTGGAGACACCCTGGGTGCCCACCACCCGCTGCCCAGTCGATTCTTGGCACTTAGAGCACCCTGTTGAAATGGTTTAGACTGGACAAAGTAGGAAGAGGATGCTCGGCCAGATTGTTTAGGAGGTAGTTGGGATTTGGGGGCCTGGGTCAAGGTGTGGTCACCAAGGTGGGCTGTGAAGGTGGTGTGGGTCTTGCCCCGAGCTATGGCAAGGGTAGAGGTAGCATTCTCATTCTTAGTGCACGTGCTCCCTGGCCGGCTGTGCCTGGCCTTACTACCTGAGGATCTAGGATTGGGGAAGGGAGGAAGTCCTTAGGCATGCTTCAGACTCCTGATTTGAATGTGGAGTTGGAGCTGTGGCCTCAGGTGTGGGGTCTGTAAAGTTGGGAGCTGGATAACTTGACTCTGGGGCTCTCCAGCATGGATGCATCCTGTTCTGAGTCTGCCCAGTGCCAGTGTCGGGAGAGAAAAGATATCATTGTTTTGGGGGGACCATGAAGCCCAGCGAAGGAATGGGCACTGGAGGGGCTGTTGGGGGTCCCCTCCACCTCCGAGGCGGGACTGTGTTGGGCTGAAGGCATTGCTCTTCCTTTTGCTAACTTCACAAATTTGTTTGGTTCAGTCATACCACTTTTGGGGGCCTTCAGTTCCCCCATCTAATGGAGAATCTTTCACTTCATCTTCTGAGCAACCCTAATGAAAATGTTATGAGAGAATCTTATAAACAGGGGAGCCTATGCCAGGGAAAGATGTTATTTCATAAAAAGACTTAAAATTATCGTCTAATCTACTAAGAGTGGCTATTATTAAGAAATACATATAAAATTGATCATGCCACTGCACTCCAGCCTGGGCAACCCCATATCTAAAAAAAATTAAAATAGGCCAGGCTTGGTGACACATGCCTGTAATCCCAGCACTTTGGGAGGCTAAGGGGAGAGGATTGCTTGAGCCTAGGCATTTGAGACCAGCCTGGGCAACCTAGCAAGACCTCACCTTTACAAAAAAGTAAAAAATTAGCTTGTGGGGGCGGTGCATGCCTGTAGTCCCAGTTACTCAGGAGGCTGAGGTAGGACGAGCGCTTGAGTCCAGGAGTTCAAAGCTACAGTGAGTTATGATTGCATTATTGCACTCCAGCCTGTGTGGCAGAGCAAGACCAAGACCCTGTCTCAAAAAGACAACATATAAGAAAAGAAATATATATAAAATTATAGTGGTTATATTTTTAATCATGACCATAATATTGAAACTGTTGTAATTATTAGAACTCAGTATTGTGCCAGATATTGCATGGGTAGTACTTCTAACACTTCTAACATCCCTGTATACGGTAAGCCTTATTATCATTTTTCCAGTGGCTTCATGCGTATTTGAACCCAGCTCCTTCTGCCTTCAGAGTCTGTGCTCTGTTGAATCTTAACACCCCTGAAAGCATGTTTGATTTTTTAAAAATTAATATTTAATCTTTATAGCATCCCAGGAGAAAGCTGGGGCCATTTTTCTATACCCATTTTACAGCCCAGAATAGCCCTGCTGATGCCTCTGCCCTGGGCCTTCTGTTTGTTCTTGCATGCACTATAAATGCTGGTTTCCAGGGTAGAGCGTGTCCAGGTGTGGTCGGGTCTCTCCTGCATCCCCCATCACCTCCTGGAGGGGTGGGGGCCCTTGGGGAGTACCGCTGGTTCCTCCGCTTGCCTTGTGGGATCGTGGTCCAGCCTCTGAACGAGAGCCTACAAGCTGCCTTCCATCACCCAGGCAGGACCCTGTGTGAGGTTTTTGCCTTTTGCTTCTTGCCCTTCCTGAATGACACGCTTGCACTTGTCCCTTTGGTTTAGCTGAAAACCGAAAGTGTGTCTTCTCAAATGCAGACTGACGTGCTTCTTTTATAAATTCTTGGGCATTACTATTGATTTTTGGCTGAGGATTTCGAAATCCTATCTCTAGGACTCTTGAGATTTCCCTCTGCAGTAATAATGCATTGTCATTCTTAATATCTCCTATCTCTGACACAATATTCATATCAAGCTGGAGGAGTGGCGTCAGCACAGCCTCGGGGACGGTCCCTGGGCATGGCGGGGCTGGCTGCAGGGGCTGCGCCGGCCCCTTACCCCCCTTCCACACTGTCTTCTCACCAGGAAAACTGCTCCTGGCCCACCCACCATTTGCAGGGGCCTAAGATTGCATCAGGGAGGCATCGAGTATAAGAGAATTGATTTCTACCCTTCTCATTGCACAGTTTTTACTGAGGCCCAGAGAGGGGCAGGAGCTTGCCCAAGGTCACACAGTGAGTCAGTGGCAGAGGAAGCTGGTACCCTGGTCTCCTAGTTCAAGGGTCATCAACTCTGTGTCTGCGGAGGCCAGGCATTAACATAAGTTGGTGCAACAGCTGCACGCGGGACAGGGAGGGTTATGCAGACCCCGCAGAGAGCCCACACCCCTTCCATGGCTGCCCAGGGAATTGCATATGGGAGAGTCCAGATGTTCTGAGTTTTCAAGAGAAACCAAAAGCTCAGATTTTAATATAAAATTTCTTGTATTTTAAATGTTGGCAACTAATTACAAAGTGCCTGAGTGCATGCACACACACACATGTGCCCCTAAAACAGAACCACAGATTTGAGTTGAAGATGGTACAGGACTTGCACAGTATACAAGTGGGAGGTCACTCCCTTGGTCCAGGTGTCCAAACACCTTGACTTCTATCTATGTCAGATGACTTCCTGGCCATTCCACTTGTCCCAGCCACAGAGTTGAGGGGCCTGCTCTCAGTGTCCCTTCCAGCTCCTTGTCTTCCAGCTCCCACCCCACTGTGGCTCAGCTGTGCCCCTGAGGGTCTCCTCACCCTTCCTGGGAGGAAAGGAGGCCTTTCCTAAGCAATCCTCCTCTCTGGATCCCAGCTTCCACGCACCCTGCGTTTTGCAGCAGGTGCAGGTCTGATCCCACCTCCTGCCTGGTTTGTCCTTTGCCCCCATGCTGCCAAGGAGACAGAGCTACTAGTTTGGCCTCCGGGACCTCCTGGGAGTGTCACTGAATAGGTTCTCACTGAGGGATTGTTTTTCTAGTCCTTGGAATGATTCTGCTTAGATCATAAAAATAAAAAGACCGTATCCTGGGTACTTAGAGTGTGTCTCTTGAAGAAGCTGATGTGTGTGTATTTTGGGAGGGGGGATGAAATTGTGTTTTGAGATGCTAATAGGAACCAATTCCTTGCACCTTGCAAAAATGACTGATGGAGGCTTTAGAAACTTTTTGGCAGAAAAGCGGAGCGTTGGATGTTGGAACTGGGGTTGAAAATCTGTGAAAATTAAAACAGCCAAAAAAGTGCTGTTTTCTTAGTTGCAAAAACATTTTGTCAACATGATAGGAAGTTGTGAGCAGGAAGGAGGGTGGTGGGAACACACATCCCTCCCAGTGTCCCAGCTTGAGGGCCTTCCGTGGGGGGCCCACCTGAAAGTGGGAAAGGGATGGCTCTTCTGTTTGGGACATGATGATAAGGGAGAGTGGAGAGAGATGGTGCTGATTCTGCCTGTGGCCCTGTGAGAATCACCTGTTTCCTCCTCTATCTCTTCATCAGTCCAGCAACTTCCTGCAAACCCAGCCACCAAGGGGCCCCTCTAGGTGCCTGCAGAGGGAGGCCCAGCCTGATGCAGGTCACTCCCAGGCAGGCGGTGCCTCCCCTTCTGTGTGTGTGACCACATGGACTCTGCCCAGCAGGCTGTGGGCAGTTGGCAAGCAGCCCTCAGAGCTAGACTTGTTGAGCCAGCCACATCCCCAAAATCATTGCTGGCATGAGTGGAGAGCCCCTTTGGGGAGCCCTGCCTTCCCTTGTCTGTTCCTTGCTGCCCCACAGCTGTCCCTTATCCACAAATGATGTCCCCATGCTATGGCCAGGGACCCAGTTATCCCCAGTGTGGTTAGAAGTGGGCACTGAGTAGGTCCAGGAAAGGCTTAGGGATGGCATTGACTGCAGGTGCTATAGAAAGAGAGCTGGAGACATGGGCTTTGGTCCTGGCTGGGGCACAGACTTGTGTGGCCTTGGCCAAGCAGGCTTCTCGTTCCGAGCCTCAGTGGTCCTGCTGTAAAACGAGGGAATCGAAATAGGCAGTGTTTTCCACATTGCAGGCTGCAACCCATTAGCAAATCATGAAATCAACTTAGGCAGCCACAGCCAAAAAAAATGAAAGAGGAAACAGTAGGGCAGAGCAGAACACAGAATGGAAGAGAAGGGATGAGGAAAGGGAAAAAGGAAGGATAATGTCATAATCCATCCTACTGAATAAGCTCACACATGGTTCCATGAAACTTGCTTTGGTTTCCATGTGTATTAATGTGCTGCTAGGTCATCATATATATGCTTCTTACTGTGGGTTGCAGTTTAAACAATTTGAGTCCGGGCTCAGTGGCTCATGCCTATAATTCTAGCACTTTGGAAGGCCAAGGTAGGAGGACTGCTTAAGGCCAGGAGTTCGAGACCATCTTGGGCAACATAGTAAGACTCTGTCTATATTGAAAAAAAATTGGCCGGGCATGGTGGCGTGTGCCTGTGGTCCCAGCTACTTGGGAGGCTGAGGTGGGAGGATCGCTTGAGTCTGGGAGGTCGAGGCTGCAGCAAGCGGTGATTGTGCCACTGCACTCCTGCCTGGGAAGCAGAATGAGACCTGTCTCTCAAAAAAAAAAAAAAAAAAAAAAAAAAAGGAAAAA
>NW_016808100.1:532505-604240 GCF_001698545.2 Rhinopithecus bieti
AAAATCAAAACATTTTGAAAATACAGAGTAGCTTATGTAAACATTCTTCTAAGCCTTATGGTTCAGAAATGTAGTTAGTTCACTAGTAGCTGGATTGATCTTGAGCAAGTTACATAATCTGTCTGTGATTCAGTTTCCTTATCTATAAGATGGGAATAACAATAGTGCCCAGCACAAAAGGATGTTACAAGGACCAGATGTGTGAATTTATGTAAAGTATTCAGCACGTTAGCACACAATCCATGCTCCATGTTAGCTGCTGTTGCTGAAGCTGTAGATGCACCCTTTTACCTAGGGAAGGAGATGCGGTCCCAGACCTGTCACCTTCTTGGTCAGCCAACCTCTGGAGGGGAGGAGAGGAAATGGGTCTGCTGTGCCTCAGTTCTTTGGGCCTAGGGACAATCCCAGGGAGCTGCAGCTGATGTGGGCAGGTTCACAGGGGAGCCCATGCCCCTAAGCAGAATCATGCACTTTCCTGGTAAGAGCTCTTCTCTGCCTTCTAGCTAGAGGTTGGGTGGGACCTTTGTCTGCTCTGAGGGGTGCAGGGAGGGTGGGGCATGGCCTGAGTTGCAGCCCAGACCCCCAGCCTGCAGCTCCTGCCTGTTCCCACCCTCAGTCTTTGGTGACTCCAAGACCATCTCTCCTGCCCACCATTCAGTGGGCAGAGTCAAGAACCCCATGGCCCCAGGAATCCGAAGCCAATGGAAGTCCCCACATACAGATCTGTGATCTGCCACCATCTAAGCATTTCCATTCCATTTGTTCCATTTTCATAGTTTGAGTCTTTGAACCCTGTGGCTCCATTTTGAACCATCTGAAGTGGACACACATCTATGACAGTAACTACTTTTTTTCACTACTCTTCCCACTTAAGAAAAAAAAATGCAGGATAGGCCTGTGAAGAAGTGTTAAAATGAAAAGGATAAAGAAAGAAATGAAGTTGTAGAGGAAGCTGCCTGGTCAGACCAGTGTTGCAGTAACTAGGAACTGGAAGGTGCAAGATGAGTCTCTAGAGAGGCGGAGAAAAGAGGGATGACACTGGGGCCGCCTTTCTGGCCAGGGGTAGGAGTGTGGGTCCAAGTGTGGACACCAGAGGAGTGGAGAACGGATCCTGCCCTCTTGGGAAACTTTTCCTTGTTCAGGCACGGCTTGCCTGGCAGCAAGGAGCAAGGTCATTGGTTTGATGTCAGGGGAAGGCTTTGTGCTTCCCCGAAGGCGGCTGTCTCCTTCTCTCCCTTCTCTCTACTCTGCCTTCCCCATCTCTCTCCCCTTCTCTTTCTCCCGAGGTGCAGATGGCCACATTTGCAGGTTAACTGGAACAGCTGGAGATGCATTATTAGTTTCCTGCTGCTCCTTCATATTTGCTTGGATTTTTTTTTAACGGCAACATAATTTACAACTAGTACACTGGTGTCAGAGCTGGCATGTTCTAAATCCGCATCAGATTTATGTAATGCCATTGCTTATCAGTGAATGAAGTCATAATTATTGCTTTGTACCATTAAATAGCATAAATATATAAACTGCTATACAAATTGCAGCAAACGTTTCCTCTGGGGAGCTCTAGACCAAATTTTAATGTCGTGCATTTGTCTGGGATGGCAGTTTCTATGGTATATAATAATGTTGATAAATTTTACTGTAGCAAGTGACATTTTAAAGCATTAATTTTGGTGCTAAAAAAAATTCTGAAGAATGCTCAGACCAAACTGAGAGGTGCTTGGAGGACGCATTGGGTGAGGTCGGGTGAGGTGGGGGTTTTTCCTTAAGAGGACAGTGGGTGACATGTGGCACTCCCAGCACTCCTCCACATGAGATCACCCCTCCTCTCTCAACTCCCCAAGGAAGGCGGCAGATATATTTTCCATGGCAATGATGATAATTAATTTCAAAAAATTCAAATCGATTCATTTCTGCCTTAAATTTGAGGTGTGCAAGGGAAAATGGAAGGAGGCTGTGGAAAACGCGCAATTGGTGGGGATGGTCCTTGTTGTAACCTCCTTCCCAATTATGTAAATTCTGTGTGGGGTGAAAAAAATCCCCATCCTAATTAGAGATGCAACACCTGGCCTCGGATGATGTTTCAGATGCCAGGCGTGCGCTTGCATAGCCTCCTAAAGCCATTATCGTCAAGAGTGACTTTTGCGGGAAGCCCCAGGACAACGCCCGGCATTTACCTGCTGTGCTCTTTGGAGAGCCGGGTGGCTGTGGCGGAGCGCTGGAAGGAGCGCGCCACCCTCCGCCTTCAGGAGAGGGCGTGAGGCCTGGAGGTTCACCGTCAGGGCCCACTCACCACTGTGAAGCTGACCCAGGGAGTTGGAGAGCATGGTGCCAGCTGCTCACCCCTGCTATTCCTGGGCCTTGATGAATGGGAACATCCTCTGAGTTCCGTTCCATCCCGAGTTTTGTTACCATCCTTTGTTTTTATCCTGAGTTTTCAGGTTTCATCTTTTTTCTTATGTCCCTGACTCCCTCCCTTGAGATTCTTAGAGTGCTCTGCTGAGCCTCGTGGCTCTTCTTGTTAACATGGTAATCTTAGAGTCATCTTTGGGTATGTGGGAGGATCACGCTGGTCCTGGACCCTTTGTGTTGGGTGAAGCCTTGTGGCTAATTCTGGCCAGAGAGCTGTGAGTGGAGCATTTAACCAACAGGGTGGAAACTTTCAGCATTCTCTCTTTCCCTGGGGCACTCTCAGCATCTGAGTGTTTTTCATGAGCAGAACCCCCTGCAATGGATATGAAGGGCAGGTGACAAATAAACCTTTGCACGCCTTGAAATTTTGGGTGTTGTTACTACAACATAGCATTCCCTATCCTAATACACAGGTCTTTATTGGTTTCTCTAAAGTTCATGACTTTCTGCAGGGTGTTGAGAGTGTGGGAAAGCTGGCTGATTTTTTTTTTTTCTGCAAAGAATATCAAGTAGATAAAACTTTTGTCCACTCTGGACAGTGAGAAAACTGAGGCTCAGAGGAGTTAGGTGACTTTCCTAAGATCACACAGCTTCCAGGCACCAGACATCGACGTCCCCCAGTTAACAAATGTTATGCTCTTTCTTCTCTCTTGCTTTGCCTTTGAAGAATGAATTCTCTTTCGCAGGGGTCACAAACTCAGTGACCTTTGAGGTCAAGCAGATCGGGGTGGGGCTGAGGAGTATAGGACAATAGGGACTGGTAAGAAGTGCGGGGAATATTCGAAAAGCATTAAGGTTCAGCCTTGGCGTTTAATTCTGTGCCCCCCGATGACATCTCGAGCTTCCACGGATAGTTTCAGCTGCTGTGCGCGCTCACTATGAGTGCCTCCTTCTGATGTCTTGCCCTCGAGTTTAAATCTTGAACTTTGTAATGGAAGTCTCACATGCTCATCCCTTTATAGCCGCCAACTATCTGATAAAGTCCTCTACAGTTAGGATAGGGACTGGCCATTAACATCCTAGTACTCTATCCCCGAGTGACCTTGTGAGTTATCGAATCCTACCTCCTCCTTTCACAAATGAGGTCTCTGAGCTCAGAAAAGGGACCAACTTACCCAAGGACACCCCACCGAGCAGTTTCTTAATGAAAGCGTTTGTACTGTTTGGAAGTGAAGGAAGTCACAGTTTAAGTGGATGGAGGGGGTGTTGAAATGGAATCGAGAACAGCCAGTAGGAAAGGAAAATGTGTTCTCCTTAAAAAATGTTAACTTTTGTTTGTTTGTGTAGTCAGAAGACATTTATTATGCAAGATGCTGGGCAATGTGCTTGATCATTAAAAAAATCGTAGTGAAAAGACATCTTGCATTTGTGGGTATAAAAATCTGAAAATTCTTGCAGACAGAGGTCAGTTCTCTTTCTGCTTATGTTCTCAACACCTGGCTCTATGCTTTGCACATAACAGAAATTAAGTGTTGAATTTAATTGCCTCTATTCTTATGCTACCAATGGCGATTATGAATGATGGTAAGGAAGTTAGCACAGCCCTGGGGTTAAGAACACAGCTCTGTGGTTGAAACACCTGGGCACTATCACTTACTGTGAAGGGAGGACAAGATTGTGACCTCCTCGTAGAGATTTTATGAGCCCATCCCAGATGTAAAGTGTTTAGCTGAATGCCTGGCAGGTAGTTAGCACTTGAATACCTCCCAGATAGTCCAGGAGACCTAATCACTATTAACTCAGCGAGCCCAGTCTTGGCCAGTGTCCGTTCAGCTTTGCTTGGGAGACAGAACTGTGGCTTAGCACAGGCAAATCCATTCTGCCCACTCCCATGTGCCGTGAACATTAATTTTGTACCCCAAACTGCAAAATCGCCATTTAAAGCAGCTTGGGAAAATTGCTTCAGCATGAGCTACCGCTGCAGTCTGGGGTTGCTTTTCTGTTGGAGGCTTGGTGCTGAACAGTTAGAGTGGGTGGTCACCCTGGCTGGCAGGGCTGGGCATGACAACCTGTGTAGCTCACAGACTCTGAGCAGGGTTGATAGGGTGGCATGGTCATGTGGGAGCCAGGGCCCAGGCTTGCACACGTTGACATGTGCTGGGCTGCCCTTGTCAAGCCTGCTTGGCCCCTCCTCTTCATGACAGTCCCCACTGTCCTGTCCAACAGCAATGGGCAGGGGAAGGAGCACGGAACAAGGAGTCAGGGCCCTAGGATTCACTTCCTCTGTCACTTACTATCTTTTGCAACTTGACACTTAGAAGCTTAGTGTTCCAACTTGCAGAATGGGACAAAGAATGCCGCCTCCATCCAGCTTACTCACATGACTGAGAAACAGACCTGGGGATCAAGTGTTCTGTAGAGGCCAGGGGGAAGGGCCATTGTTGGCAGAGGTTAAGAGGTGCATTTCCGTCCTGGATCAGCCATGTGGGACAATCACTTTACCTCACCCAGTGTCACTTTCTCCGTGTGTGGAGTGGGAATAATAACGGCACGAGCCCCCTAGTGCCGCTGTGATGAGCAAGTGACTGTGTAAAGCTGGCTTTGTTTCAGCTCTGATCCTCTGGTCACACTGTGAGGTTAGGGGTCCTGTCGTCCTGTTCTACTGCACATCACCAGCACCCAGTGCTGCACCCTGCGCTTGGGCACTCAGTTTCTGCAGAATGGAAGAAGGATGCGACCTCCTGGAGTTATGTCTTAGATGTCTGATGCCTATAGACTGTGAGCCCAGCAAGGGCAAAAACCCTGGCTCCCAGGTCACTGCTGCATGCCAGCACCTGGCTCAGTGAGCAAAAACCCTCCCAAGCCTTCAGCCCCTGCAAGCACCCTCCCCTGGAACGCCCTCCCTGCCTGCACATCTCAGCCTGTTCATCCAAGGACATCTCATCCAGGAAGTTATTCATTCACTCATCCATTCAGTAGGTACCTATGCACCAGACACGTGCTAAGGTGATCCTCTCCTGTCAAGAAGGAAGTTTCTTCCCCCTTGGTGTTACCTCAACCCCCATCCCAAATATTTTATTCACCCTTCTTAAGGAGCTTACCCCTTCCTGCCTGGTGTAATGCTTATGTGCATACCCAGCCAATCTCCCTCCCTAATTAGATGCGAGGGTTTTTTAAAACTTTGTTGAAGTATAGCGTACGTTCAGAGAAATGCGTACCTCTTAAGTGCACAGCTTGATGAGTTTGCAGATACAGAACACATCCAGATTGAGAATCAGAACCCAATGGCCTCTGGTAGCTCCCTGCACTCCTTCCTGCTATTGCCTCCCTCAAAAGCAAGCACTGGCCTCACCTCTGGACCATACAGTCATTTTGTTGCTAAAGGTGATTTAAAGGCAGGTGTGTCTAATTCATCCTCTCTTCTCCAGACTGCTTAGCACAATACCTGGCATTTGTTGAATAAACAGATAGGTGGATGGATGGATGGATGGATGGATGGATGGATGGATGGATGGGTAAATGGACAGATGGATGTGTGCATGCATGGACCCAGTACCACAGGGATTAGACTAATGACGGTATTAATATAACAGCTGACAGTTGTTGCATTCTATCAGCCCACTCTACTCAGTGCTTTATAGGCGCCTCTGCTTGTCCTCACAGAGCCCTGTAGGGTAGATCTCCCTCTGTTTTTACAGATCAGCAGACTGAGATTCAGAGAGGTCAGCCACTTGCCCAAGGTCAGCCAGCCCGTGAGTGGCGGTCGCTGTGACCAGGGTCATATGACTCCGGCTTGCGTCTGGAGCTGGCGCTCTGTGCCTGAGTTCCTGCTGGTTTACAGCCCTGGGCAGTCCTTCCTCAGCTGGGCCAGCTGGACACAGGCTCAGCGGGCGACAGGGCTGAGCTGTCCTTGGCGGGCGAGCTGATGGTTCCATGCTGCCCCCGCCCACCTGCCAGGCGCCCCATTCCTCCCGGGCTGCACTGAGCCTTCTGTGTGCCTCTCCAAAGGACAGGGCATATTTCTTCCCAACCCTCTTAAGACCCAGCCCGCACTGGAGGGCTTCATCATTATGCAAATTAGCTGGATTGGATCTGCTCCCGCAGAGGACTCCGGGGGCAGCAGAAGGACGGAGCTGCCTCTGGAGCGCTGAATTGAGTCTCAGATTAAGCCAGTTGATGGGTGGGGGCAGGGGTGAGGAGTGGGCATGGAGATGGGGCTGGCACCGATGATTTGCCACCCCTGGGGAGGCTGTGGGAAGTGGGGGGTTGGGGACCGGTGCTGAAGAAGGCCCGGTGCTCGGGCTTACCCAGGCTAGGCTGCCAGCATTGTTGCTGAAGATGGGACCAAAGAAAGATACTCTTTTTGGATTTTCTTTGTGTGTTGAGCCCTTTTATGATTCATCAGTAAGTAAATATCAGCTGAGGGGGTGATTTGTTTCTAACAAGCTTATAAAATACTGGCGTCATTTGTGGGCTTATTGGAGTGCTGATTATAAACACTCCCCATGCCCACTCCTCTATGTCAAATTAGCATTCAAAATACAAACATTGGATCTTTGGATCACTTTCTGCTGTCTCTTTGGAAGCTGGTAGGCTGGGAAGGGGTGACAAAACCAAGCCTCAGATGAGGAACATTTCCACTCCACTAGGAGAGTTGAGGGGTTGCAGGGAGAACCTCTCTCTGTGCCCTCGGAAGGGTGGGGGCCACAGGGTTCTCTGAGCTCAGCTGTTCCTCTTGCCTTTCTCGTTGCCAAGTTTCTGCTGACCTGGCTCCTCCCCACCTCCAGAGCCTGTCATCTTCAATCTCATGGAGGACGTAGATCTGGGCAGGCGGCATCTGGCCGGGTGAGCCTGTGGAGCTGCCTCCTCCCCAGGGTGGGCTGGGGCCCAGCCTGCACCCAGCCACACGCAGTGGTTGCTGAGAGTGTCTGAACTGGCTATGGGAGCCATCACGTGGCAGCCTCCTCATGGGGGGGTCCCAGGCCTCCCTGGCTTCTGTCCCTGACTCCGAACCTCGCCTCCCAGCTCCTCACACTTCCTGGTCTCTGGCCTTCTGGCCATGCGTCACAGCAGGCACATTCCAGCTCACATGGGGCAGAACACTGTGTGAGGTATGAGAGTGGATGGTGACTCACATCTTTTCAAGACCATCCATAGGGACCAGCCCAGCAGGTGCATTCACTCCAAGCTCTACAAATGCCTAGGATCACTGAACCCTATGCATCAAGCACAATTATATCCCCATTTTACTGATGAGGCCACCGGGGCACTCAGTGGCAGAGCCCGGGCTTGAAAATTGGCCTGTCCATTCCACTTGACAGGTGATGGAACGGAGTCCAGGCCAGAGGGAGCAATTTGCCCTCATGAAGGCAGAGACCCAGCAGGGACCAGAAGGCAGATCTGCCCAGGCCTCAGCCCAGGAAGAGCTATTGAGTGAAGAGTCACTGCCACTGGGAATCTCTGGTCAAAAAATCTCGAAAGCAGGGGCTGAGTGGGGCTGTGGAGCTCTCTGGTCCAACCACTTCCAGTTATAGATAGAGAGACCCAGACCTAGTCATTACCAATGTTGTCTCCATCACTAGTCAGTGGATTCAAATTTTTAAAAAACTTTTATTGTATTACTTCGTTCTCATGCTGCTGTAGAGAACTGCCTGAGACTGGATACTTTATAAGGAAAGAGGTTTAATTGACTTGCAGTTCCACAGGGCCAGGGAGGCCTCAGGAAACTTAGTCATGATAGAAGGGGAAGCAAACATGTCCTTCTTCACATGGCAGCAGGAAGGAAAAGAATGAGAGTCAAGCATAGGGGGAAGCTCCTTATAAAACCATCAGATCTCGTCATGAAAACAGCATGGGGGGAACCTGTCCCCATGATTCAATTATCTCCACCTGGTCCCACCCTTGACAGGTGGGTATTATTAAAATTCAAGGTGAGATTTAGGTGGGGACACAGAGCCAAACCATATCAATTACAAAGGCTATACATGTTCATTGCAGGAAAACTAGAAAATCCAGCCAAGCAAAAATAAGAAAAACATATCCTGCCTTCCAGAGATGACCCTCTAACACCTTAATGTGTGTCCTTCCGGCAAGTTTCTCAGTACACACAAGCACACACAAATATAGTCATTCCCTTCTTTCCCCCACTTTCTTTTCTTTTCTTTCTTAACCAAAATAGCAGTGTGTTTAGTACCTGGTTTTGTGTATTTCCACTTAATTGTGGGTGAAGTGGGAGATTGTTAGTCTGAGTGATTGTTAGTCTGTCCTTTTAGAGAAGACGTTTGTCTCTGGTCCACAGGGCTGTGGACAGGGACTAAATGTTGTTTGTCTTTAGAAAGCTCCCTGCCATTGAGCAAGCATTAATTGAGTGCCACTGTGTGCCAGGTTGTTAGGTGCTGGGAATTGCCTATGCAGTGTGAGAGAGATGGTGGTCCATCCTTCCTCCCTGCCTATGCTAGGGGAGGGAAGCATACGTTCTGGGGGCAGAGAGCGGGAGTCCCTGATGGGGCAGACACAGGGGCCAGGTGGGCAGGGAGTGTCCCTGTGGAGCTGAGTTCTTCAGCTAGGTTCTGAGAACATCTTGCTCTTGGTAGGAGGGGCTCAGCCGTGGAAAGTTGGGGAGGTGTTGTGTTCTCTGTTGTCAACTAGACAGAGGGCCACTGGGACCCCCATTTTCAGGCTGGAGCTTGTTTCCATCAGCACATACACAGCCCCCTCCATGGTGTCTGGGATTCCTACTTTTCTCAGTTCTGGATGGGGAGAAGGGAGCCATCCACATGGAGGCCAGGATAGGGCTGGGTGCAGGTCCCCGCCTGAGGGCATGGAGGCACGGATTGGAGACACAGTCTGTTTTGGAAGTGGGATTCAACAGGCTTCACAAAATCCTGGCTTCTGGAATTCTAAATTGTCACTAAGGTCCGGCCCTTGTGCATTCAGGGTATGATTAAAGCATGAGGTGAAGGCAGAGTAATCGGCTTTGGATTTGCTTTTCCCCAAAAAATCTGAGTTTAACACTGTGGGCCAGGTGTGTTGGCTTATGCCTGGAATCCAAGCACATGGGGAGGCCGAGGTGAAAGGATTGCTTGAGGCCGGGAGTTTGAGAACAGCCTGGGTAACATACTGAGGCCCCCATCTCTACCAAAAAAAGAAAAATAAAATTACGAGTGGGGCATGGTGGTGGCCTGTGCCTGTGGTCCCATCTGCTCAGGGGTCTGAGGTGTGAGGATCACCTGAGCCTGAGAGATGGAGACTGTAGTGATCCGTGATTGCTCCACTGCACTCTAGCCTGTCTTAAAAACAGAACGAAACAAAAAAACGTTGTGGATGGAATTCAGGGCCACAGTCTTTACTGTGACTGGAGGTTCTTACTGGAAATTCCTTAGTATGCAGGACCTTGAAATGGGTTCTGGAGCAGTGAACTATCAGATTCCCCAGCTGAGGCCAGCATTCTAGAGGCTGTGCACATGTGTGTCTGCCTCTTGGTCATGTCCAGTAGGAAGAGAGGTATCACCCCTCTAGACCAAGCCCTTCAGTGGCACCAGGACATTGGTCCCTCACACTGGCCCTCTGCCCTTTTGCCTGCCCTCTTAGAGCAGCTCCTGCGTTCTGGGCCCTGGGTCACTGAGGCTGTCCTGTGGCATGACAGGCAGGACAGACAGCTCTGGCCCAGGCGGGGCTAAGCTGCTGGGCTTCCAACTCCTGCCAGCCCAGGTGTCCATGGCATTTCCCCTTGAGCTCTACTTCCCCACTCTGGGGTCCTAAAGGGCTTGGTTTTGGGTTTTTTAGGATTTCTGGGTGACTGTGTTGTCACACAAAGTATGTCCCTTGGCCTGGCCTCCCAGACTCCTCCTAAGCAAGCTGGGTGTGACAGCGTCTCACTGGTCTCTGTTACACTCAAATCCCCCACACCCACCGCCTTGCACAGTGCCTGTCTCAGGGTCAGTAATAACCATGATGGTGATATTAATAACTCAAGCTATTAAACCTGTTCATCTCCCAACAGTTATGATGTAAGCACTACGATCATTCTCATTTTACATGGTGGGGAACACTGGCCCAGGGAGGTGGGGTTCCAGGATCCCACTGCTAGTGGATGGTGGTGGGGGATTTGAACCTGTGCAGTCCGACTCCGAGACTGCACTTCTGTTCATGTGCTGTGCTGCCAGAAAGCAATAGCTGAATGCAGCCGATGAGCAAATGAGGGGGTGTGTCCATCCCTGAGAATGGCATGGTGGCTGAGGTGGTATGGGGTTCCCGGGAAGATGCAGGCCTGCTGCATCACCCCCCCACAGAGCAAGCCTTGCTCCTGGGCATGAAGAGTGGCATCTGTGGACCCAGAGCCATGTGTCTGGGCTCCTGCATTTGGGACAGCATTGAGACCTGGACCTGAGTGCTCCAGGGCTGATGTCCAGATCCATGGGGGGTGTAACTGAGGCAGGACTGTATCCATCAGGGGCCAGTGTGAGGGACCAGTGTCCTGCTGCCACTGAAGGGCATGGTCTATAGGGATGATATCGCTCTTCCCACGGGACATGATCAAGAGATGGACACACATGTGCACAGCAAACTATTAGCGTTTATTGAGCACTTCGTGTTTGTCTGGCTCTGTAAGAAATACCAGGAAAGTGAAAGAGTTGGTTTTTCATCCTCAGATAATGTATTAGCCAGGATTGCTTTGGTTGGAAGTGACAGAAAGTCAAGTTAACTTAAGCAAAGAGAAGGAATGTTTTGAAAGATACCTTTTTATTTCACATAGCTATGAATCACTTGGGTGCAACTAAAACTCCTTTTTGGAAAATTGTGGCTCGGAAGACAGAGGCAAGGTATCGAGAGCTGCTTGAATAAGGGTACAGAATCCGTAACCTAACTCTAGCCCTAACCCTCAGGAATGAGTGAGGCCCTGTGAATACAGCCCTTGGGGCAGGAAGAAGCTGGGTGTGGCCAAAAGTAGGGGTGTTAGGTAGGCAGGGCCAGGGCCATCTGGCAGAAGAGTGTAGCTTAGCACTCGGAAAAACAGAGGCACTGCAGGTTCTTGAGCAGGAGAGAGAAATGATGGCTGCGGAGCCTGGGGAGGATTCTCTGGGTGGTGTGTCTGAACGTGGCAGGGGGAGAGACTGCAGCAGTCATGATGAGGTAGGGCCAGGGGCGGAGAGCAAAGGGTGAATTGCCAGGTGTCTGTCGCATGTGCTTTTTGATGAAGGTGTCTATGAAGATGTCTTTTCCAAGTGGGAAAAAGGCAAGATGCCAGCCAGAGCCGTACGGTGGGGCGTTTTCCTGCTATGGTGCGTGGGCCTGGCACTGCTCACATCTCATCACAGCTAATGGCAGCTGTTCTGCTCGCTACACCAGGCTGGAGAGTTGGAGGCTGTGTGGAGGTGACCTCCACCCCTGCTCCCCTGCCGCTCAGCAATGAGCCCATTCTTCACCTGCCCAGTCCCCCTCTGCCTGTCCCTGCCTCTCTGGGTGGGGTCTGTCAGAAGCTGTCAGTAAGCTCTGCCTCTGTGGGTCAGGAGTGGCTGCTGGATGGGATCAGCCCAGACCTTAGGCTGCAGGCACCTGCTTGGCGGGTGGAGGCATAGCCAAGGGCAGACAGGAGGGCTGGCTGGGCTCTGGGAGCTGGCGATGGGGTCTAAGCTACCCAGAAGTGGCAGACCCCTCATCTGGTCCCAAACCATCTGAGAAAATGGTCTGGGAGGGCTCAGCTCTGGGAGCTGAAAACATCAACAATCCAGTGTGAGCTTGGGCATCCCATAGGCCTCATTTGGTCTCAATTCTGGGTCTGTTGAAGAGAGAAGGGCCAAGCACTGGGTCTGGCCTCAAGAAGGTGGTATTTTCTTAGGGGAGCGAGTGAAGGAAGGGGAGAGGTGAGTAGATTCGAGAGGAAAACGTGACCTCAGAAAAGACCTTAAGAGGGCCCCATGCACTGTGACCGTAAGCCTCGCTATCTTGGGCAGCTTTTCAGCCGAACCGAAGAAAGACCCGCTCCCCTAGAGTAGACCTAACACTGGTATTAGCATCAGAATCATGTGACTACTTGAAGGGAGTATCATTGATTTGAATGTATTCATTTATTCCATGTTGTGTTTGAATCTCCAATTTAGCTTCAATTTTCATTTTACTTGGGTCACAGCAAAAACCCGGCTCTCTGAGACATAGCCTGCAGAAGCAGAGCTGAGAAACCGCACAGACCACTTAGCTCAGCATCAGAAATCCAAGCATTTATTTCCTCGATGAGCCACAGGGCTCAGCCGGCTTAAAAGGTAACTCAGTAGTGCTGTGGCCTGTGGGCTTCTTGACTGGCTAGGAGCCCAGGTGCTATTGATCCACCATATGACCTATTGGTTCAAAGTTACGGTATTTGGGTTACATCCTTCAGAGAAATTTCATGACTCTGCAGTGTTCCTGTGTTCATCATATTCTTACCCACCTTGGGCAAAGTGCCCACATAATTATCAGGATGTAGGTTTATGCTGAACGTTGGGAAAGTTCACATCTAAGTGGTTTCCCAGGCAGGGCAATTGCAGTTGCAAACAAGTGCTAACAGCGAAAGGACTGAGGCGTTTTTCACAATATTTGACACTCACATTCCACAGTTCAATAAATATTTGTTAATTACTTATTATGTCCCCAGTGCTGTTGTAGGTTCTGGGATTACAGTGTTGAATAAGACAGGGAGAGCCCCGGCCCTCACCTTGCCTGTATTCTAACACAATGCTTTCCAAATGAACTTTCTAAAATGATGGAAATATTCTGTACTACCCAGAGTGGTAGCCACTGATTAGCTATTGCAACTGAGGCACTGAATGTTTAAATATATTCAACTTAAATTTAAATTTAAATAGCCACAGGCTGGGCATAGTGGCTCACACCTGTAATCCCAGCACTTTGGGATTTGAGGCCAGGAGTGTGAGACCAGCCTGGGCAAGACAGCAAGATCCTATCTCTACTAAAAATCTAGCCAGGTGTGGTGGTGCACTCTTGTAGTCCCAGCTGCTCAGGAGTCTGAGGCGGCAAGATCTCTTGAGCCCAGGAGTTTGAGGCTGCAGTAAGCTGTGATCATACTGTGGCACTCCAAGCTGGACAACAGAGTGAGACCCTGTCTCAAAAAAACCCCAAAAAACCCACACATAAAAAACAAATCCAGAAACAAAAGAGCCACAGGTGGCTCTACTAGACTGACAGTGTGGATCTAGCAGATACATATTTTTTTAAAGCTTTTCAATAGCAGTCATTATTTTCGAGTCTTATTGTTTATTTTTTCAGCTAGAGGATGGGGATGGCTCGGTGTCCAGTGAACGGGGTCAAGGTGGACTTCGAGAAAGTGGTGAATTCCAGTTTCCAAGCTGAACTCTGGGATTTTTGTTTGTTTGTTTGTTTTGCTTTGAGTACTAGTCACTGCAGGGGAAGTTCTGTCTGTATTTACCTGGATGGGGAACTTTTGAAAAATGTTGCTTTCTTGCATTCTGCAGGTGTGTGTTGTGTTTGTGTGTGCTCGTTGGTAACTGTCAGGCTTTTTGACACATTGCTGTTGCTCATTTTAAAAAATGATCTTGGTGAGTACAAAAAATGATGTCGGCAGTAGAGAAAACCCTTGTAGTAGAAGCAGGGGTAATTCATGTGTCCCTGGCAGGGTCGGTGACAATAAGGGTTTTGCAACCTGCCTGTCATGTTAATTGTATATTATTAGAGGCCATTAATCTGAGGATTATTAACATGATGGATTTTTAGGCAACCGTCTTGTTGAAAACTTTAATCTGAAGATCAGTGATATACATCAGTAAGTGTTTGATGTGTTAAGAAAGAATAAGCTACTTGTTTTTACTTAGTGGATCCCCAGGGATATAGTGGAACCTTCATTTTCAGAGGCGATCGGTCTTCAGTTCTTTGCAGGTAAAAGGGGATGTGTGTGAGGAGGGTTGTGGAATGCCTTCTGGAAGTGTGCAGGTTGAGAAATTCTGAGTTGTATAGAACTCCAAGAGTTCTCTTTCCTTGGTTCTCAGTGAAGTCCCATTTGTTCTCTTGTGTGTGGTTTATTTCATCACTCAGACATCCATTCTCTTTCCATTTAGTAGTTGAGATAGTTACCTCCTGTCTCTTGGTGTTGTGTCCAGGACCTGATCTTTGTCTTTTCTTTTGCCAAAGACCACCCGTCGTGATCGCTGTGATTGCTCGGAGAGCCGGGATTTGGATGTGTCTGCCAGCGATGGGTCTCTGAGCAATTGCTGATCACTCAGAGAGCCGGGAGGTGGACATGTCCACCAGCGTCATAGGAAGTTAGCAGGCAGCACCCTCTGTGATGGTGATGTTCTCCTTAACCACCTGGGGCTGCTTGCACCACAGGGCTAACTCCCTGGTAGTGTGGAATCAGCTCTCAGAGCTGGAAGGAGCCTCCACTGGTAATCCCGTCCAGGCTGGGCCCCTCTGTCTGCGGTTTTTGGGCACTGAGACCTTTCAAGTTAGGGAGATTTCTGCATGGGCCCAGCTACGGGGAAGGGCTGGCCAAGGGCCCAGGGGTGGGGGGGTGCATGCAACCGATCGCGCCCCTGTCTCAGTCAGGCCCTGCTCTGACCTTCATGAAAATCTCAGGGAGTTTCAAGAGAGAGAAGCAAGAAGAACCATAAAGAAATAGGAAACTTGGGTCCAGGAGCATCAGAGGGGAGGCAAAGTCAACTCATATGGCCCCAAGTAGGAAGCTGCAGCCAGCCACGAGGGAACAAAAGGGCTTGAAATCTGGACACAAATTTCGCTATTGCAAATATGGGAGTGGTGTGGAGGTAGAGGAGGATAGAGACAAAGAAAGCTGACACAGAGGCATTTTGAAGATGGAAGTAGCATAGGATGTGCCATGAGAGAATGCACAATGTCCCAGGTGGTAAGGGTCTTTAAACATTTACTGGGGGTGGGGCATGGGCATGACTGGCCATGTGTGCCCTGAAAGAGAAGCAGGGTTCCATTGCCTTGATAGCCCCCACAGTGGGCTTGTATGTGCCATGTCACCAGGCCTAGGCATGGAGTTTCAGGTAGAATCATGTCAGAAGTGACAGTGGCAGGCTGGGCGTGGTGGCTTACTCCTGTAATCCCAGCACTTTGGGAGGCCAAGGCAGGCAGATCACCTGAGGTCAGGAGTTCGAGACAAGCCTGACCAACATGGTAAAACCCCATCTCTACTAAAAATACAAAATTAGCTGTGCGTGGTGGTGTGTGCCTGTAGTCCCAGCTACTCGGGAGGCTGAGGCAGGAGAATTGCTTGAGCCCAGGGCATGGAGGTTGCAGTGAGCTGAGAACGTGCCATGGCACTCCAGCTGGGCGACAAGAGTGAAACTCGGTCTCAAAAAAAAAAAAAAAAAAAGAAGAAGAAGAAGTAACAATAGCAGTAATAGTAGTTGTGGTGGTAGCATTATGATCAGTATTCTTTAATTTTTTTTAATATTTAAAATTGTTTGAGCTTTTGTTAAGAGACAGAGTCTCCCTTCATCACCCAGGCTGGCTGGGGTGCAATGGTTCATAGCTCAATGTAACCTCAGAGTCCTGGGCTGAAGACATCTTGCTGCCTCCCTGTACCACCTACCACCATGCCATTTAATTTTTTACTTTTTTGTAGAGATGGAGTCTCACTGTGTTGTCCAGGCTGGTCTCGAGCTCCTGGACTTGAGTAATCTTCCTGCTTTGGCCTCCCAAAGTCCTGGAATTACAGGCATAAGCCACTGTGCTGGGGGTCATGATTCATATTCTTTACTTGGCTCTCATTTACTCTCATAACAGCCCTGTGAGGTGGACAACCTTCTCCCCATTTCAAAGTCAGAGACTGAGACACAGAGGGAAGCGCTTAGCCCAGTGTCACCCTGGGCGTCTACAGCAGAGCCAGGATCCTCCTCCATGCGGCCTGGTTCTCAGCCATGTTTTTCCCCACTCCCTGAAGGATCTAGTCTTGATGAAACAAGGGCGAGTGGGGGGCTGTCCGCTGAGCTATCCTGTTTGCTGTGATGGGAAATCTCGCAGGGAGTTTACCTGGAATCATTCTCAAGCTTAACTGACCCCTAGCTAAGATCCGTCTGACCTGGCTCTTGGGAGCAGTTGGTCAATGGAACCATCTGGAGTCTTCTGATTTGAGTTTCGGAGAAGGAGAGAGTGAGCAAAGTACTTATAACTTAGGAGAGCAGTGTCTTGGAGATGGGCTTTGGCCAGATGGCCGACCTTGCCATGGAAACCCTGGGGTGAATGCTGGGGTGGTCCAGCCACCCAGCCGTTCCTGGGGTGTGGGACCAGGAAGGAAGACCTCTGTCCTCCTCTTTTCTCAGCCTTCCTTTCCTGAATCCTGTTGCAACCCCCAGGTGCAGAAAGTGATGAACTTCCACCTGGCCTCTCTGTCCAGCCTCTGGCAGAGGGGAGACTTGTCAGACGCTGGAATCAAGGAAGGGAACCTAGTGATCAAGCCAGGCTGAAACATGCCTGCATAACAAGTGAGAGGGCAGATCACAGAGGCTCTCGCTTGGTGGGCCTGGACTGGATGCTGGAAGGCAAGAGAGTCCAGTCTGCTGTGGTTGGTAGCGATGAAGGGCGGGGCTGCAGGGCGGGGGTGACCCTTCCCACCCACACCTACAGGCCCATGTGTGGAACTGACATTCTACCCAGATAGGGAATTCGGTCTCCCCCTTCCTCCTGCCATCGGTTAGTGTTCTTTGCACATGTGATGTCGGTTTATTGCGGCGTCGAAAGCATTGTCGGAGGGGGACATTGGTGGGTACCTGGGTAAATAAGTATAAATAGTTTTCTTTCTGATATGTGACCAGATTATTTTCCAGTTGATTTCAAGCCCTGGCCCCAAGTGGCCCACAGATCAAAAAAAGATAAGGGTCAGTTACAAGGTTGAGCTCATTCTCCGTTGCCATGGCAACTGACCTCAGGCAACCCTCGGAGGACTACACCCAGCTCCCCAGGTGATGTTTTTACTGTCCACACCATCAATCCCAAGCCTTTCAAAACTCAGACTGCCTAATTGTCAGGGCTCTGTTTTGAAGAGGCTCTGGGTCCCCCGTGGGGCCCGGTTCAGGCTGCCAGAGCTCATTTAGAAGCCTTTGTGAAACACGGGGGACGTAGGATGGGTCCCTTCTGGGCAGAACGGCCTGGGAAGGTGCCCCCAGGGGGAGGAGGAAGGGCATAGCCCATTCTCCAGCATTAATTAGGAAAATGTGAGCCCCAAATGGGAGCAGTGTGGTGGGCTGTGCCTTCAAGCCATGGCTGAGTGGTCTTGAGTGACGAGGACATCCAAGGGTGGAGAGCCCCTGGCATTTGGGGTCAGGAGGGCCGCGATGCAGGGATGGTTTTGGGGAGTGTTAGCCACCCACCCTCAGAGTCTCCAGCAGCCTCTTCAAATATACTCGCTTCATTTCCATCCCTGGAGTAACCACAGGGAATTATTTTTCATTGTTGATGATTTTTCAGTCTTTTGCAAAATGTGGACAAAAAGTGACTAGAAAACTTCCCGCCTTTTAAGAGATCCTTCCACATACAATATTGGTCAAAGCAGTGGGACAGCTCCCAAACCAGCTTCGGGGCAGCAGGATTCCAACAAGATCAGCGTCCCTAAGCCCCTTGTATAGTGGTCAGTGGTTCTCACGCATTAATGGATGTCCCAAACATGGGGGCACTTTTCAAATGCTGCAGCTCTGCGGCAGGCCTGAGACTCTTCATTTCTCTCAAGCTCCCAGGTGCTGCCAGGGCTGCTTGGCAGGGAAGTGGGTTCCCGTGGGCTGCCAGGGCTGGGGGTGTTGGGGCTCCCATGGTCATCCCTCATCACCACTCACCTTCTCCCAGCTCTTGCCCAGCCTTTGACAAGGGACACTCCTCAGACCCTGATTTTTCCTGTGACCCTGGTTGACTCCCAGCCTAAATGTCACTCTCCCCTTCCCCTCAACCTGGCCTGGTTAATTTCCTCATGGCATTTAATGACAGATCAATAGATAAACGGCCCAATCTGGCTGCCCAGATATTATCACCTGCCCTCCTCTTTTTCCCCAGAGGTCTTTGTTTCTTACAGGAAACAAAGGACAGAGTGTCCCACCAGCTCAGGTTCCTAGCTCCAGTTCCTAGCTCCTGTTCCACGCTATTTGTGGTTATCTATTGGGATGGTGTCAGAGGGGTCCTCTCCTGGGGTCACCCTCACCTCACCCTCTTGCCTCCTAGCAAGATTTGCCTGGATGAGTGCTGGGACCTCTGCTCCCATGCTTCCTTTCTCCAAGGACCATGTGTGGCGCCCATTTGCAGTGTGTGTGTCTGAGCCCCAGGACCTAAGGACTTGACCTGATACTAGGCATGCGGGCCACAGGCTGAGCCCCTGGTGCTGTGGAATGTCATTCTGGGGTGTTTATTTATGGGGCTAGTAGTGGAGGGGCCTCAACTCAGCCAAGCATCCCGTGCATTCCCTGCCTTGCTTCCACCTGCAGACACACTCTTGGAGAGAGGAGGTGTAGCCTGGACTGTCCTATGCTGTCACATGCAGGGCTACCTCCTCCCCTTCCTCAGGGAAAGCCCCAGCCCTGTTGCCAACTGGTGTTTGTGCTGGCGAGGGGACCCCCAGGCTCAAACATGGAGATGCAGAGGGCGGTTCTGTCTTCCTTCTCACCCGGATTTTTTGGGTGATCAGGGAGCAGGGGTGGATTGCTGGTTTTAAGTCTTGTGGCTGTTTCTTGAATTTTCTAAAGCCAGAGAGGGCTGCTGGGGGTGAACAGCAGGGCTGCTGCTGCCCCGCCCTGCCCTGCCACATCCCTGTTAGAGGCCCTGCCTCTCTAAGTGCCCCTTCCTCTTCTGTCAGCGGAGGGAGCCTCACCATGCCCACAGTCTTGGAGCTGTTGTTCTGTGGGGATCCAGAAAGTGTTACTGGAGTTGAGGTTTTACAAGCCGAGTCCTGTGAGATTAGGGGTGACCATGGGTGCATAGTGATGGCATTTATCAGCACTCCCACCCTCCCCCAAACTCTGTGCTAAGTGCTTGACATAAATTACCCATTTCCTGCTCATCAAGCATCTCCTGGGTGCCAGATCCTGTTCTAGGCACTGGTGACACAGCAGTGGGCAAAGCAGCCCTCGTGGAGTTTATGTTACTCTGTCTGTGTGTCGGAGGGAGGGAGGGAATGAGAATGAATTAGTTAAACAATGAACCCTGTAATATACCAGGTGGTAGTAAGCGCTGTCCAAGAATTAAAGGTGGGCTGGGTGCTGGAAAGGATGGGGGCGTGTGCTGTGTTCGCTGGGGGTCTCGAGTAAGGCCCTCTGAGGAGGTGTCCTTTAGGCAGACCCCTGAGTGAAATGAGGGAAGGAGTGTGGGATGATCTGGGGGTCTCAGTAAGGGCAGATGTCCTGTGGCCGAAGAAGCCTGCTTGGCTGCCCTGTAATGACGCTGCCTGTTTTCTAGTGGCAGAAGCAGAAGCTCAGAGAGGCAAAGTAACTTACTCCAGTCTACACAGCAGGTGAGTGGTAGAACTGGGGCTCAAAACCAAGTGTTTCCGGCTCTAGCTTTTGTGTCCTTCATTGCCACCTCCTGGATGTAGGTGGCTAGTCATGCCCTTGTCAACACCAGGCGGAAGTCATTGGTCCTCTCTAGACAGGTGTGTGCATTAATGATGCTACTCTGGCGTGAGCTTTCCCGAGGGGGGTTCCTGCTAAGAGAGGGGGTAGGCAGGGACCATCCGTTGTGGCTGGAGCAGGTCACGCTCAGTGCGCCAGAGCCCGAGAACAATGCCCCGTCCACACCCTGCTGCAGCCCGCCGCTTCTCCCTCCCAGGCAGCAAATTATGGCCTCGAATGTGTGCCCAGGCCTGCCTTTGACATCAGTGGGGCCTACCTGAGCTTCACCTTCAGGATTCTGATAATCAGTTCTCTCTCCTCCCGGCTTCCCCCAAGACCCGTATGGAAATAAGTATGTGTCTGCCAGGGATCAAATGCTTTTGGAGACAAAAGTCGGTACCAGGGACATTACAGGGAGCTATCATCTCGGCACGATGCTCTTCCACAAAGCCCTCTGCTCCTCTTTTGGGCTGACACAGTTTCAGCCTGAAAGGTTCCAGCAGGCTGACTTGGTTTTAAGCAAAAGCACATCCTATTATTTTTTTGAGAAATGAAGTGTAAAATTAACGCTTATTATTCCTGAGCAGAGGTGGGAGAAAGGAGAGACAGGGACTTTGGGATTTTCGTGCTTGGCGGGTTGTTTGTTTGGCAGTTTGGGTTTTTGTTTATTTTTATTTTTTTAAATCATAATAAATCAATAGATTTCGACTTATAGGGAACAGGAGGCAAGATCTGAATTTCAGCAGGTGAAATCTGCATTTCACTTTACAAATAAGCTGGGCTGCATAAGTCACTTGAGTTGTGTGAGTCTCTCTTATGGATGCCTGTCATGTGCTATAAAAAAAAAAAAAGGCACAGAAAAGGAAGGAAAGCGATCGTGCGTCTTAACTCACAAAATCCTCCAGTCCCCACGTCGGGGCGGAGGGGCCTGCGGGCTCCCAGACAGCTTTGTCATTCTGCTCCAAGGTGTCGGCCGAGCACCGTGCGATCTTATATAATTCAGGAAAGTGATTCTCGGAGGGTGCCGCTATCGGCGGACCCTGCATATTGGGATGGAACGAGAGGTTGTCAGCGCCTGCGGGGTGAGAGTGATGGTGCTAGCAAATTCTATCAATATCCATGGGCTGGCTCACATTGGGTCACCAACACGCAAAGGAGTGTTTGTCACACTAACTAGGGCAGCCCCTCCCCGCCCTCTCCACCTCCCCGGCCCTCCCCCTGTTTTCCTGGATGGTTTCATAGGCAGAGGTACATGTAATGGACACCCAAGGGAGTACCTCGAACCCCTCCAGTGGGGAGAAGGCCTCGTCTTCAGAAAGATTTGCAAATCAAAAGGTCTTGCCTTGAGTGGGAGCCAGTCCCAGCTCTGCGGGAACCCCTCAGGCTTTATTCCACCCCTCCCTTCACTTTCACTTTTGCTTGTTTTATTTCTCCTCTCCTCTTTCCCCAGGTTTGACTCTCTTAAAACACTTGGGGGAGAGAGAGGAAAGGGTCCCGAGACACATGGTGGTCTGTTGGGCTCTTGATCTAATTAGCCTGGAACCTTACTTTGACACTGGTTTGGGGCTGTGATCTGCTTAAATGGTAGCCGTTTGGGCCCCGCACGGCTTGCAGCTCCAGGGCTGCCTGACTGTGCACATATTTATGAACGTGGGCGCTGGGTGTAGCTGCGGTTATGAATCAGGGGGGACCGGCTGATGAATTGCTCGGCACTCGGAGAACGGAAAGTGACTGTCAGACATGATTTCTCTGATTTATAAGTTGCAGGAGGCTTCTTTGTCCTCTCGGTGTTTGTGTATCAGATGGGCACGCCGCCATTCACAGCCAAGTGGCTAAAGACCCCCTCTCGGCAGAGAGCAGTAAATCCTCTTTGCCATCTCAGCCCCAGAGCCCCAGCTGGGCAGGGAGAGAGGGCCCAGCCTGGGGGTGTCTCTCCTCTGTGAGTATGTCCGAGCCCCTCCCGCAGGTGAGCCCAGGAAGGCCCTGATGCTTTTCGAGCCACAGGAGGAGAAAACATCATCCATGCCCATTGCCTAATTGCCAGGGTCAGAAAAACTCACATGGTTACATGAATCAAGGGTCATTGTGCCCAGTGAGGGGGTAGTCGTGTGTGCGTGTATGCATGTGTGTGCGTGTGTGTGTGTGTGCTCATGAACTGGAAGAGTCAGGGCAGGTTGCCTGGAGGTGGTGTATGGTGGCAGGGTACAAGTCAGGGCAGGCTGCCTGGAGGTGGTGTACGGTGGTGGGGTACAAGTCAGGGCGGGTTGCCTGGAGGTGGTGTATGGTGGTGGGGTACAAGTCAGGGCAGGCTGCAGGTGGTGTACGGTGACGGGGGTACATGCATATAGGAATGGTTTTGTATCCTCTTCTGCACCACCCCCATCTGGCTGTGTTACTTGAGTAAATGGTCTAATTCTCTGAACCCATTTCTTCTTCCCAGAAGTGCAGTTTTCCAAGCAAGCTGGCTTATTTCTGAAATTGAAATATGTTATAAACTATTCTTACAGAAAACTCTGCACAGTTGTCAACTTCACATACCCCCTCCCTCCTTAATGTCCAAGGGGTGTCCTCATTCTAATAAGGTCACATTTATGGATGGAGTCTCTTTCATTCCTTGATCCTACACCCTGGTGCCAGGCGCTGGGCAAGGTTGTTTGTGCAGGGGGCAGGGGATGCACTGGAGGGTCTTTCGAGGCAGCCCCCCCCACACTGGAGGCCATCTCTAATTATGATGAAAGTCTCCCTAAGGGAGGCGGAGACCTGCAAGGGGCCTGCAGGGCGAGCGTGCTGAGCCTGCCCTGTGTCCCAAAACTTGTCAATGAATTCCTTTTCCGCTAGTTTAAATGGAAGATCTGTTTGAGTCTCTGTCGGGTGTATGTGGCCTAGTTGCCAGGGCTCCAGGGGCATGACAAACACCCGGTAGATTCCAGCCAGTGGGCTATGTGGGGCAGGCCCACCTGTGTGTGCACGTGTGTGTGTGCGCCTCTGCGGTGGGGTGCCGGGGGGTGCGGGGGATGGTTGGGCCGGGGGGAATGCCTGCTGTCTCTGCCAGCCCCTGCCAGGGCCTGGGGACCCAGGGACTCGCCAGAAGCCTCAGCCCATCTGTGTTCATGTCTTGCCACCGGCAGAACCCCTCTGCTACCTAATTCTTGCCTTTAAGGGCAAATCAGAGCACCTGGCGCCTTCAGTGAGGCTGGTTCCCTGGGGGAGCCCAAAGGGGAACCCATGTCCTTGGTTGTCCCAGATAATGCTCTCACCAACACTGACATGCCAGGCAGTAAACATTTATTGAGCACTTGCTATGTGCCAGGGTCTGTTCCAGACCCGTGTGCGTGTATTAGCTCATTTAATTCTCATAGCAACTATAAGAGAAAAGCTGCGATGGAGTGTTTCAGACAGAGGAAACTGAGGTACAGAGAGGTTGTGTGACTTGCCTAAGATCACCCAGTAAGGGTCAGGACTGGATTCCAACCCCAGGTGATGTGAGGCTCAAACCAGGGGATTCCCCAGCCCCACCACTGACCCCTGGGCCCCTCTGTCCTCTTGCAGCCAGGGAGGCAGGGAGGACAGGTTGTCCCCATCTTACTGCACATGAGCTGGTGCCCACAGCATGCTGTGTGGGGCTGAGGAGCCAGGATTTGAACCTGGTGCTGCTCGATTGTGGGCGAGGACACCAGGGCTCTGAGCCTCCTCGATGCTGGCAAGGCTGGTGCTCAGGCGCTGTGTGTCCTCTGGCGCCTTTGGGTGAAGGTTTGGGGTCTCAGCGGCTCCCAGGTGGGGAGATGGAGGAGCTGTGTTCTGGTCTGAAGCAGGATGGCGAGTTTGCCCATTGTCCATCATCCACTGCATAGACCATTTGTTTAAAAGAAAAGCAGATAAAAGAAAAACAGATTAAAAAGAGCGTTTGGTGCAGTATCTTCCGTGCTGCCCGTCACTCTCGAAGTAAAATTCCAAAGTCCTCCGGGGCTGACAAGACCCTTCTTGTGCATCCCTGTGGCCTCTCTGACCTCACTCCTGGCCCTCCGAGCTCAGGCACTCTGTTCCCATGCTGGACTTTAAGCCCGCCCAGCACAGCATGGACCCACCTCAGGGCCCTGCCCCCACCCATCTCCTAGAGTGCTCTCACCATGTATTCACATCACCTCCTGACACTGCATTATGTGCTGATGGTTTTGTTTATCATCTGTCTACCCCACCACCAGAATGGGGGCAGAGACATGATTTGTTTAGTTGCCTAAAGAATCCTTAGAGCAAAGTTCCTGGCACGTAGTACATGCTCAATAAATATTTGATTGCAATTTTTAAAATCCTGGTTGGACCACCTTCTCCATCTGGTACCTCAAGTTGGGTGCCTCTGCACAGTGACCCAGTCTTGGGACTAAAGCTGTTGACCATGGCCTGCACCCCTGGCTGCTTGATCAGCAGGAGAAATCACAGCAAATGGCACCTCCAAGGGCCAGATATTTGGAGCTGGTCCTCTGGGGTCTGTAAGCCTCTAGGGGTGAGGCCATGTGGAGCCAGGATGAGTCTTGGTGTCTGTGGTCCCCTCACCAAGCCTGGTGCTGGGGATTGGAGGGGGATTAGCCCTGGGGTCTATGGGAGGCCTTGTGGGCACCTGTCTGGGGGACATGGCATCCTGGTCACTGACTAGTCACGGGTTTTCCTTTCAGAGGAAGGCATCAACCACGAGTGTAAGCTGTGCAACCAGATGTTCGACTCCCCAGCCAAGCTTCTCTGTCACCTCATTGAGCACAGCTTCGAGGGCATGGGCGGCACCTTCAAATGCCCTGTGTGTTTCACAGGTAAGGTACCCAGCGTGTGCCCCTCGGGGGAGAGAGATGGACGCAGGAGCCCTGCCCTGTTGTTGTGGGATCCCAGCGTGTGCTCTTCCTCTTTCCTTGGCAGGCCTGTTATAGTCCAGGACTCCATGGGGGATACCCTGAGGGATTAACAGGCCCTTTGCCCCACGTCCCTCAGTTCAGAGCTGACACAAGCCTTCCTTCAGTGCTCTCTGGCCTCTCCTCATCAGCAGGCTGGTTGCACCCTCTCCGCGCCCTCTGCACACAGCGGCTAGAAGCCCTTTGTCCAACCCAGCCTCAACCCTCTGCTGCAGTTTTCCCCTCCCAGGCCCTGTGTTTGTCTCCCTGAGCCTAGAGCTCTATTCAGCACTGCTGGGGCTTCCAGCTTCACATACTCCTGGTTCCCCCTCTTCCCTGGCCTACCTAGCTCCCATCCATTCTCCAGGATGCAGGGGTCAAGGGCAGCTCTGCCAGCCAAGTCCCCAGCCCCCGGACTGGCTGCCGGCCCAGGCGAATGGCTGTCCCAGCCCGAGGCAAGTCTCAGGGGCTCTGCCGGCCCCCTCCTGCTGCCCAGATGGCAGCCGGTGTGCGTGGGAGAGCCTGGCCTTCCCTGCCTCCCCTGACATCTGCTGTCTGCCACGGCAGGAAGCCCACCCTGGGGAGGACGCCTGGCGGGAGGGTATCTCTGAAGTGCTCACCTCCCAGACACACAGCTGCTCTGGGCTGCCTCCTGTGTGCGCCCAGGGCCGGGGCCACCTCGGGACTCCTGCCACCGGGAAGCCGGGGCTAGACCTGCTCCATGCCAGGCCCAGGGGTGTCCAATCTGGGGTAAATCCCCCAAACACACACCCCTGGGGCTCCCAAGAGTCCCTGAGCACCCTGATGCCTTCTTCCCCCTCATCTCAGGAGCCCCACCCATCTGTCACTGTCACACTCTGAGGCTGGCACTGAGGGGCCCCAGCTGCCCGTCTGCCGACCCAGGACACGGGGCCTCTGTGTGGGGGCCCAAGGATGCTGACAACAATAAAAATAGGAATTTGTGTTGGTTGAGCAACTTCTTGTACAAGACCCTGTGCTGAGCTTATTTAATTCAAGTCTAGGCTCTGCCACTTGCTAGTGGTGGGACCTTGGACAAGCCATTTAACATTCCTGGCATTTCAGTTTTCTCTTGTATAGAATGGAGATAATAGCACCTGTCCTACAGGCCTGGGAGAGGTTCAAGGAGCTCGCCCCGTAGGTGTCTGGTTGTTGATGACGGGGATGAGGAGGATAGCATTCATTTGTCTGTGGCAGGCCATCTTTTAAGCACTTTATCAGTATTAACCCATTTGATCCTCCCAGCCTCCAGCCAGGGACATACTATAATCTTCATTTTTTGAGTGAGGAAATGGAGCCCAGAGAGGTTAAGTGACTTACCCAAGGTTGCACAGCCACTAAGTACCAGAGCTCAGCTTATCTAACTCGAGCCTCCTCTAGTAGGTGCTAGAATGCTCCCAGTAGCCCACTATTTGGCTGACTGTGCCCACACCACAGTGATCCCTGCCTGCGAGTGTTGTGGGGGCAGCTGCCACAAGAGGCTGGGCTGGTGTCCTGAGCTTGGCCCTGACGGCCGTGTCTGTGTCTAGTCTTTGTCCAGGCCAACAAGTTGCAGCAGCACATCTTTGCCGTGCACGGGCAAGAGGACAAGATCTACGACTGCTCGCAGTGCCCTCAGAAGTTCTTCTTCCAGACTGAGCTGCAGGTGGGTGCCCACATCTGCTGCACCACGCCGCCTGATAGTCCTCGGTTCCCCTGTCAGCACCGAGGGTCTCAGGGTTAAGGCAAGATGGTGGCATCTTATGGTGGCATCTTATGCTGGCAGGTCTGCAATCAGGGACTGACCTCCTGGCTGGCAGGCATGGAGTGTCAGCCCCCTGGCCTCTGCCAGCCCAGCGTTCTCAAAAGAACCAACTGCCACCGACTAAGCCCAGAGCAGGAGTCAGAAGCTTACATTTGAGGTGTTTCGTGGCAAGTCCTGTCTGCTCTTGGGGATTCCATTTCCCTACCTCTATTGTAAAATGATATTTGACTGAGTTTGGTTCTGTGGCTAGTAGCTCATGATGTCTCTGTGGCTGGGTCCTGGGGCTGTGTGGGGACAGGAGTTAGGTCTGGGGCTTTGGAGCCTCCAGCTTTGCCCAGAAAAGCCAGAAAAGTAAGAGTAGTGGTGCCCAATTGCCCCAAATTGGAGGCAGTCACCAGAGGTCCTGAGACCAATGTGGCTCTCAGGCAAGGGACAGGGGCCTCAGCCAGCTTCCTTGCATCCTCATCCCCAGCCTGTGGTAGCTGAGAAGACCTTGGGAAAGGAAGCTGCTGTGACGGTCTTCCCAGGCATTTGCAGCTGCCTCCCTTGGAATCCCATGGGGCCCCTTCTCACCTGTTACTGGTTTTTCCAAGGAGCAAGATCTGTGCCCAAGTGAAACTGCTTTCTCTCCCACTGGATTTTGCAAAAAATTCTTGTAACACTGGAGAGATCACATGCCCACCAGAAATACAGCACACACACAGAGAAAAATCTCACATTCACCGTACCTGGACTATAGCATCACACACACAAAGGGAAGGTGCATACACACAGTTCCTATCACAGTGCATATGCCCAGAGATGTCACTTACAAAGAGTAACACAGCACCCACACTGAGGAATACCACACACATGCAGCACAACACTGCACCCCCAAAAGAAGGACCACACTCATGTCCACAGATAGATCACACATACACACAGACGGACATGCCGAAATGTCACGTACCAAGAATGGGCCCGTCGGGAAGGATACGGGTAGGTTAGGCTGCAATAATAAACGTCCTCTTGGTCTCTGTCCTCAACAAAAGGTTTATTTGTTGCCCATGACATATCCAAGCAGGTGATGCGGAAGGGACTCTGTTCATGATATTACTCAGTGACCTGGGCCCACGGAGGGTCCATGTGCATCCCCGTTTCCGTAGTCACTGAGGCAGGGAGAAGAGGGAGATGGTGACTTCTGTACCAGCTCTTCAAGTTTCCCCTCAGAAATGATGCATGCCACCTTCTCTCACATTGGATTGACTAGGGTAATCCCCGCGGGCATGCCCACCCTCAAAGTGGGTGAGGCAGGGAATTCCACCCTCTGCCTGGAAGGAGAAGAGAGCCCTAAGGACTCACACACACCAGTTTGGCCCCCCAGGACAGAACCCCCACACCCAGCAGCACCCTCCCTCATCCCCATGCCACTGCTGCACCTGCATGCAGCAGTCTCCAAGCCACCCAGGTTACAAGGCTGGGGCCACTCACCCTGTGCAGAGTCACTTGAATGACCACAGTGGTGCCCCCGTCTCTGGGGTTAGAGGGGCACAGCTGTGGCCTGTTGTAGGGGGCCCCCTTCTTACTGTGCTGTGGCCCACCCACACTGCCAGGCCTGGGCCTGCCTGTCTGCACAGCTGTTGGTGGCTGTTGCCTGGAGGACATGCAAACAGGCCCTTGGAGGATGTGGGGGCCGGCGGGATTCACCATTCGATGGTCAAGTCCTGTTTCCATAGGCTGGCACCATGCCAGGGCTGGGCAGGCTGAGCTCAGGGCTGGCCCCGAGGAGCATCCAGCTGGTGTGGCGGAAAGCCTGTTTCTTTTCGTGCTTAGGGTGCTCATAAATATGTGTATTGTACATGAGGCCTTTATCCCATTGTCACAGTGTGGGACAGAGTTATGAAACCAATTATACAGACCCGGCCCAGAGAGGGGATTCCACTTCCAAAAGGCCACCACTGAGCTAGTGAACGTGACCATGCCACTGCTGTCTCCCCATTGATCCACAAACTGAGCCGATGTCTCTGTGCTTAGGATGTATGGGGTGTTGGTGCCATCCAGGAAGCCTCCCTGCTCGTGTGCTGGATGTGCACCCTCTCCCAAGTGCAGTCCATGCAGCCGCCTTATCCTACCTGCCTTACCTGCATGGCTCAGCTATCAAAATAGGCCTGGGTCCCCTGAGAGAGGAAGCTTTCTATAGTCCAGCAGGTCAGGCCTCTTTTAAACCCATTAGTGCATATAAACTACGATTTATTTACACTTCAGACTTGCTCAGCTCCTGCCTGGCTCCCCTGTATTGTCCCACATGCCAAGAGGTCTCTTCTCTGTTGGCCTTAAGTTTATTCCCAGAGGAGGTTTCCCATCCTGACGTTTTTGAGCTTCATCAGTGTCACCAGGCTGGGCGCCTAGCTCATAAGCACAGAGGTGGTGGGAAGCTGCTGCTTTCAATCTGGATCTCACTTCGATCCCACCTATCTCGAGCTGTGGGCCACACTTCACCTGAGAATGGTTCATGTTAGCTGGTGGTTTCCTGGGTCATCCCATTAACCTTTAAGTCAGATCCTCAAATACTGAGAAACCGCTAAATTACAACCTTAACGAGTCACTATTTTCTGCAATTAATGACTTTAATTATAGACTGTTTAAATATGGAAGTGTTGTGGCAACGCCAAATCTATGCAAATAATAGCTCTCGTTAAGTAACTTGAATAGCAATTTTCTGGTTTTTGAGAGGAGGGTTTTTCAGGCATTGGAGTGTTCGTTGTCCCTACACAGAAGCTGGAGCTGGAAAGCCCTGGTCGGGTGGAACAGGCAAGTGTGCTGTTTCTTGGAACGAGCTGGGGGTTTGGGTGGGGCAGTGGGAGGCAAGGCCAGCTAGAGTTCTACCCTTGCTGGTTTCTTGTGGCCATGTTTAGTTTGAGGTCATGCACGGAAATTCTGGGAACCTGGTATTTGCAGGCACAAGGGACTATGGGCTGAGAGGTCTTGAGAAGATTCTAGGTTTAGGATTGAGCTCACTGCAGGACCAGGAAGTGCTGCTGCAGGAATAGAAGTATAGGAGGTAGAATTAAATCACGACAGGCTTAGTCTCTGTCAACATTAACATGTCTCCCTCCAAACGTAGTGTTTTCTTAGGAAGCTTTGACAGGAGCACGGTTGCCAGTATGAGGGAGGTGTGAGTCCTCTTTGATTCCAAGTTCGGAGAGCTCTGCCCAAAAGACTGAGATTAATTCAAAGGAGTTTGGACAAACTGTTGCAAATTTACAATAGAATGATTAGGAACATGAGAGGGAACTAGCTTTCCTATTCATTTGTTTGAAGCAAGTATGTGGAGGTCCCATGATGTGCCAGGCCCTGTTTCTAGCACCTAAGAAAACAGTGTCGAAAAGATGAAGAAATACCCATGGGGTCCCCATTCTAGGAGATTGATGAGCACTTTCCAGTAAGAGCCAATGAAATGAAAAAAATAAAACCAGATAATGGGCTAGAGCATGCTGGGGGATTGAAGTCCGACATTCCTTGGTAAGTGTGGTCAGGGAAGGCCTCCCTGAGGAGGTGGCATGCAAGCTGAGGCCCGATGGCATGAAGGCAGGATTGTGTGGAAGAGAGCTGTGAGTGCAAAGGCCCTATGGCCATTGGCTGCCAGGGCTAGGATGACAGAAGGCAGAGTGCAGCTGAAGCACAGTGAATTGGGACAGAGGCACTGGAGCCCGGATCATGGCAAGGTTTTCAGGACAGTGAAGGACTTTGGATTTTATCTCTATCGTGATGGGAAACCAAGCAGAGGACAGATATTATCTGATTTACACCCTGAATCAAAATGTAAGAAGTTTGCTTTTGAAAGACGTGGTTAAGAGAATGAAAAGTCACAGATTGGGCAAACGTATTTGCAAATCACCTATCGAATAAAGCACTTGTATCCAGACTATATAAAGAACTCTCAAAACACCATAATGAGAGGGGACACAGAACGACTAAAAAAAGAGTAAAAATCTTCTGGCAGATGTCTCACCAAAGAAAATGAACATCATTAGTCATTAGGGAAGGGCAAGTGAAAACCATAGCCCGATGCCACCCACATAAACGAAAAACTTACAATGCTGAGAGTTGGTGAGGATGGGATCGGAACTCTCACAAATTAACGGTGGCAGTGCGAGATGGTATGGCCGTGTGATAAAATATTTGTCAGTTTCTTATGAATGTTCATTTACCATAAGACCCAGTAATCCCACTCTTAGTGTTTACCCAAGAAAAAGGAAAATTCACACTCACACCAATACCTCTACATGAATGATGACAGCAGCTTTGTCATGGCTCCAAACCAGAGGCCCCCTCGTTGTCCCTTATTTGGAGGATGGGTAACAGATGGGGTCATGTGTTACATTCATACAGGTCATGTGTGCATTCTCAGCAGTAAAAGGCAACTGCAGATACATGTAACAATGTGAATGAATCTTGTTTTTTTGTTGTTGTTGTTGTTTTTGTTTTTTTTTTAAGTGACAGAGTCTGGCCCTGTCACCCAGGCTGGAGTGCAGGAGTGTGGTCATGGCTCACTGCAGCCTCAACCTCCAGGGCTCATGTCATCCTTTCACCTCAGCTTCCTGAGTAGCTGGGACTGTAGGTACACACCACCACACCCAGATACTTTTTTAACTTTAAGTTTTATTTTTAGAGATGGGGTCTCATGATATTGCCCAGGCTGGTCTCAAACTCCTGAGCTCAAGCAGTCCTCACGCCTTGGCTTCCCAGAGTGTTGGAATTACAGGCATGAGCCACTGTCCCTGGCCCCATGGATAAATCTCTAATGCCACATGACAAAAGCCAGACTGAAAAGGTTCCATGAGGTATGGTTTTATTGACATGACATTCTGGAAAAAGACAAAAATATATCACAATAGAAAACAGACCAGTAGTTGTCAGTGGCTGAAGGTCGGAGTCGGGGGGAAGAAAAGGAAATAGGGGAGACTTTTTTTTTTTTGCAATGGAACATCTGAGTTTTGTGTACCTGATGTGAAAGCTGCTGATACGGAATACGGCAGTAATACGACTAGATATTGCTTTATAGGAGTGTGCAGAGATAGGGATAGACAGTGTGCACAGTTATTTGGAAAATTTTATAAGTCTGCTAGTGTTCTGTGTACAGAAAAAGTGAATTTTCTGAATGACAAATTTGGAAACTGTGGTTCTCATTGTCATTTTTATGATATTCTTTGTGGAAAGATCGTTTATCACTGGACACATTCAGAACCAGTACCAGTGACAGACTTTAATATACAATATAGTTACCTTGAGGGTCATGTGTGTGTGTCTGCACATGCAAGAAATGGTTCAAAACAATGGGGGATCTATGCAGAAGCTATAACTGCATGTGGTCAACACAGGGTATGTAGATTCTGAGGATGCAAATATCTTAGTGACATAAATATAACAAGACGTAACACAAATTGCGGAGAGAATGGGGATTGCAATGAACTTTTCCATTGTCAGTGTGATCCTGGTTACGCTCCTCCAGATTGTGAGCTGGTGATATCATCACCAGGAGGAAGTATTGATGATGGATTTTGGCTTATGGTAGAAAACAGTGTACCCTTGTTTTCAAAACGATGTGCTGCTCCTAAAAACAATGGTCTTTTCCTCAGCTTCTACATTTTTTTTTACCTTTGCTCATTTTAATTGCTATTGTTAGTCTTAAATGGAATAAAATGAAGAGATTTTGGAGCAAAGTGGGAACAGTAAGCAGCAGATCTATCTCAGAAGACAGCAGTAGTAACAACAACCAGTCACAGAGTTGAAGTAGCCCAAGTGATAACATCGAAGCCACAGGGTGGAGAAAGGATATTACCAAGAAACTCACCATTGACTGGCCTGATCTAACAATGAAAAAAAAAAGTTTTCTCTCATTTTGTTATAGCTTAAAGCTTTCAATTTCACAAAACGAAATAAATCCTATGACCGAAAGCGTGAAAAAAAGAAAAAAATAGGGGAGACTAAGGTTGGTCCATATACCTGTACCCCCGCCCACATATACACTTGCCCACGCTCACCCCACATCCTGAAAACCCAGGCAGTAGGGGATCCAGTCTGACCTCGAGGAATCTGTCCTGTGTCTGTTTAACCAGGAGAAGACTTGGATGGATTGCAGAAGAAATGCAGGGACAGTTGTCTTCGAGCATTTTAAGAACTCTGGGTCCTGGAGGGGTTCTCATTGCTTCAGGTGGTCCCAAGAATTTTGGCAGTGGGCACCAACTCAGAACAGGGGTTTTGGTCTTCGATAGTCATGGCTCAGGCATCACTCTCTGGAGTTGGCTCAAGTTAGAAGGGAAATTAAGCTGTAGGGACATGGATGGATTTTGGATGCCAAGAGCAGGAAGCAGTGTTGGGTTTTTGGCAGCCCTGTTCCCAGAGCCAAGTGTCACTTAAATAAGGCAGCAACACTCTGTCTTCTCTAAGACTGCCTGGTCCCTGCCTTCTGCCTCTTTCTGGCTTTTATTGTTCTCTCTACAGCCTAACTTTCTGGACTCCTCTGCACAAGGAGGAATATGGTCAAGGTTCCACAGCTCCTGTCAATTCTGCTAAGACAGACACCCTAGGTAGCTCAACAGAGAGGATTTAGTGTGAGGATTGGTGACATGGGTAGACAGAAGGAACACCAAGAAACCCCAGAGATAGTGACAGTGGTGGCAACCAGCCCTCAGGCAACAGGTGCTAGATCCCTGGAAAGGGGAATCTGGTAGGTGAGCCTGGGTCAGCTGTCCACCCTGCTCCAGTTAGCTGTGGCCGGGGGTAGGGCCATACAATATAAACCAGCAAGTTCAGGGTGCTGTCCAGGGAAGGGGTGTATGACCTAGATGGACACTGCACATTTGCAGTATGTGGGAAAACTGTCTAGAAATGGAAAGTGCTGAGGTCCCTGTTGGTAGAAGTGCACAAAGAATGCATGGTGTCTGAAATGCTGCCAAGAGTGAAGCAGGGAGTGGCCGGGTCTTTGTGAGGGCAGCTCCGTATTTAAAACCTTGCTCTGTCATGCACCAGCTGTAAGCCTCAGTTTCCTTATCTGTAAGGCAGGGGTGTGAGTAGTTCCTACTTAAGAGTTCAGCTGCAAAAGGCCCTAGGCACAGTGGCTGGCACACAGAGCACAGAGCAAACGCTGCCTGTTATTACTGACATTGACATCTGGGCAGTTTGAGGATCAGATGGCTTTGGGGGGTTCCCTCCCCTTGGAGTTTGCTCTGCTTTCATGATTTCTGGCCTGAGTTTGAACAAAGTGAGACTCTAAGTCCTTCCTTGTGTGGTATCCCACCAAGCCTCAGGGCTATGGGCACAGGAGACCCCACACTGGGGCATGGGGAGGAACCAGGTGCCCAGGGCAGTGAGACGGGGCATAAAGGGCATGGAATGGGGGTCGGAGGGCCGGGGCTTTGGGTCCCCCTTCCTCTACTTCTCTGAGTGCCTTTGGCCTGGGCTCTTTTCTTAGGACCCTCTATTTCTGAGCCATGTCCGGGCACCGTGAAGGGTGGTATGTAGATTTGACTGGGGGTGCAAGACAGCCTGCAAATGTCAGAGCTGTTAGCCTTGCGTTCCCAGCCTCAGGCCTCAGCAGATGAAGGCCTGGGGCCCTATCGGCCCCATGCCAGCGGTTAGCCAACCTGAGGGGAGGGGCAGCCTCTGCCCACCAGCCCAGCTGTCTCTGCATCTCCATGGGCACCTCTGTGCCCACAGACACTGGGCACGGATGGTGCCTCCATCTCCCCATCCTAACAACCTTGCTGCTTCCTGTTCTTCATCCTCACTGTGGGGATGCATGCATGAGGGTCATGTGCGGCTTACCAGCCATATAGGGCTGGCCTTAGACAGTGGACAAGCTCCCTTGAAATTGTACAAGAGACAACTTTCACAGCCTTCACCCCTGGACCCTAGGTCTGTGCTGTGGGCTAGGCTCGTTCTAAGCACTTTGCATGGATTGTGTCAGCACAGCCCTATAAACAAGGTATTCTTATCCCCCTTTACAGATACAGAAACTAAGGCTCTGAGAAGTTAAGCAGTTTGCCCAGGGTCATTTGCAAATGGCAGAGCCACATATAAAGCCGAATTGTCTTTGCCACCAAGGCAAACAGAAACCCTCCAAAGTTTAAATAAATTGCCATTTATATGAGCTAATAGATTTAAATGAGGCCTGCAGTGCTGAACTATAAAAAGCTTTCGTTGTCAGGGGACCCAGAAACTATTTTAGTAGTTGGGCCAAGCAGGTAGCACAAGTAGCAGTAACAGGGGATGCAAAAAAAATTGCTCCTGGGTGAGCCCAGGTGGGAACACCATGGGGCCTGTGCGCACAGGGCCAGGGATATGCACGGCCACATTTGCCAGGCTGCAGCTAGAGGCCAGGACCGTGCAAACCCTGCTGCTTGCAAATGAGCATCAGGATGGGTTTGGCTTAGGCTGGGCTTGGGGAGAGGAAGGATTCATTGTCATCATGGAGACAGGGACTTCCTAAGACCTCAGACTCCTGGTGCTGCCACCTTTCTCCCCTTTGTGACTTGCTTGGTCCTATCATGGGGGAATAGAACTTGAACTAGAGAGATGTCTTTTTAGACACAGAACTTCTGGGATCTCAGAGCTGCGGGGCACTGCCTGCCAGGGCACGTCAGAGTTCACAGCGCGTGTTTGTGTGCATGCACACACGCACCTGTCCTTGATGAAGCCAGTTTTGGGGTGTTGGACCAACACCACGCCCTGGAATTTTGACTCCCTCACTGACAAAGCCAGGGGCTGCAGGAAGTGATTCTGTGAGCCAGGCCCGCGGTGGCAAAGCGGCCAGCCCAGCGTTGAGCGGGCGCATTTAAAGGATTAGCTCACGCTGTTTGCTTGTATGTGCCTAATCATGCTGCTCCCAGCTAAATGATTACAATTGATTAAAAGCAGAGCTAGGTACTCTAACAAGCAACCCGGAGCCCTTCCGATGGGGTGAGCCGGGCTCTGCCAGGCTGGGTCCTGGTACCCAGCCAGAGGGAGGGCTCTCTGAGACAGGAGCAGGATCTCAGCTCCCTTGGGACCCTTCCTTCCTAGCCCTTGAGAACATTTGATTCGGCCCTTGCCCTGATTCCATTTACTGAGTACCTACTCCCAGCGCCACCTCAGGGGCCTGAGACAGAGCTGGAAACAAGGAGACAGGGTTTCTATTTTCATGGAGCTGACATGCTTTGGGAGATGCTGATGATAAGTCAGTAAATATATGAGCTGGGGGATTTCAGAGTGTGAGTTCTGAAGACAATAAAATGGTGTACTGTGATGAAGAGTGGTGTGTGTATGTGCGTGTGTGTATGCGCACATGTGTGTCTGTCTCTGTGTGTGCGTGTGTGTGTGTGTGTGTGTGTGTGTTGGGAGGTCAGGAAAGGCTGGCATTTCAGCCGAATCCTGGAGGTTGCAGAGCCAGTGTGGGGAAGAGCTGGGGGATCCTCCAGGAGAGGGAAGAGCCAGTACCAAGTATCTGAGGCCCAAGCAGATTTGGGGTATTCACGGAACAGAATAAAAGGGCAGAGGTACTAGAGGGGGGCAAGCAGGACAGACGGCCACTGCCTTCTGGCATCATTCTCCTGGGCTGGCTTTGCATTGCCTACCCAGTGAGATCGAGACAGGGCTTCCTAGATGCACGTACACCTGCCCATCCGCCTGCAGGAAGTACCGTTTCTTTCTCTTAATGCATCAGTGCAGCTCCAGTGCCTCCACCCCTGAGAAGCCTCTCTGATTCTCCTTCCTTTGGTTTCTCCAGCCCTTGGTTTAACCCCCTGATTCCTTTGCCAATATAGATTGTAAGTCACTATGTCTACACCAAACTCGCCACTCTGATGTGAGTTTTTGGAGAGTGAAGGCACCCTTTGCCTGCCATCCATCCATCCATTCATCCATCCATCCATCCATCCATCTCTCCCTCCCTCCCTCCCCATATGTGTTGACGTATTTTTTGAACTCCTACAAAGTCGGAAAGAGAACACAAGCAGGAAAGGAGGAAAAGAAAGAGGGGAAACCCACAGATTCCAGGAGCCCATTTTAAAATCCATGGTCCTTATAAGATGGGTAACCAAAGAGCCAGTTTCCTTGTCTCTTTATACTGCTGCTGTTGGATCTAGCCAGATAATTATAACTAATAATAATTAAAAATCAAAAGTGCTCTAGGCGCATTACTTAGCATTTGACTTTGGCTGCGCTTTCTGTGAGTAGCGGCATCTTCCTCCTTCCTGCTTTAGAGATTGCCCAGTCCTTGTCAACCTGACTTCTGTTGGGAGACTAGGGGCTGGCTGGGCGTGGCCTGAAGTTGCTGGCTGACACCCAGTGGTGGTTCCAGGGAGTGAGAACCTGTTGCTCACACTGGAGTCAGTCACTTTGAGGCCAGGAGCCTGGGGAGGGCTGAAAGTGTGGCTGGCTGCTGACCCCTCGAGGTCTCCCCATCGCCATTATTTTCTTTTTTATTTTTTTGAGACAGTGCCTCGCTCTGTCACCCAGGCTAGAGTGTGTAGTAACACGATCTTGGCTCACTGCAATCTCCGCCTCCCGGGTTCAAGTGATTCTCCTGTTTCAGCCTCCCGAGTAGCTGGGATTACAGTTGCCCACCACCAGGCCTGGCTAATTTTGTATTTTTAGTAGAGACGGGGGTTTCACCATGTTGGCGAGGCTGGTCTCGAACTCCTGACCTCAAGTGATCCACTTGCCTCGGCCTCTCAAAGTGCTGGGATTACAGGTGTGAGCCACTGTGCCCTGCCGCCCATCATTTCCTATTGCAGGTGTTATTCTTCTCTGGGCTCAGTTTTCACATCTGTTAAATGGGGTAAAACCTGCTGCCTCGGGTTGTTGTGAAAATGGAGTTTGCGTGTGTAAAACACTTTGTAGCACTTAGGATATGAGGATCGCTGAGGGTCATTGTGGCCCTTTTCCAACAGGATTACTTTGTGCTTCCTGCCTTTCCCATTAGGGCAGCAAACCAGAGCCCAGCACAGCCTGAATTCTATTGAATGTGACCACATGTTGTGGCGATGCCGTGCCCATGCTGTGGAGCTCACAGTCTGGCCTCAGATGCCAGTCCTGCCACCAAGCAGCTCCATGACCGTGAGCAAGTCACTGGCCTTTTCTTGCTTTCAGGAGACCAGGGTTATTGAAGATCCCTTCTTTGTTGGGTACTGGGGGAACTGAAGGCAGTGATGACTGAAAAGCTCCCAGCATTGGGTCTGGCTCAGAGTCAAAGGTAGGTGAGCCCCAGTCCATGTAGTCATTGCTCTGCCTGTGGTCTGGAGGTGGTGGGCCTTCTGTTAATGCATTCATTGACTCATTCAATCAATCATGTGTGGACGTGCTCAGTCTAGCCCGCAAGTGTTTACTGAGCACCTGATCTGTGCCAGCTGTGCACAGGTGCTGGAGACAAACAGAGGCATAGACTAAGCCCCTCACATTGCAGGGAGGGGAAAGTAGCTAATAAGGACAACAAGAATATTTCTTATGTGTTCGTGGAATATGATATTGAATGTAATATGGTATATTACATAGTTATAGTAAGTGGCTGCATCATATCCATATCACTCATACTATGTACTAATACAACATAAGTGCTACACACAACAGAGCCCACAGTTGGGCCCCACATGACATTAAGGGGAACCAAGGAGCCTGAGCTTTGCCCTTGCTCCTGTAAGTTACTGTGTTACGAGCACAGTTGGTCTGTGTCTCTAAGCCTTGGTTTATTTACTGTCAAGTGGGGCAAGGGTGTTCCCAGCCTAATAAGGTGTGGCATCATCATCATCACTGTTGTCATTGACATGATTATTACTGCTGCCGCCACTGGGGACAGCTGTGTCCCCTGAGGGGCCATGTTGGCACTTTGGGGTCTGCCTTGGGAGAAGGCTGGGGTGGACACTGACAACACTCCTTGTCCTTAGAAGGCCCAAGGCACAGGCCTGAGCCCCTCACCCCAAAGTAGTACAAATGAGACAGCATTTCCTGAGTGTTTACTGGGAACCTGACCATAAGCCTTCATGTGGGCAGCCTCTTAGGACCTCAGGCATGAGGTCCTTGTCATAGATGGGTAAACTGAGGCTCCCCATGTAGACATAGCTGCCCATGGACGAGTGCCTGTGTTTGCAGCCTGCGGGCTGCGGCAGTGGGGTCAGAGACGACTCTCAAAGCCCTTAGAAGCCAAGGGTAGGTCTCTGGGCACAGGGGTCTCTGAATGGGCCTCCCCTCCCAGTGAGGCAGGCGTTCCAGAGGGTGACATGGAGGCTGCATGCCGCTCCTGGTGCATGATACTGTTGCTGGTCTGGACAGCCCTGGGTGAGCAATGGCTTCTCCCTGGTCACCACAGAGGAGCAGAGAGGAGCAGGCACTGGAGGGGTAGTGTTGAAACAGAAGTCTGCGCCCAGCTGTGCTCAGATACCCTCGTGAGCCTTGAGGGTCAGCTCGCCTGAGCAATGAAGTGTGTGGAGGCCCAGGTGGGGACTGGGGAGCCTCCCCTCAAGGCCCAGCTCCAGGCAGAGATGGCACTTGGAATCAGCCTCGGGCTGCCCGTCTGCCCATTGGAGCCTGTCATTCATGCCCTAGGGTGGGGGGCCAACCAACTTTAGAGGGCACCATGCCATCTCGACAGATGGGCACGGGGGAGCTGCCAGGAGCCTCCGGCCGGTGGCCATTGTGTGTGCGGCGAGCCGAGCCCCTCCCCGGCGCTGTCTCAGCCGGGACCACATGCCTTCAGTTTCTTAGTAACAGTGACAACACTGTGAGCAGTGGCGCCTCACTGGCTCCACATCCACAGAGGTTTGCACCCTGCAAAGCCCTGCCCTGCATTGACTCAGACAAAGAGGGAGCCTCTCAGATGGGAAGACATGGGGCCTGGGGACCTGAGGGGGTGACCCCAGACACAGACACAGACACTCCTGTCAGACTGCCCGGGCTCACAGCTCTGCCGCCCTGGCAGCTCTGCCCACATGGGGAGCCTCAGTTTACCCATTTACGACAAGGAGACACACTCATGTGAGGTCCTAAGAAGGTACTCATGAGAATGGCTTGCTTTGAGGTCCTTCGCAGCACTCAGGAAGCACTGCCCCATTTTTACTACTTTGCAGCGAAGGGCTCAGGCCTGTGTCCTGGGCCTTCTAAGGACAAGGAGCACAGTCAATGTCCACCCGCCAGAGATGAGGTTTGGGGGCTTCAGAGTTGCTTTGTCAATGTGACCTTGGGCATGTGACCTCCCTCACGGTGACTCACTGTCATCACCTGGACAGTGGGCCGCCAGTGTCCTTATTGGAGGGTTACCATGGGGATACAGCATCATGCTTGTGGATCACTGAGCATGGTGCCTGGTCCCCTAGGAAGGCCATATGGAGGAGGCAACATCTGGGGTGGAATTGGCAGAGTTGGCGTGTATCACTGTCCCTCTTTCACAGATGGGAGAAACAGGCTCAACAGTGAGTTTAAGCCACTCACTTGATGTCGTGTCCCACAACTGGTAAGTGGCAGAGCTGAGCCTGCAGCCCTGGTGGTAAGAGGCAAGGAGGAGGTGAAGGACGGTGGTAGCACCACTACCAATTAGGCACTAGGGGAATCCTTTTGCCTTGATTTTCTCGTTCTGAGGACAAACCTATGAAGCCAGTGCTGCTGTTATCCCCATTTCACAGATGGGGAGACTGAGGCATAGTTGGGCAGAGATGAGATTTGAACCCAGGCAGCCTGAACATGCAACCATTGTCCTAACACCAAGGGCAGGATGTTTTGTGTTGCTGAACTCCATTTGTGTCAGAACTTTCTTGAAATAGCAGCCTGTGTTCCTGACTTTTTGGGAGTGGGACTGGCTGCCTGCACAAGGAGGCTGGGGTCTGGCATGGATGGGAATGTCTTAGCCCCCATCCACGAGAGACCAGGGTGCTCTGGGCGGAAGCCTGGATTGTACTCTTTGGTCAAGCAGGAACAATTACTAATGACATTTACAAAGAAATTAATGATGAGAAATGCAGGTTGGCATTTCAGGAGCACCCGTCAGCAGCCGTGCACCAATGCTCACAGGAGAGGCGAGGTGCTGGGGGCCGGGCATGGGGAGGAGGAGATGGCAGAAAATTAATTTCGCTGTGTCAATAATGAACGTGGCTCCACTCGTTCTGCTTCTGAAGTTTAGACAGAATCAATCATGGACGGACTGGGGCTTGTCCGGGGCTGGATTAAGATTCGCTGTGTGGCTGCAATATGAGCAAGGGAAAGTGATGGTTTCAGTTTGGTGTCTCCTTTAGGTGTCCCACAGGACAGCAGGGATGGGAGTGGCAGGGAACAGTGAGAGAGAAGGAGGTAGTCATCCTAGGACTGGGCCATTTGGGCTAAAATCTTTGTGCCGCCTCTTACCAGCTAGATGACTTAGCGAGTTGCTTTGCTTTTCTGAGCCTCAATTTCTTCATCAGTCAAATGGGAACAATTGGGAGAAGTAAAGATAATATATAAAGAGCAGAGAGCACAGTTTCTGACACATCATAGGAGCTCAGTGTATGGGAGCTGTTGCTGTGTTTCACGGTTGTATTTTAAGATACACAACTTTCCTCCTTAGAGCCTCTCTTATGTTAAGTTGCAATACCTCATTTGTGTGCTGTAGTTTAATTGGTCATATTTTTTGTTTGTTGTGATACATAAAATACTGGAGCATCTTGTGCTCTTTGGGGTTCTAGGGTAAATAAAATACGGCGTTGGTGGAAAGCATGGTGGAAGGTGAGAAGCAAGATGCTGAAATTTTCTGGGGCAGGGAGGGGATTTCCAGTGGGATAAGGAACCATGCTTGCCCCTGCCCTCCCTTCAGGAGCATCCAGAACAATCTAACCCAATCTCTTCTCACATAGGGGAGAAGGGATGCACAAGGAAGTCACCATCTTTAAAACAATGAACGTTTTTATAGAACAGAGGGTGAAAACTCACAGTCCATGGCCTGGAGATTGTGGAACTTTCAGAGGTTGTCCATATTTTATTTTCATTATTTATTTATTTATTTTAAGAAAGAAAATCTTGCTCAGGCTGCAGTGCAATGGTGTGATCATAGCTCACTGCAGCCTTGAACTCCTGGGTTCAAGCAGTCCTCCCACCTCAGCCTCCTGAGTAGCTGGGACTATAGGTGCACACCACTACACCCAGCTAACTTTTTAATTTTTTGTAAAGATAGGGTTCACTATGCTGCCTAGGCTGGCCTAGAACTCCTGGCCTCAAGCAGTTTTACAGCCTTGGCCTCCCAAAGTGCTGGGATTACAGGCATGAGCCACGCGCCTAGCTGGTTGTCTGTATTTTAAAACAGAGAGTTCCCATCATCATAAAGAGTCATATTTAGCTAGTGCTTTTTGAGTGCCTGGCATTGTTCTTAGCACTTTTAGGCATTGAAACATTTGATCCTCACAATGCCTCTAATACGAAGACAAGCAAAATGAGGCACAGAGAGGTCAACTAACCTCCCAAGGCCTCAGAGCTGGTCAGTGCTGGACCCAGGCCACCAGCCCTGGATTCTGTCCTCTTCACCACCACACTAAATGGCTGGATTTATTGATTTTTCTATAAATCAGGCCTGGCAGCCCCTGGCCGACATTTCTGTGTGACCCCTTTGGATACTGGGATGTGCTTCCTGGTTCAACACAGCCTACACCTGGCCTTCCTTACCTGGCTTGTTACCAACTTGCACTGTGAGTTTGTAACCCCTGTTGAAACACTTCACAGTTTGCAATTATTATCTCATTGGTGCCTCTGCAACCTTCTAGGAGCTGCTAGAAATGCTCTTGATTCTCACCATTTTGCAGACTTGAATACAGGCTTGGGACCTGGGCGTTCAAGTAGAATACTGGCAGGGAGAAGTGGGGCTTGTGGTGGGAGTGAGGAATGTGTTCTACTCATTAGGGTTTGAGTGTTTGAGTGGGGGAGGCAGGTGAAGCTCTCTGCTTCCTGCGCAGTGACCAGTTTCCCAGCTGAGGCCACACCTGGAGGTGTAGTCTAGACAGCTGCAGCCCTGACCTGTGGTGCTATCTTTGTTTCCTCATCTTTGCCTCAGAAGCTGCCGCATCAAAAATATGGTATTAGCCAGGCATGGTGGCTCACACTTGTAATCCCAGTGCTTTGCGAGGCTGAGGCAGGAGAATTGCTTGAGGTCAAGAGTTTGAGACCAGCCTGGACAACATAATGAGACCCCGTCTCCACAAAAAAAAATGTGGGACCATCCATGATTTTTAGTTGACAGAGATGACAAAACCCTGTGGTTAGTATTAGTGTCTATTATTAGTGTCTAGATCCTATTAAGTGTCTATATAGCATTTTACATGTTGCAAAACCTTTTACTTATGTTATCTAACTTGAAGCTTCTAACAAGGCAATGAGGTAGATATTATTAGTCTTACTTTTCAGATGAGTGAAGGAGTACTTAGAGAAGCGAGTGTCTTGCTTAGGGTCAGAAAGACAGTAATTAGCCAAGGCAAGATTTGAACTCCAAAGCCCATTGCCTTCTCATTGACCTGTTTACTGTCCTACCCACTTACTTATTCATGCACTCCTCTTCTTCCCACCATTCATCCATTCGTCTACACATTTATCCATCCAACCACCAATCCATCTACTCATCCATCCACTCACCAATCCATCCACCCATCCATCCATCCATGCATCCATCCATTCATCCATCCTCCAGCCACCCATCCACTTGTCCATCAATCCATCTATCTATCACCTACCCATTCATCCACCTACCCATCTCTCCACGCACCAGTCTGTCCACCGATTCTTCCACCTATCTATCCACCCACCTTTCCATCCATCCATACATCTGTTCATCACCTGCCCACCATTTCATCTATCCACCATTCCCATCCATCTATTCATTCATCAACCCATCATCTGTCATCCACCCCTCTTCTCCACCTATCCCCTTCTATCCACCCATCCACCCACTCACTAATTCATCCACTATCCATCTTCCACCCACCCATTCCTCCATCCACCCATCCATCCATCTGTCCGTCATCCATCTACCATCCATTCCCCCATACCCATCTACCCACCTATCCATCATTTATTCATCCATCCATCGTCTACCATCCATCTCCCTATCCATCCAGCTACACATTCTTTCACCATAATCACCCTCCAGTATTGAGTGTGAGGTAAGTGTCAAGAACCACACAGCTTTTAGGATGCCTTCTTCATGTGCTTTTAATTTCACACTTCACTGTTACCTATTCCTCTCCTTACTTTAAAAACTGTGCATATACCCACACACACACGAGCACACACACAAAAGCACACACACTCCTCTGGTGAGATGAGTGGGATGGAACAGACTGGGGATACAGTTAATTCTTGATTTACATCATAAAAACCAGTGGCTTCTGCCTGGTGATGGAAGGGAGGGCATAGGGTGGACCCTTGGTCACTGTGGGGCAGGTGTCTGGGCAGTGACAATGTGCCCACTGTTTGGTTGGAAGCTGGGTATGTATGAGAGGGCAAACAAGGCATTTGGGGCCAGACCACAGCATTCTTCAGCCTCATCAGTGGGACCAACTTCCAAAGAGTGGGCCATGGAGCCCTGCCTTTCTGAATGATGGGATCACCCTTTGCTGGGTGCCATGTTGGACCCCCTCTCTGGACTGGCAAGGATGTACACCTACGTGTTTCCCAAGAAATGTTGCAATCATAAAGTGTAATCGGTCTCAGCTGCAGTTTTGATCACTGGTGCGTGCACACAATTCATCACAGCAAATTAGGTCCATCCTTACAAGCTTCTGCCCCGCAGCCTGGGGGTCTGTTAGCAAGGGGGCCGAGCCATGTGGGGCTGGGGGCTATTCCTGGGGGGTGATGGACCATGTTTTCTGACGAGGCCCCCCTCAGAATATCCACCAGAACAGTTCTTAGTCTATAGGACTTAATTTTCTAGAAATTTTGAGGATGCAGGGAAGTTTTCCTTTTAACCAAAATGTGGAAGAAAGTAGAAATGGATACGATCAAAGTTTCCTTATATCATTTGCAAATCCTAAAAGCACTGGGTTAGTTTGGGGACCTGAACATATGTGTTCTGTATAATTAGTGACCGTGTGACCTAGATTTTCCAGTACAGTCCTGATTTCAAGTACTCCATCCCAGCTCTTGGCTGTTCGTCCTGATTTTTGGTTTGTGGAATATGATGACTCTATGTGGATCTCAGTTTTCTCATCATATTTTGATGAATAAATATTTAAAGTGGTAAAGGCTTGCAGAGTCAGAAAAAATTTTCTCTCACTTATATTTTTCCAACCTGGCAAAATATGTCATGTGTAGATGTGCCCTGTGCTCACCTTCCTGCCTTCCACCTGCCCTGCCAGAGCAAACCAGACACTTCCTGCAGCATTTGTAAACTATCAGGACCCCCTTGGCTGGACTGGCCTATGACCTCAGGTGAGGCCTTTCCATAGGGGAAAGAGCTCCCAGTTCCACAAGTCTCTTGAGGTCTTCTGTTCTTCCACTGGCTGGCACTGGGAGCCACACTGTAGACAATAGTGGATGGCCCAGCCCGGGCGGCACAGAGAAAGCCCCTCTGCTCGTGCTCAGCTGGTGGCATGTTGTCCTGGTATGCTGTGGTTCCCTCCCACCCAGCTGAGGATGTCTCAGGCTGCTATGATCTGTGCACCTTCCAGCCAGGAATGTCGCTGAGTGTCTTAGCTATTGGTGCAGCAACCCTCTCTCTTACCTTCTAAGATCCTGCTCACTTTTTTTGTGTGTGTGTGACAGTCTCACTCTGTCACCCAGGCTAGAGTGCAGTGGCACGATCTCAGCTCATTGCAACCTCCGCCTTCTGGGTTCAAACGATTCTCCTGCCTCAGCTTCCCAAGTAGCTGGGACTACAGACACACACTGCCATGCCCAGCTACTTTTTGTTGTTTTAGTAGGGATGGGGTTTCACCATGTTGGCTAGGCTGGTCTCGAACTCATGGCCTTAAGTGATCTGTCCGGCTTGGCCTCCCAAAGTGCTGGGATTACAGGTGTGAACCACTGTGCCTGACCTGTTTTTCATTGTAAAAATTCACGTAGCATAACATTTACCATCTTAACCATTTTAAAGTGCTGGTTCAGTGGCATTCAGCACACTGACACAGTTGTGTGATCATCACCACCATCTACCTCCAGAACTTTTTCATCTTCTCCATCTGAAACTCTGTTCCTGTTAAACATTAACTCCCCATTTCCCCTTTTCCCAGCCCCTAGCAGCCACTGTTCCACTTTCCATCTCTATGAGTTGGTTGTTCTAGACACCTCATACAAGATAAATCATATAATAATTCATTCCACCTGGCCTAATGTCCTCAAAGGATCCCTCCCAGCTTTAAGAAAAAGGTATAACCTGCTCTGGGCATGGCCGAGGCAAGGGTTATGGGGAAGACAGTGGAGTGGGGGCAACTGTATTTCTTCTTCTTCTCCCTTGACCCTATCAGTGGAGGCTTGGCTTTGCTACAGTAGCTTGCAGGCTATCATTTCAGAAACATTCGTTGAGTTTTTACCAAGTACAGGGTTTGAGATAATGGGGTACAATGGAGAGCTGAGATGAGGTCCCTGTCTTGTTGCACTGATGGTGTCATGAGGGGCAGTTGACCATGGTGCATCAACAACCAGATCACTGCAAGTTGCAGGACGTGCAGAGTTGACACCTCTGCAAGGTTCAGAGCGATGCTGTAATGGGAGTCTGTAGTCAGCGGACAGGAAGCCTACTCCAGGAGGATGGCTCTGATGTGGAGAAGCCCCGGGAAAACCGGGATGTAGGGGATGCGGGGGACACTCTGATTAGCAGGAGTGCTGCTGAGGGGAGGAGGGGGTACTGGGCTGCGGTATTTGGGGGGCTGGCAGAAGGTGGTGACTGAAGCTGTGGGCCAGCAAGAACCAGACCATGGAGGGCCATTTGGGCTGTTGTCAGAGTCTGGATGTGTTCTGGGTGTGAGTGGGACCCACCGGGGAGTTTAAAAAGCGGAAACCTTTCTACAGCTCTGCCTCCTCGAGGAGACAACCCAGACTGTGCTTCATGTTGTTTTCTCAGCTTTCCTTTGCCAGAAAAGGGACCCTCAAGGGGCCCTCGCTTCCTGGGCAGGTGGGGCTGCTGGAGGGACCCAGCAGTAGGGTGAACGTGGGGCAGGTTAGCCGCACAGGGTGGGGAGGCAGAAGGCCAAAGTAACAGTAACTGGCCTCTAACCACTTAGCAGTACACGGTTAGTGTCAGGACTGGGGTGTGTGTGGGGGGGGATTTGAGGGTATCCATGAGTCTGTACCTGCATGGGGTTGTGGGGTATCCATGAGTGTGCATGGGGTTGTGGGGCATCCATGTGTGTGTGTGCACGTGTGCGCATGGGATTGTGGGGACCTGTGTGTGTGCACATGGGATTGCGGGGTATCCGTGTGTGGGGAGGGTGTGCGTGTGTGTGTGACTAGAGTATTTGTGTGTGTGCATGCATATAGAGTGGGGCGTGCACAGTAATAGAAACGCTGCCTTGGCAGGCTGCTTTCGTAAGCACCTCAAGGGGCTGCCCCTATACCATGCCTGGCCTCTCCTTTTCCCCATGGGACACCATGGAGGGTGGAAGGGAGGGCTCTCAGGTCCTTTGAAGCAAGGAAGGTGTGGGGGTTACTTATGGTCCAGATTCTTGAATGCGGTCATGTGGCAAACTCTGATGCTGGTGTCTCCAGATGGCCCATGGACAACCACCGAGACAGTCGTGTTGAGCATCCTGGGTGGCTCTAGGAAAGTGGGAGTTTTTGGTCTCCCAGGTTTGCCAGCACCTGGCGCACCCAGAAACACTTGGGCTGGCTAGGTGGGACATGACTATGAGGCAGCAGAACCCAGGACATGCGGATAGTTCTGTCTTAACAGAACTTCATCCTCTACCCTTACCCTCTTCGTCAGAACTTAACCACACTGAGTCCCGCATCCCAGCCCCTTGGGTGAGGATTCAACTAATGTTGGGCCATCTGCTGCTTAATGGTGCCACTCCCCACCTCACTTCAGGGTGTCTGGGGCTTCTAGAGGCCCTCACCAACCCCAGAGGTCTAAAGCTGGTGGCCCAACGGCCAGATTTGACCTGCAGATATGTTTTCGTGGACTTGCATAGTGCTTTAAACATCAAGAAAGTTTATGGATTTATTTTACTTCCTTTTGCCCCCAACTTTTATTTTAGATTCCGGGAATACATATGCAGGTTAATTACATGGATATATTGCATGCTGCTGAGGTTTGGGGTATGACTAAATCCATCACCCAGGTCGTGAGCATAGTACCTCATAGGTCGTTTTTCAACCCTTGTCCCCTCCCTCCCTCCCAGCTCTTTTATTCCCCAGTTTCTGTTGCTCCCAACTTTATGTCTGTGTGCACCACAGTGTTTAACTCCCACTTATGAGTGAGAACATGTGGTATTTGGTTTTCTGTTTCTGCATTAGTTCACTTAGGATAATGGCTGCTAGCTGCATCCATGTTGCTGCAAAGGACATGATTTTATTCATTTTTAAGGATGCATAGTATTCCATGATATATATATATATATACACACCACATTTTCTTTATCCATCCCACTCTTGGTGGGCACCTGGGTTGGTTACATATCTTCACTATTGTGAATAGTGTTGCAGTGGACATATGAGTTCATGTTTCTTTTTGGTGGAATGCTTATTTTCCTTTGAATGCATCTGCAGTAATGGGATTGCTAGGTTGAATAGTAGTTCAATTCTTAGTTCTTTGAAAAATCTGCAGACTGCTTTCCACAGTGTCTAAACTAATTTGCATTCCCACCAACAGTGTATTCCCATAAGAAAGTTTATATTTAAAAAAAACCTACATTTCCAGTTTTCTTGCAAAACCAGAAGCAACACTGGGCCCATATTCACATGTGGCAGTCATTGCCTAGAGCTGACAAGTGCTGCCTCTTCTCGACAAAGTTTGAGTTCTTGGGGTTGACACAGACCCCACTGGGTCTTACTGCTTTGCACCTGGCCTGGGCTGCATTTGTCCACGGTGTGAACCTGACAGCACCTACACCCTAATCTTGAGGCCTGCATCCACACATGCAGCTCCATGTGGTCAAAGGAATCCTGCTCACTGCAGACAGATCTCCTGGGATTCACCTGCTCTTTTTCATGACATAAACATTTTCTGACTGTTGGTACCCCTGCTGACAGGTGCTTCCGTCTTCCCAAACTGCTTCACATGCATGATCTTCTTTGACCCACACTAAGAACGGCAGGTATACTTTGAAGTAGATGAGAAGAGTGAACCCTTTTATGGTTTTGAGAACCCATCCACCCAATAGCCTTTTTTTTTTTTTTGAGATGGGGTCTCACCCTGTGGCTGGAGTGCACTGGCACGATCTTAGCTCACTGAAGCCTCAAACTTTTGGGCTCAAGTCATCCTCCCACCTCAGCCGTCCGAGTAGCTGGGACTACAGGCACACACCACCACACCCACCTACTTTTTATTTTTTTGTGGAGATGGGGTTTCACCCATACCGAATCAAACTCCTGGCTTCAAGTGATCCTCCCACCTCAGCCTCCAAAGTGCTGGGATTCCAGGCGGGAGCCACTCACCCAGCTCCAGTGCCATTTTTTATGGAGTTTCGTAAAAAATGGGCTCTTCTCAAGGCTTTGCAAGAGGTACACTTGATTGGATTCCTGGCCCAGCAGCATCAGGTTGGAGTCCCATCTTTTAGGGGTCTAATTCAGGCTCTTTTAGGGCAGGAGACTGTACTAATTCATATTTGAGATGAGCTGTTCCCTGGGGGCCTGGTTCCAAGCAGGCTACTGTGCTTAGAATGGAGTTCACATGGCCACGGGTTGACAAGACTAGTGCAGCATTCCTACCCAGGAGGGGGCCAAAAACCACAGAAGTGAACTTGTGGTCACCAGGCACACTGTTGCTGGGACCCCCGATTTTCAGTCCCGAATCTGCTGCTAGGTACCCTGTCTCCAAGGGGCTTAGCCACTGGGTATCCCCACCTTCTTTGGAGAAACAGCGGCAGTAGTGGGGGGTCACATTCACTCAGGACTCGGAGTCAGGCATGGACTCTGTTGCTGAGGAGGGGCGAGTCTATAAGCAGCCCTGGAAGCATTCCATCTTCCTTTGCTTGTGACAACAGCCATAAAACTCTCATTTTCCCTTGCACGGCTGCTATCTAAAGTCTCACCGCTCACCCGATTCTTTGCTCACAAACAGACTGACGGGGCCCATTTGCATTCTGAAGTGCAGTTCCCCTGAGTCCCTGTCCCTCCAGGCAGATATTATTAGTCCCCTTGTTTTGTTGGGTGACTCTGAATGGGAGCCTGTTTACGGGCTGGGTTCCTAATAGAAGACTTCGGTTCCCTCCTAATAATCTATTCCCTGGTGGGTTTTATTTCCAAAGTACGGCAGTACAGAACCTGCCCCCTTGGGAGTTTATTGGGCTTTCTTCTTCCCCACAATATTTTCTCCCACGTTTTCACATGCGAGAAGAGTTTCCCGCTCATGGAACTGATTGTTGACCAAACCACCTGCTTTGGTCTTTTGTGTCCTGGCAAGAGGGGGTTCACAGAGAGTGGGGGGCACTCTCCTCCCCGCCTCGCCTCCATAGAGCATCTGGAGAACACAGAAAACCCGGATCCAGTTGGTGCCAATAAAAGGAGTCTGGGTCAGGCTGTGTGGATGTGGCTCTTTCTTGAATGTCACCCCAGGTGACACAGGTCGCTGCATCTGCTTCTGCTATTGGTTCGGCAAGGAAGCTACAGAACCCCCACCTCAAGCCAATCCCCTTGCTCCTTGGAAGTTGGAATCTCCCTCTAGGCCGGGAGTTCCAGATGAATTGAGGCTCTCACATGAGAGGCAGCTTCCCTGGCTGAGCATTGCAACACTCACTTCCTGCTGCTCCGGGGTGGCAGACGACAGGCTGTCTCACTGTCTGGGAGGCAGGGACCGGAAAATCTCATGCACATCCCGTGCATGGAAAAGCTGCTGCTCCCTCTGCCATAGGACATCTCAGGGCTTTGTCCAAGGCCAGTGGGCCACCAGCTTCACTCTGAGGCTAGGGATGGGTGTCACACCCACTCGGGCAAATCTCGCCCTGCCCTCTGAGTAAACGAGGCAAACCCCGGCTTGATGGGTGGGGGCCATGGGAGAAGTGGGGTGTGTCCACGTCATAGCCTGGGCCCCGGGGGAGTGGCTGCGTCACCGGGCAGGCATTTAGAGGGAACCTTGGCCATCACTCACTCCTAATTTTAATGACGTGCATTAGCTAAATTGTGTTCTGAGTATTCGTTCGGCACTGTTTATGGGGTGCTCTCGAGTACGCTTACCGTTTGTCAGAAGTGCAAACTAGTGAACATATGAGCCTTTAAGACAGGCCATCTGTTCGTCTTAGACCCTTGGACGATTGTCAAATGCTTCTAAAAATAAGTGCTTACAAGCAGAGAGGGGCTGCCCAGGTGATACACAGCAGATAGGGGAGGCAGGGCTGCCTGTATCTATACCCTCCCCAAAGGGAAAGAAAGAAAGTGTGGGGGAAAAGGAGAAGGTTTTCCAGGGAACAGGGGATGGGAGCAGAGGGAAACGATGGGCAAGAAGGCCCTACTGACACACCTTTTTGACTGGAGGCATGAGCATCTCCCTGTGTCTTGCCTCTCCTGTAACTCCACAGCTCAAATACCTTCGATGGCTCCCCATGGTCCAGATTTAAGGGCAAGCTGCCTCGTCTGGCATCAAGGAGCCTCATCAATAAGGCCCCCGCCTTCCTCTCCAGGCTGGTCTCCATGGCACATACCCTGTGCTTCTGCCAAGCTGAATTATTCATTGTTCCCCAAACATATGCTGCACTTTTCACATCTCACAGACAGAACAGTACGATGGTGAAGAGTGGGCTCTGCAGACAGACTGCATGGGTGCAGACCCAGCACTGCCATCACCAGTGGCAGGACGTGGGCCTCTCTGCACCTCAGTTTTCTCATCTGTAAAATAGGGATGATGAGAGTATTTAATGCACAGGGCAGTCATGAGGCTTAAATGAGTTCATATGGGTGGAGGTTAAGAATGGTGTCTGGCACACAGTGAGTCCACGATCAGTGTTATCGGTGATCACACTCAGTGTCATTCCCGCCTTCATGGTGTTATCCAGGTGGTTCATTCTGCCTGGAAAGCCATCTTTCGAGCTCGCACACATACAGCCAGTGCAAATCCTCACCTGGGCTGTCCTTAAAGGGCAGCTAAAAGGCCAGCTTCTTCCTTAAGCATCTCCTATCGGAAGTCCTCTCTCTCTAGTCCTTAAAAGGCCAGGATTGTGCCTCACTTGCTGTCTTCCATCCACTGTACAGGGCCAGGTGCCTTGTTTGCTAAGTGAACAAATAACGGGACCCAACTTCACCCCTGTCGAGCATGAACATGTCTGCCACCTCAGTCTCAAGGGCTACTTCTTTCCCTGGGAAGGGAATCTCTCAGTGGTTAAGGCGCATTCTCGGGCTTGGCCTCAGCTCCTGGAGAAAGTGAGTTGTAAAGCCAGCCTTGTGAGAGCCACTGTGGCTGGAGCCTGCCAGGGAGTGGCCAGTGGTAGGCAGTGGGGAGAAGGGGGATTGGCCTCAACCTCTTTCCCAACCGGAAATCATAGTGAAGTGATGTGCGGGCCAGGTGGTTCTGTAGGTGGGGCTGGCAAAGCAGAGTGGGATGCTCTGGGTGTGGGGGCTGAGTGTTCCTGTGTCTTCATATGCTGTAGGGACTCAAGGACTCAAAAGCCAGAGCCACGGCCTAGTCTCCAGAGAAGAGCCAAGCCTTCTTTTTTGCCTCTTCACGGTCTTCAGGGTCTATGAGTTTGGCCGTCGTCACCCTCACCATGAAACTGTGAGCCCCTCACGGGAGGGTGCTGGAGCTTCTTAACCTGTCTGTGCTCAGTGCCCAGCCCAGGGTCTGACAGACAGGAATTCAGTGAACGTCTGTGGAAGAAATGGATGGACGGATGGATGGATGGATAGATGAATAGATGGGTGGATGGATGGATGGGTGGGTGGATGGATGGATGAGTGCACACCTACTCCATCCCCCATGGAGTCTCCCTGAGGCTGTCCTCCCCCGAAGATACGGCATTCAGTTCCTGAGGGTGGGGAGGAGAAAGCAGTGATTTGTGGGTACAGGGGTTCTAGCCAGGGGGGATTGTGGGGAGGGGATAATGACGCCTGTTGCTCCATGGACCGGACCATCCAAAGTTCAGCCATCTCAGGAGTGTTCTTAAGACCTTGCCAGCCCTTTGGACACCCAGATGGGGAGGGGGAGAGGTGCAGCTGGTCAGTCCAGGTGTACCCCTCTATGAGGCCCTCACTATAAGCCCCAATCGTGCCTGGTCCCACAGAAGCGGCAGGGACAAACAGTCCCTCTGCCATGGAGCCCTGCTGGGTCAGGAAGACCAGAAGACAGTCCTTATGCCACGGAGCACCCTGCCGGGTCAGGAAGACCAGCACAGACACCACTATGGAGATCTGTGGAGCATTTACTGTAGCCAGACCTGGGACGTATGCGGGCATTATCTCCTGAGTCCTCAGGGCATGTGTATTAGTCTGTTTTGTGTTGCTATAAAGAAATACTTGAGGCTGGGTAATTTATGAAGAAAACAGTTTTATTTGGCTCACAGTTCTGTAGGCTGTACAGGAAGCAAGGTGCCGCTGTCTGTTTCTGGTGAGGCCTCAGGAAACTTCCAATGATGATGGAAGGCAAGGGGAGCCAGTGCGTCACATGGGGAGAGAGATTGCATGGAGGCACCAGATGTTTTTTAACAAGCAGATCTCGTGGTAACTCATTGCTGTAGGGAGGACACCAAGCTGTCCATGAGGGATCCTCTCCCATGACCTAAACACCTCCCACCTCCAACACTGGGGATCCCATTTCAACATGAGATTTGGAGGGGACAAACATCCAAGCCCTATCAGCATCTTAGGAACAGGGCTGTGTTATTAATCACCCCCAAAACCTGGAGGTCATGGAACTTGCCCAAGGTCATACAGCCAGTAAGTAGCAGAGCCAAGATTCAAACCCAGGGCGTAGCCCATCTTGGCCCACTAAAGCTTCCTGCCTGCCTTGGGGTTACCAGGGCAGTGGCTAGCAGCAATGGGGCACTTGCTAAGAACAAGGGAAGGTGCTAGGATTTTACAGACACTGTCATCAGAGTAGCTGAGAGCCAGGAGAGGCAGCTAATAGGGTGTGTGGAGAAGCTCTTTTTGCTTTATGCAGCCGGCATGCTTAAGCCCCTCATGTCTCTCCCACCTGACACGGCGATGGGTAGGTATCAAAGGGAGACCAGGCAGGGTCCCACGTGTAAGCAACAGAGAGTGGAGCCAAGACCTTGAGAAGCAATCCTGGGCTTCAGACTAGGGAGAGGCACACAGTGTTCCTGTTTGTGACTGTGTTGGGCGTGGAGGTGCGCTGAGCCAGGGCCCCCTCCTGGGGCGGGCAAAACTGAACCTCCAAGGAGCCCATTCACTCTAGTGTGTGGTGGTGCTTTAGGAAGGACAGTGCAGCCACCAGGCTCTGTGCTTCGTCCTGCTCCTTCCATGCACAAAGCATTACCCTGGATTGGGTTCAGGATCAGGATCATTTTGCTGCTGAATTCCCAGCCACAAGCATAGTGGCTCATTGGCTCAAAGATGAATGAATGAGTGAGCAACCATGTAAATGAATGCTGGGCTTCTTTCCCTCCAGAGGCTGAGGGTGTGTCAGGGAACCAGTTCCTGAGTGCTCTGCTGATGATTTGCACAGAGAGGGCTCTTTTTGTGGGTCTCAACAAGACCCAGAGTAGGCCTGCCCTCAGCATAGGCGGCACACAGGTTTCTGTGCCCAGGCCCATGCCATCCCCTTGGCCACCACTGTCTTGTGTCCCTGGCCCCGTGTGCCAGGCAGAGGCTCCCCAAACAGGCTGTACCAGACACCTCCATCCAGGAGAGCCCACAAGCTCTGCCGAGTGGATGGATCGAGGCTGCAAACCATTGCTACCCACCCCCTCCTGCTCTCCCGTTTTATTTTTCTCACCTGCTTCTTGGCCCACACCTGTGTCTCCCTGGCAGGCAGCGAGGCCGAGTGGATGCCAGGCCTCCCTCTAGGCATTTTCTAGTCCTTCCCTGGGCCCCTGTCTCCACCCCCAGCCTTTATGGTGGTGGGAAGTGTTCATCTGTGGGGTGGGTAGCATCTTTAAAAAATGATTTTCTTCCTTCTCTAAAGGGGCTAAATATAGCACAGGCATAAACAGAGAAAGAGACATTAAGGCAGAATGCCCTTGTGAGAACTATGCTAGATGGAAAGAACTCTTTAAGAAGGTTTGCTGAACCTCCCCACATTCCTCAAACCACAGCTTCTAGCTGTAGGGGACCGACCGCGGGTTCTTTCAGGGTTGTTGAACTGTGCTGATTGCAGTGGCTGTCCAGAGCTGCTCTGTGTCCTGGTGTTGGGTGACTGGTGAGTCTTGGGGACAGGGGTCCCACCACCCCCTCCGCCTGTTGAGATGCTGCCCTTGGCCTATGGAGGAGCTGGTGCCCTCCTTGGCTGAGCACCTGGGTACCTCTGTGCCCCCCACCACCATCACACAAACTGATCGGGTGGCCTTGACCAGTTCCCTAGCTGAGCTGCCAGCTGCACCATTAATCCCACAAATGTTTGGGTGTCTGTGTCTAGCCTCTCTAAATCAGGCCTCTCGAGGAGTGGGCCCAGCTGGTGTCTTGCCCTCCCCCTCACTGTGCCAGCACAGAGCAGAGCATCCAGCAGGTGCTTAATAACGTATTGCTGAGTGAATTCTGGTGCCTGATCCCCTTGGGGCATCAAGTTTTGACATTTCCATCTGCTGTGACATCCTGGGCTTTTGTTCCTGTCACAAAACTTCAGGGAAGGAAGTTTTATCCTTCTGTCTCTGAACCCTCTAGGAGGAAGTTCTTTCTTGAGTCTAACCTCAGAGCCCCCTGCTACTGCTATTTAAGTGCGCAGGCACACTGTGGCTTAGCCATGGCATAGGCTTTCTGGAGTTTTCCTCACCAGTGGTCCCAAGCGTGGGTTCCAGCCTTCAGCACATCTGCACCAGCAGTGCCCTGGTGAGCCAGTGTGGACCATGTGTTTCACACTGACCCTGTTCTTGGCATCCTGGCAACAGGCTGCTTCATTCTCCAGAGATCCTAGACACCACCTGTGCCCATGTTGGTAGTGGGTGGTCCTTGGGGATTTTGTGGAGGTCGAATATCATGTCTGGTTTTCTGTGGTCTGTGAAACAAAGTCCATGTTTATTGGTACTCAGGGCCTCCACTGTCCATAGGCCATGTGCCCACCAGCCTTCCTGTGACTTCTATGCTGGGACCTGTGCATGCATCTGCCACTTGGATTCTAGGCTCCACACCTCCATCTCTCCTGTTCTTTCCTCTTGGAGTGTCCTCTCCCCTTTCCACATATCCACATCCTACCCATACATTCATTCATTTTCCTTCCGTTGATTCATTCACAAATACTGCCTGAGTGTCTCCTTTGTGCTAGGCCCTAGGAACCATACTTTGAGGACAAGAAAGAGCTGTCCATGTCTCCCTTCATCATGTTACCTCTCTTCCTCCTCCCTTTCCTTCCCCTAATAAAGAATGACCCAGCCACACCAAGATAGCAGGAGCTTTTGACTGGCGGTTGGCAGGGTGCGAAAGTGCCAATCTCCAAGTTGCTTCTGGGCAGCTGTGCCTGCTGGGGATTGGAGGCCCAGGGATATGGTCAAGACAGTGCATGCCCAGCCCTGGGTCCTGAGAAAGGAATTGCCACCACCCTGTGTGCAGCTCAGCAGAGGAGGTCAGTCTAGCTCATGAGAGTTGTGTGGCTGTGTGGGAGGTGGGCTGCAGATGCCTGGAGAGGTCTGCAGGGAGGGGAAGTTTCCATATGCCTAGAGGACTCTGAGAGTGGCTTGGTTGGGAGGGAGGAGAAGGGAGGCGGGAACTGAGTCAGCAGAGGCTTGAAGCTAGCAGGAGGATGGCTGCGGAGTGTGGATTCGGCTCCCCACAGGACTAGCTGGCTGTCCCTGCACAAGTACAGGGAGAGGTGCCTCGGCTGGAGGGTGTGGGTTCCCATGGAAACCGCCGGCATCCCATCTGTGGCCTCAGACAACCTGCCTGGTGCCTCTGGGTCCCTGACACCCCCGACCGAGGTGTCAGGCCCGGCCAGCAGAGGTGGCGCTGTGTCTGGTGCAGAATGCTGGTGATCTGCCGACCGCGGTGCCCATGGGGTGCAGGCTCTGGGAAGCCTGGCTCCCCTGAAAAGCCCCTTGCTCTCGTGGATTCCAGCCGTCTGGTTCAGTGCACGGCGCTTCCAACCTGGGTGACCTTGGGCCTGTAATTTTTGCCTTCCTAAGCCTCAATGTCTTCATCTTAAGACGCCCTACCTCGCAAGGCTGTTGTGAGGATTGAAACAGTGGTGCCTGCCACGGCACAGAGCACGCATGCCCGCCAAGCCCCGGCCGTGCGCCTGCCTGGCCCGCACGAGCACGAGGCTGTCGCTGGCGCTTGGCGCTGCGGGCATCTGCTGGGAGGCAGGCGCTGGCTGCCTCTTCCCGGCCCGGAGCTCGCAGGAAGCGTCGGTGACATCACCACGGGGGCCGCAGCCTTCGCAGTGCCCGTCATGGGAAGGGGCTGCGGGGGGCCCAGCTCCGGGGAGCAGGAGTGGCCCGTCTCGGCCCCGGCCCTGGCCTCCGGACGAGGCTGCTGGCATACCCTGATCGCCCTCGCCGCGGACCCGAGCCCGGGAGAGACGCGGCGCCTCTGCTGACCCCTGGTGGTCAGCGGCACAGCTGCAGGAGTCGCCGGGCCCTGGAGGGCGCCCAGAAGGAGCCTCTCCCGGGGATCTAGGGTCCTGTGTGGCCCCAGACAGGGCCACTCTGCCCCTGGTGGATGTTGCCTCCTTTCTCCAGGTGTCATGAGGTGGAGCACCACCTAAGGCTTTGATGAAATGGGTCTAAATTTGGAACACGAACCACTGAAAAGAAACAAAAAGACTGGGCTTTCAGATGCCAAATCCCACCCCCAGTCCCAGGCTGCTGGCTCCTGTGAAACAGATCAACCCTGCTGGCCCCCTCTGGCTAGCAGGGGGAGGAAATGCCATTGGCTGTAATGAGAGGGAAACATTGGGCCACAGGGTCCTACCTGGGCCCTGGATTCCAAGGTGCGTTCGGCCAAACTGCACTGAGTCCCTGTCTCTGGTTGGGCCATTGCCATGCGACCAAGCAGGCAGGCTCCCGGAGCCCAGCAACAGAGGCTCCTCCCGTGTCCTCCTGCCAGGTGACCCATCCCCTGCCTGGGCCGCAGGCACCACTGCCGCCCACTGCCCCAGCACGCCTGTGCCCGCTCGGGTGTTTCTTGGCCGGAGAGCTGCACAGCACATCTGCTGTCTCCCTCTGCTAGGCTCGGAGCAGCTACGGGGAGGACTGAGAGGGGGATGCAAGGGCAGCCTGCAGGCTATCAGAGTTTCCTCCTCATCATTAGAGGAAAAGGGAGATGGAGAGGTGAACAGGGATGTTTTTAATTCCTGCCTCCTCCCCGGCATTTCCCCTTTCCCTTCACCTAACCAGTCCCCCTGGTAAGACCTGAATGGTCTTTAAAAAAAACAAAAACAAAAAGCCAAAAAACAACATATAGGGAGTCCAAGTTGGCAGTAACAGGAACCTATCCCCAAGCCCCAAATCAACGTGGCGTCTTGGCAGCTGCGTCCCTGGAGCACTTTTTCCTTGTTGCATTTTGTTTTGTTATAATCGAGACGCTTTTCTGCGGCTCCCGGCGTAAATGCACTGAGTGGGAGGGACGAGCATGCTCTCCATTCTTCTCCTTCATGTGTGTCTCCTTTCTTCGCCTTTGCAGAACCACACGATGAGCCAGCACGCACAGTGAGGGATCGCTCAACAGGACACCTCTCCGCAGAAGGCTTGCCGGAGACGCCGTGGGGAGGGCCATTTGAACATTACATCCAATCAAAGTGTCATTTGCAACCCAGATGTAAAACTCTAATGATTTGGCCATGAGGCGCTGCTATTATAAGCAGCTGGAAATGAATATTAATGGCAGAGATTAAAAGTATTCCACGCTCAGTATTTTTTATTGTCCTGCTACAGCTAGTGTGCTTTTAGAGTTTCCGCCGCAGACTACATTTCTAGAGTTAGAGAAACCCGCTTTTTAAGGCTATTGTCCTTTGTTCCTTCATGTATTATATTGATAGTTTTTAAAAAAGAATTAGTGTGATTTTTTTTCTTTGCTTCTTTTTTTTTCTTTCTTGTTTTCTTTCTCCCCCTTCGGTTAACTACTTTTTAATTGCAATTCTAGGTAATTGTGCATCGTGATGTGATTGCTTGGCTATTGTCTGAATATTTCCTTTTAATTTTTTAATTAAAGACTAATGCTTTGATTGGATTTGCCAGTTCACCGGACAGTGATTAAAACTATGTAATGAATATAATCGGTTTCAGTGCAACTGGATGGTCTGCTTTTAAATGTGACTTAATCTGACTGCAGTAACTAGTACAGTTCAATAAAGGGAATCCATGCGATTAGCATCCGGCTGCCTGGTTCTCTCCTCCCCAGCCTAGGGCCGCGTGGGGGGCTGTCAGTTCCTGTGAGGTGTGTTCCCCTACAAGTTCCTGTGAGCTTGCATATGCTCTTGGGGACCTGCACACAATAGACCCTGCTTCCCCTGGAAAAGAATCATAGTAACCTAATGCACGCAGACTGGACAGGCTGGCAGTGGCCATAGAAGTCAAAGCAGAAGACCCCTTAATGATGGAATACCCTAATCTTCCCACTCATGGATCAGAAAACAGAGGCCCAGGGGTAACGTGCAGGTTTCCCAAGGCCACGCAGCAGGTTGGTCACCATGCTCATCGCGATGTCTTCTTGGTTTTCCCTTCAGGGTTGGCTTTCCCCTGTGTTGGATACTGGCAGGCAAGTGGTTAGCCCTTCCCTTGCCAGGACTCCAGGTGGCACTTGGATTCTGAGGAGATGTATGACTGGGGACTGCAGAGCAGAGCCACGTAGGAGCCGCAGGTTCCCAGTCATAGAGATCAGTGAGATGTGAGAGCAGAGACTAGTGGCCGCGGCCAGGTCTGGAGTGAGGCAGGTAGGGGCCTGGGGTACGTTATTTCAGGGGGCACTCGCTGTCACAGCCCCCTTACACCTGCAAGTGCTGGGAATGAGTGTCCTCTTGTATTTTGCACTCTAGATACCTTCCTTATTTCACCTACTCCTGGCCCTGCTGGCATCCCAGGGCCCACCCAGCAGCCTTGGTCTCCAGGCCTCCTCCATTTTACTTCTCACACCTCCGTCATGCTGGTGCTCAGCTGACTTGCCAATCAGAGGCCGGAACTTGCACGGGGAAACCCTTCCTTGCTAACTTTTCACAAGGGGCATGGAAATTGGTTATTACCCTCTGCAGAGCGGAAATGAAACAGGCAGACAGATTGCACCTAATTATAATGTAATACTAAGTCACTGGCGTGGAATTTGGAGCAATTATACCGATCATCTTCTAGAAGACTCCCATATCAAGGGGCTTCCAGTGACCTATAAGAGTTCCCCTTTCTTTCTGTCACCTCATGTAATGTTCTCACACGGGCGGGGCTTTCAGTTTTTCAAAAGGCATCTTACACATGTGAATCATAGAGCAGACCCTGCCAGTAGTGGGCTGTTGCCTTCTGGAAACTGAAGGCTGTGAATGCCAATTTTCAGCCTCTGGAGACTTGGCAGTTTTGGGGTTAGACCCCAGGGTAGACACCAGTGTTCCCCTAAGTGTGCCCACCCATGGACTGGGGCTTGGGGCCTGGGGCTCGGGCTATGTCTGAGTGAGGCTGTCACACGTCCACAGCCAGGCCTGCCTTTTGGGCAGTGCTGGGACTGTCGATGGGACCAGTGTGTCCCGGGGCCTGTCACATCTCCGACTCAGGGCCCTCTCCAGCTCTGGATTTATCCCAAACCCCATGGAGCCCAGGTGAGCCCTCAGTAAGTACCAATAGAAGATTTGATTTGACGGTTGGTGGCGTAGGGCTAAATTAGTCACTGCCCCCATTAAAAATACAGCGGGGGGTTTAAGAGCTTTTCACGCCATGTGGGAATCAGCAGCGAAGCCGGCTGATGCCTTGGGTAAGGAGAGAGGCGGCCTAGGGGACTGCGAGGTAATGAGGTTTATGGCGGTGACAAGGCAGCCAGGGAACCCCACCGACTCCCCCCTCACCCCGGCCCTATTGTTCTCCAGCTGGCTCTGTCCCCGCTGCTACGGCCGAGAGCCCCTCGTGACTTCGTGTGGGAAGGGGGCTGGCAGTGGGGACACTGAGGCCCTTCCTGGGACTGGCATTCTTTACCATCAGGCAGTGTTAGGGTGAGGGAGTACCTGTGCCTCAGAGAACCCACTACCCCTTTCCAGAGGAATGGTCTGGAGCTGGGATGAGACACTTGGCTTTCAACTGTGAGGGGCCTTGGAGGGTCTCTGGGAGGCTTGTATGAAATAGTGCCCGAAAAAGGGCTGCACACAGAGACCTGCAGGCAGCATGGTCGTCAATGATGGCGCCAGGCATCCTGCAGGAGGGCACCTTTTCAGCCAGGAGGGCGCAATGGAATCAGCCTCTCGTGGATTTGGCTTTGGGGAGTGGGCGAGGTGACTGAAAGCCTAAGATTCGTTGCTGCTATATTTAGATGTACAAATTGTCAGTTCTAGCGGCTCTCTGGGTGGAGGAATTTTGCCCAGGCTGGGAAATGGACCAGGACCCTCGGGCCACAGGCCCCTGTTGTGGAGCACCTGTCCAGAGTGCCCAGAAGCAGGCAGGTAAGGGTTTCAGTCTCAGTGGAGAAACTGTCATGGGAGGAATCTTCTCGAGTTCCCCATCCTTAAAGAATTCTCCTTTTAATCTCACAGTTGCATAATATTGAACTTTTCACCTGTTTTTCTTCCCTCCTAAGGTATGTGTTCCTAGGAATGGGACCTGTACCTACAAATATTCAGTAAATAGGACCAAAACTCAAATCCATGCCTTCTTCCACTCATCCATTCAGCAGATATTTACTGAGCTGCCCCCATGTGCCAGGCACTGTACAGGGCACTGGGGATAAGGAGATGACCAGCAGATGTGTCCCCTGGTCTCATGGAGGCCACAGTGGCATAGCCAAGCATGCCAGTAAATGCATAGCGATCCTTGTCATGAGTGCCGTGATGGCAAAGCCAGAAACTGCCAGGGATTAATGGAGGGACCCATGTATGAGACACAGGCGTGCATTAAGGAAGGCCTTGCTGAGGCAGGGGCTTGAGACCTGAAGAAAGAAGGGAGGTGGGCAGTCCAAGAGCAGTGGGAAGAGAGCACTGCAAATGCAGAAGCCATGAGCTGGAAACAAGCCAGAAGTACCCTGAGAGATCTGTATTCCTATGGAGTTTCAATTCTAGATGACCTAAAACAATCCCAGAGAAGTTCAGAATCTTGTCCAAGATCATACCATTCAGGATAGACTTGCGACTATAACTTGGGTGCCTCGCCTTCCAGCCTGGGGTGTCTGACTCCATTGTTAATTTTATTATAATAATCATGATGATGACAATCAATAAAGTGGTGTTGTACTGTACAGGAAAGACTGCTGGTTCCCTTTCTTTTCATTAATACAGTAACCAATTTATAGCTGAGCAGAGGTTACCTTGGAGAGGGGAAGGGGCAGATTATATAGCCTATCCTTCCCAGAAGTTAGGTGTGGTCCTATTACTATCGGTAGCCATAGGTTCTATCAATAGGGTGTAAATAACGGGAGTATGTGCAAATTCCAAGAATTGTCCTGAAAGTGAAGAAATGAGTTCATTCCTCCCATCTTTTTGATGGCTGGAACATGGGTGCAATAGCTAGTGTTCCAGAAGCCATTTGAACCATGAGGTAACACTACCCCAGTAATCACTTCTGGTTCCTGTCTATCATAGCACCTGTGACATGTTGTGTTATATATTTATTGGTATGGCTTGGAACTTACCTTTGGAGAAGAGAGAGACACCCTACAAGGATTTGTCCCCCAGATGCTTGTTACCCTTCAAAGCAAGTCCATGGAGCCACTATTTTACAACTTACAGTTGGTTTTGGCTCATTCAGGCTTGCCGGGAGAGTGCTCAGTGATTATACACCCTGCACAGCTCTCTTGATGTCACAGAACAGGAGAAAACTCAAAACACTCAACAATGGCTGAATATTTGCAACTCTATCTTGCTTGATCTCTTTCCAAAAAATAAAGTACGGTTTGCCATGCATGCTCCTGGCTGTCCTTTCCCTCCATGCCTCTGCTCATGGTGCTTCCTCTTGCTGGAATGCGCTTCCCTTCTCCCCCTCCCAACCCCAGGTTAACTCCTACTTTTAGACCCAGCTCAGCTGTCTAATTCTTGGGGCCAAGACTTGGGTGAGGTCGGTGAAGCACTCACCTGGGAGCAAAACTTAAGTGGGTGCCAAAAAGCTAAGTAATCAAAATAAACAATATTTTCATGTAATATTTTTAAAAACCACATTGGCAGGTTATAACCTGCAGGCTGGCAGCCCATTTTTGAAAATAAAGTTTTACTGGAACCAGGGCTGGGATTGGGATTTGGCAAGTGAGGCGGGATTGCACAAATGTAACATCAGATTCTGTCTTTACTTAACACTTTGCCATTTTTTTCATCATGGAATTTTTTTTTTAAATTAACTTATTTTCAGAAACATGAAAGTATTACTTTGGCTTTTTGTTTGTTTGTTTTGTATTCACTTCAATTTTGTGTCCAAAGCAAGTGCCTCATTCATCTCACCCTAGTCTTGGCTCAGTTTATTCTTTAGGCTACTTATTCTGACACCCACAGCTAAGTAAAATGCTCTCAATAATAAGAACTCCGATACTACCTGGTGTGTAAGTCCATCACTGGGCATGCACAGTACTGCCTTTTATACCTATTTGTCTCTGGGACTGTATATCAATCAGGACAGGCTAGGATATGGCACATTAACAAAACGGCCCAAATTCTCATGATTTAACATGACAAAGATTATTTCCTGACTCATATTCCACAGCCATCTTGGATACCCAGGGGGCTTTCTTCATCATGGTCACTCAGAAGTTAGGATCAGGGAGCAGCCACCACCTTAAATATGGTCAGCAACCAAGCAGAGAGAGAGAGAGCGAGAACTGGCAGTTCAGTGCTCTTGCCTAGGACTTACACAAATACAGAGCTCTTAAACTCACAATGCATTGCCAGCAATTGTCACATGGCTCCATTCTATCACAGGGGCCAGGAAGTGCAATCCTGCTCTGTGCCTGGAAGAAGTGAGAATCAGCAAGGCTTGGAACACTGCGCTAATGACTACCCAAGCTGTCTCCACCTTCCACCCACCTGTCTCTGACTATCTTTGAGGGCAGAGCCTGACTCTTAGTAAATGTCGTTATAATCAGCACCCTACACAGAATCTGGAGCAGATAAGATATTTAATAAATGAATGCAGATATTGCATATGAAAGTGAATTAATGACAATTTAAAAGGTCTAGGGGAAGATAAGCATGTATATGAAGACAACTTGTAGCCTAAGCTCTGTGGACTATGATACCTGGATTCTGACCTCAGCTCTATCACTTACTAGTGGTGTGACCTCAGATAAAGCCCTTAACTTCTCTGAGTCTCAGTGTGGTAAATGGGAAAAATAAAAAATAGTACTTATCTCACAAAGTTGTAAAATTAAAATAAGAATGATGGTGACATTTAATAACATTATCGGTGCCTGGTATTCTCCTAGGCATCGTGTATTAACTCCTTTAATCCACCCAACAACGTTATCACTTGGGTACTGTTATCTCTTTTTTACAACTGAGGAAACTAAGGCAGAGAGATGCTAACTTGCCCAACGCTCAGATTCTAATGCTGGCAGTCTGGCTTCAAAGCCCTGTTCCCAGGCCCAAGAAGCCCTTGAGCAGAGCACATAAGAAATGGCTAGCTCCAGGCCGGGCACAGTGGCCCATGCCTGTAATCCCAGCACTTTGGGAGGTCTAGACTGGGGGGATCACTTGAGACTAGGAGTTGGGGACCAGTGCAGATAACATAGAGAGACCCTGTCTCTACAAATAATAATAATAATAAAAATTAGCTAAGCGTGGTGCCGCGCGTGTAATCCCAGCTACTCGGGAGGCTGAGGCAGAGTATCACATGAGCCCAGGAATTCCAGGCTGCAGTGAGTTGTGACTGCACCACTGCGCTCCAGCCTGGATGACACAGCGAGGCCCTGTCTCGAAAGAAGAAAGAAAGAGAAGGGGAGAAGGGAGGAAGGGAGGGAGGGAGGGAAGGAGAGAAGGAGAAAAGGAGAGAAGTGGTTAGCTCCTGATACTCTCATCACTGGAGTTGGTTCCAGGTGATAGTCCACTGGGGTCAGCCTCTACCTGGACCGCTCCTGACTGGGCGGATCCTTGACCTGCCAGAGCCGGGACAGCGCCCGGGCGGCCCCAGCCTGGGGTTGGTGCGCGGCCGGCCCGCCCCCTCCCTCCCCTGAGCCCTGATTGGCCCGCTTCGGGCCGGCCCCACCCACCTGGGGGCCGCGGGCTGAGCGAGCTGCGAGCGGCGTGGTGTTACCTTATTTGTGGAGTTATTAATTACTGAAGGGCGCAAAGCGTGCTTCTGTGCATAAAAATATGTTTGAGCAGTTTCTACTTAAACTTTAAAGAGAACGTTAATCAATTTTATTTTAACAAAATGACCTTAAGCAGGGGGAAAAAAAATTGGTGTTATTTGCCCAAACAGGCAAATTAATTTCTCTCTCTTGAGAAATCTGAGAAGTTTCCAGAAATAGCTATGCATAATTTACACCTGGCCTGGCCGCTTCTAGTTTCACGCCAAGCCCAGTCACGGGCCCCACCCCGCTCCAGCCCCACAACTGCAAACGAGGGTCCCTGCAAAAGTCCTGCCACCCAGAAGCCGACTCATTTTGCGACCTTGGGAAGAGGATCAGAGGGGAAGGGGCCGTGTCGTCTCTGAGAGGCCAGCCCAGCTTGGGTCAAGGTCACTGGTGGAAGAGGGGCGGCTGCCCAATTCTTTGGCCTGGCATTTTCGGGAGACCTAGAGACAGTTCCCAGCGGAGGACCTCCTCCAGCCTGCCGGCTGGGTCCTGAGGCATGTGGCTTGCTTAGCCCTCTCCTCCACCAGACCCCACCCTTGAGGGTTTCCGAGATGTCAGAGTCTCCAGGCAATTCTGCAGAGTCCGTGCGGTCCTCCAAACTCCTGCCCCTCTGGCTCTCCACACCTGTGGTGCTTCCCATCTGATGGGGCCGTCCCTTACCCATGCACTCGCCTTGAGAATGGGGCTTACAGTCAGGGCCTGGGGGTTGCTGGAACTGTGGTCAGTTTCCAGTTGGGCCTTTCAGTAGCATTGTGACTTCTGACTGGCCATTGGACCTCCCCGGACTTGGGTTTCTCTCCCTGCACTTCTGAGGGATGACCTGACCATTGATTCAAAACAGACAACCCCAGAAATACTGAGAGAATTTCAGAGCCACCGATGGTAACCCCTGCATCACCTGAGCAAGCATGGACCAGGGCCTTGCTGTGTGTTTCTCATGCAGAGACACAGGCACTGGATTGGGCATCCGTGCTCTTCTCTGTCACCATTTCCCCCTGTGACTCTGGGCAAGCCCCTTTCCTACTCAGGGCCTCGGTTTCCTCATCTGTGAAATGAGTATTTAATCACAGCTGTCTGAGCTGATCTTGGCTTTGGAGGTCTCTGTGCGAATGAGGCTTCCTTGGGAGGCTGGATCTGCGAGGGGGCTCATGGATGGCTTCTGAATCTGTACCTGGGGACAAGGATGTCTGCACCCTGAGCCGTGGAGGGGATATGAGGATGTGCTGCACTTGGCAACACACTGAGCACCCAAAGGACAGTTTTATTAGCTGATAGTTTTTAAAGCCTCATAGAAAACAGAAAAGAAAATCAGCTCGGAGAATATAATGAGGACATTACCCTGGCCCTACTGTCTTCTTAACGAAGTAAGAGCTCTGAACCACCTCCTTGAAGGAGAACTGCCCGCCCTGACAGCCTAAGGACTCCTGGCTGGGTTCCCAGGTGCCCCCTGGCCACTCTGTCGGTGGGTTTGCCTTGCCTCCTGACATCTCTGTCTATAATTACATTTCTCCTCTCCTGTGCCCAAACAGATCCTATAGCTCCTTCAGGGCTCAGCTCAAGAGCCACCACCTTCAGGGAGCCCCCCACCCCGCCGCCCTCCTGCAATTTCCCCTCAGGTGCTTCCTGGATTTGTTCTTGCTCCTAAATCTTCACAGCACCCAGCACAGTGCGAGGTACACCGTGCCGCTCTGCTAGTTTCAGAGTCCTGGCACTCCCAGACACTTATTCCTCATGATCTTTGTCCTTGTTTGACAGTAAGGGAAGCTGGGGTCACCTCTACCCGATAGTAGGTGGTAAAGTTGAGATGGGAAAATAGGTGATGTGTCTGTAAAGGCTGGGCTCCTATGTTCTGTGCTACTCCGGACTGAGCAGCCAGGCAAACCATGTGGATGTTGATATTTAAAACAATGTTAAATAATGAAAGAAAAAAACTGTGCTTAGAAGGATACAAAGTAAAAAGTCACTAAAAATCAATTGTCTGTCTTACACTCTTCCCAGTCTCATTCTTTCCAAAGATAGTCTGTACACATACATACATTTACAGATAGTTCTTTCCTTTCTTTCATAAAATCTATGTTATTCTGTGAATTGCTCTATGACTTTTCATTCTCTTATAAATATTCCGTTTCTTTCTTTTCATGTGAGCATTCACAGGTCTTGCTCTTTCTGAGGAGTTTTTCAATTATGAATCCAACCTCCTTAATAGTTATAAGTTGTATGTAAGGCTACTTAAATGATCTGTTTCATGTTGGATAAGTTGTGGTAATCTGTTTTCCAAGGAGTTGGGTATTATAATCTGATTTGTCAAATGTATGCATGCAGAGTTGTTCATCCTATTCCCTTATTATCCTTTTGGTATCTGTGGGTCTGTAGTGATATCCGCTATTTCATTCTTGATATTGGTACGTTGTGTTTTCTCTTTTTTGTTGTTAGTCCTGTTACAGGTTTTTCCATTTGATTGATCTTTTCAAAGAACCAACTCTTTGTTCCAGTGATTTTTCTCTGTTGGTTTTCTGTTTCAATTTCATTGATTTCTGCTCTTTTTTTTCCCCCTTCCCTTTGCTTGCTTGGGATGTATTTTGCTCTTGTTTCTCTAGGTTCTTGAGGGGGGAACTTAAATGACTGATTTAACACTTTATCTTTTTTGTAATATATACACTTAGTACTATACGTTTCTCTCCCAGCACTGCATTGGCTGTGTCCCAAAATGTTTGACACATCGTATTGTCATTTTCAATCAGTTCAATGTATTTTTTAATTTATATTGAGATTTTGTTTTTAACCCATGGATTTAGAATTGTGTTGTTTAGTTTCTAAGGTTTTGGTGACTTTTCATTATCTTTCTGTTATTAATTTCTAGTTTGATTCCATTGTGGTTGAAGAACACACTCTGTGATTTCAATTCTTTTAAATTTGTTGTGATTTATGTTTTATGGCCTATGATATAGTCTATCACGGTATATGTTCCATGGGCCTTTGAAGCAATGTGTATTCTGCTATTGTTGGGTGGTGTGTTCTATAGGTGTCTATTAGATCCTGTAAATTGGTGGTATTGTTGAGTTATGTATCCTTGCTGATTTTCTAATTGTTCTATCAATTGTCGAGAAAAGGTTGTTAAAGTGTCCAAATATAATTGTGGATATGTCTATTTCTTCTTTCAGTTCCATCATTTACATGTTTTTCAGCTCTGTTGTTTGGTGCGTACATATTTAGGATTGCTATATCTTCTTGGTAAATCCATCCTTTCATCATTATGTAAGATACCTCTTTGTCTCTTTAGTTTTATTTGCTCTGAAGTCTACTTTATCTAATGCTAATATAGCCACCATGTTTTCTTTCAATTAATGTTTACGTGATAGATATTTCTCCATTCTTTTATTTTTAACCTGTTTATATTATTATATTTGAAGTGAATGTTTTGTAAAGACTATATAGTTGGATTATCTATTCTGCCAATCTCTTTTAGTTGCTGTGTTAGGTTAGTTATATTTAATGTAATTATTGGCATGTTGGGACTTAAATTTGCTATTTTATATTTTTTTCTGTTCTATTTTTTAAATTCCTCTGATTTCCTTTTTCTGCCTTGGACATTTTTTAGAATTTCATTTTGGTTTATTTACAGTGTTTTGGGTATATCTCCTATAGCATTTCTAGTGGTTGCTGTAGATATTACTATATATATGCTATATATATGCTATATATGTGGCATATTAAAATCTCCTGGTTTCGTCATCTTACCAGTTCAAGTGAGGTGTAGAAAAGTTGCCCCAGGCAGGGCACAGTGGCTCATACCTGTAATCCCAACACTTTGGGAGGCCAAGGCAGACAGATCACCTGAGGTCAGGAGTTTGAGACCAGCCTGGCGAACGTGGTGAAACCTGTCTCTACTAAAAATAAAAATTAACTGGGCATGGTGGCATATGCCTGTAATCCCAACTACTCAGGAGGCTGAGGCAGAAGAATCACTTGAACCCAGGAGGCAGAGGTTGCAGTGAGCTAAGATCGCACCGCTGCACTCCAGCCCAGGCCCAAGAGTGAGACTCTATCTCCCCAAAAAAAAATAAAAAAATAAAAAAATAAAAATAAAAATAAAAAAATTGCCTCGCTTTATACCAATTTACCCTTCCCTTATATATATAAGTTATATTTATAATATAATTATCTTAAATATTCTCTTACACATTTAGAATCACATTAGACGGTGTTAAATATTTTGCTTCAGCCATTAAGCATAATTTTAAAAACTCAAGAGGAGACAGAAACTCTGTTGTATTACCCGTGTTTTTGCTTACTGTGTTCTTTCTCCCTTCCTCATGTTCCAAGATCCTTTCTTTTATCATTTTCTTATGTTTAGAGAACTTCATTTTGCCATGTTTTAGGGCAAAAGATCAGCCCTAACAAGATCAGCTCACTACAGATTTTCTTAGTTTTTCCTCCTCTGAGGATATCTTGATTTCCCTTTTTTTTTTTCTTTCAGCACTTGAAAAATGTTGTGCCACTTTCTTCTAACTCCTGTGATTTCTGATGAGAAATCTACTTTCATTTGAATTGCTTTTCCCCCTCTAGGTAAATGTCATTTCTCTTTTGCTGCTTGGAAGACTTTTCCTTTGTCTTTAGTTATCAGAAATTTGACTGTAATGTGTCTTGGGTATGGATTTCTTTGGGTTTTATCTTGTTTGAGATTTACTCAGTTTCTTGAATCTATAGGTTCATGTTTTTTTTTTTGCCAGAATTGGGATTTTGTTAAGCCAGTATTTCTTCAAGTGTTTTATTGGCTGTACTCTCTTTCTCCTCTCTCTCTCTTTTTTTTTTTGAGACGGAGTCTTGCTCTGTCACCCAGCTGGAGTGCAGTGGCATGATCTCTGCTCACTGCAAGCTCCGCCTCCCGGGTTCACGCCATCCTCCTGCCTCAGCCTCCTGAGTAGCTGGGACTACAGGCGCCCACCACCACGACCGCTAATTGTTTTGTTTTGTTTTTGTATTTTTAGTAGAGACGGAGTTTCATCATGTTAGCCAGGATGGTCTTGATCTCCTGACCTTGTGATCCGCCTGCCTCGGCCTCCCAAAGTGCTGGGATTACAGGCATGAGCCACTGCGCCCGGCCTCTTTCTCCTCTTTTTCCGTAATTCTGATGACACTAATGTTAGTGGGTTTTTTGCTGTTGTTGTTGTTGTTATAGTCTCACAGTTTCCTAAGATTCTGTTTAATTTTTTCCCAGTTTATTTGTTCTTTTTAAATTAAGATTGTTAATAGTTAGGCAGAAACATAAATACAAAAAAAAATAAGCATTGGAGAATTTCTACTATTCTGTCTTCTAGTTTGCAAATTTTTTTCCTATTCCCTCCATTCTGCTTGTTGAGCCTGTTGATTTAATTTTTTTTAAGTTATGGAATTTTTCAGTTCTAAAATATCCACTTGGTACTTTGTAATACCTTCTATTTCTGTGTTGAGACTTTCTATTTTTTCCTTTGTTTCAGACAGGTGTGTAGTTGCTTGTTAAGGCATTTTTATGATTGCTGCTTTAAAACCCTTGCCAGGCATTTCTAGCATCTCTGTCATTTCACTTTCAGCATCTATGGATTTCCTTTTTTCATTCTGTTTGATAGCTTCCTGGATTTTGGTATGACAACTGATCCCTTGTTGAAACTTTTACATTTTGTATATTATGTTATGAAACCCTGGGTCTTATTTAAACCTTTTTTAGCTGGCTTCCTCTAATACCTCCCCAGAAGGGAAAGATAGTGGGGCAGGGAGGGATCTCAGTGCCTCCTTAATGCCAGATGGGAGTAGAATCCCAAGTTCCCCACTAAGCCTCCATTAACACCTTAGGTGGGGGGCTCATTACTATAGCTGGGTGGGGGTGGGAGTTCCAGCTCCCCGCTAGGTCTTCACTGATATGTCCCTGGCTGGGAGGGGTAGGAGTGCCTAGTTACTGGTTCCCAAGTAGTCTTCATTGATACCACAGAGGGGCAGGTGACCTTGTTACAACTGGGTAGCGGCAAAAGTCCTGCCTCTACAGAGCACTTCCTCTGATACCATCCCCGTGGGGACAGGGGCGAAGGTGCCTTAATACTACTGGATGGGGAGTGGAAATTCAGGCTCCCCTGGCACTGTGGAGTATGGCATTGGGCCTTGTCATTGCACAGCAAGGAGGAAAATCCTAGGTTCCTGTTTGGCCTTCTCTGATTTCCCACCCTCGTGAGGAGCATTCAGGAGTCTCATTATAGACTGGTGAGAATGAAAGCAGTGTGCAGGTGGAGCCACAGTTTTTTCTGTGGCATTTAGCTGGAGTAGCATGGTTATTATCTAAGAGATTTTGTTTTGCTAGGCTAATTCTTTACTGGTTCTTTGGCTAAAGAAAGCAGACATTTGATGGGGCTTTTCAGTCTATGCACATTGGTGTTTCCGTGTTGCTGGCCCTTTCTGGGACATAGGAAGAAAAAGAAAACCAAAGGAACCCACCATAATGTTGTTCCTTAGATCCAGAGGTTTCTAGTCAGTCTTTTCTCTTCACTTTTTGGCGGCTTCTTCTTCTTCTTCTTCTTCTTCTTCTTCTTCTTCTTCTTCTTCTTCTTCTTCTTCCTC